>NW_022437130.1:971473-1320897 GCF_009761245.1 Sapajus apella | reverse complement strand
GTAATCCCAGCTACTCAGGAAGCTGAGTAGCTGGGATTACAGGCACGTGCCACCATGCCCAGCTAATTTTTTGTATTTTTAGTAGAGACAGGGTTTCACCATGTTGACCAGGATGGTCTTGATCTCTTGACCTCGTGATCCACCTGCCTCGGCCTCCCAAAGTGCTGGGATTACAGGCTTGAGCCACCGCGCCCGGCCCCTTTTCTTCAGTTTTAATCACCTCTAACATTCATTAAATTGACTAATGATTCACTAGTTTCACAAAAGAAAATCTGTTTCTGATACTTATAATGAGATTAAGCCAGAAATATCCAAAAAACCTTATAGAAGAATAAAGTGGAGGACTTACACTTCCAGATTTTAAGATCTAGTATAAAGCTACAACAGATAAGTTAGCAATAGCCAAATAGATTAATAAAACAAATAAAGAGTTCACAAACAGACCTACACGTGATTTTCAACAAAGGGACCAGTGATTCAATATGTAAATGAAATGCTTCTCAATGAATGGAGCTGGAGCACATGCATATCCATATCAAAAATAAATAGATCTTGTCCCCCCATGCATTATATTATAGGCAAAATTAACTCAATATAGGTCATAGACTTAATTTTACTTTTAAAATAATAAAAGACAAAATAAAGCTTCTAAAAGAAAAATAAGAATATTTTCATTATTTTGATAACTATACCATGGTTATGTAAGTAAAATTAGAGAAAGCTGGATTAAGTGTATACCTAAATTCTCTGTATTATTTTTACAACTTTTCTGTAAATCTGAAATTTTAAATAAAAGGTTTCAAAAAGGCATAACTTTATAACTTAGACAGGCAAAGATTACTTAATAAAAAAGCTAACCATAAAAGATTAATAAATTTTACTCCATTAGAATTAAAAGCTATTTATAAGAAGGTACCATAAAAAGAATGAAAAGACAAGCTACAAACCAGAGGAAGATGTTTGTAATATACATATCCAACCAAGGATACATATACAGAATATATTAAAAACTTCTACAAATCAATGGTCACAGCTCACAAATCAGTGGTCACAGCTACTCAGGAAGGTGAGGTGGTAGTCAAGGCTGTAATGAGCTATAATAGCACCACTGAACTCCAGCCTGGGTGACAGAGTGAGAAACTGTCTTTAATTAATTAATTGATTAAATTTCTTAAAACTTAAATTGACGTTACTCAGTGCTGAGAATCATGTAAAGGAACTGGAACCCTCAAATGTTGATAGTGGGACTTTAAATTGGAATAATGCTTTGGAAAACTGGCCGTACCCTACAATCCAAAATTTACACTCCTAGGATTATGTATGCACACACATACAGATATATGAAAAAAAAAACACATGAGTCCACAAAAGATATGTACAAGAATATTTATAGCAACTTTATTTATAAAAGGTAAAATTGGGAACAACTCAAATATTCATCAACAAAAGTGTGACATGTTCATATAACAGAATGATACACAGCAACAAAAACATATGTGCTGTTGCTCCATGTCATAAGAGACATGAATCTCACAGATATAATCTTGAGCTAAATAAGCCAGACATAAAGGAGTTGATTCTGGGTGGTTTAAGTTGTATAACATTCAAAAACAGGCAAAAAAAGATCTATAGCAATAATCTATAGTGATAAATGTTAGAAGTCACCCGCAGAGCCAGGGGGTAGTGTGGATTGATGGGAAGGGGTCCCTGGTAACCTTCCGGGGGCTATGGGTGATTTATATCTTGGTAGTTACATATGTTTACATAGATAAAATTACAATCAAAATTCATTGACATATGGGAGTCCTAGAGAGGGAGGAAAGAGAAAAAGAAGCAGAAAGAATATTTTTAAAAATAGTGGCTGAATACTTGACAAATTTGATGAAAAACAATCCCCACATCCAAGAACTTTAATGAACTCCATGTAGGATAAACTCAGAGATCCACACCTAGACAGATTATAATCAATAACGCATTCCTAAATAGCCAATGGGTCAATGAGAAATCACAAGGAAAATTAGAAAAGACTTTGAGATGAATGAAAACAAAAATGCAACATACCAAATGTATGGGTTACAGTGAAAGCAGTGCTCAGAGGGAATTTATACCTGTAAATGCCTAGGTTAAAAAAAAAAGAAGAAAGCTCAAATCAATTCCTTAACCTTCAACCTTAAGAATCTAGAAAAAGAAGAGCAAACCAAATCCAAAGTAAGAACAAAGAAGTAAATAATAAAAACTAAAGTGGAAATAAATAAAGAATGGAAAAGCAATAGCGAGAAATCAGTGAAACCAGAACATGGTTCCTGGAAAAGACCACAAAATTGACAAATGTTTAAGCTAAATTGACCAAGAAAAAAAGAGGAACGATTAAAATTACTAAAATCAAGAATCAAACAGGGGACATTACTACCAACCTTACAGAAATAAAAAGGATTATAAGAAACTAGTAAGAACAATGGTAAACCAACAAATTAGACCATCTAGGTAAAAACAGAAAAATTTCTAGAAAGATGCAAACTACCAAACAGACTCATTTTCATGAAGAAATAGAAAATCTGAATAGATTTATAGAAATAAAGAGATTAAATCAGTGATCAAAAACTTCTCAAAAAAGAAAAGCCCAGGACCAGATAGTCTCACTGGTAAATTCTACCAAGTGTTTAAAGAATTAATACCAGTCCTCAAATTCTTCTTAAAAATGGAAGAGGAATGAACATTTTCCAACTAGTTCTATGAAACCAACATTACCCTAATACCAAAGCCAGTCAAAAACATCACAAGAAAACTGCCAACCAGTAATTCTTATGAAAATTCTCAAGAAAATACTAGCAAATCAAGTCCAACAACACATACACAGAATTAATATAAGACCAAGTGAGATTTATCCCCAAAATGGAAAGTTGGCTCAACATTTGAAAATTAGTTAGTATAATATATTGTATTAATAGAATAAAGGTCAAAAATTACATGATCATCTCAATAAATGTGGAAAAAATCATTTGACAAAAATGCCACACCCTTTCATCATAAAACACCCAACTAGCTAGGAATTCAAAAGAACTTTCTCAGCTTGATAAAGGACATCTATAAAAACAAACAGCACCCTCATAGCTGATATCATACTTTCTCCCTAAAAGAAAGAATAAGACAAGAATGTCTACTCTCATCAATTCTATTCAAGGTTGTACTAGAGGTACTAGCCAACAGAATTAGGCAAGAAGACATAAAAGGCATCCACACTAGAAAGAAAGAAGTAAAACTATCTCTATTTGCATTATGTATATAGAAAATCCTAAGGAATCCACCAAGGGAAAAAAAAACTCAAACCCTGTGAGAGCTAATAAATGAGTTCAGTAAGATGGCAGGGCACAGATCAAACTATTAAAAATTCTATTGTATTTCTACATACTAGCAATAAAGAAATCAAAACATGAAATTAAGAAATAACTCCAAGTACAATGGCATCAAAAGGAATGAAATATTTAAGAATAAATTTAACAAAAAAGTGTCAGACTTGTAACTAAAAACTATAAAATATCATTGAAAAAACTTAAAGAAGATCAAAATAAATGGAAAGACATCCCATGCTCACAGATTAGAAGACAATATTGTTAAGATGGCAATACTTTTTAAACTGATCTACAAGTTCAATGTAACTGTCAAAATCCCAGCTGGCTTTTTGCATAAATTGGCAAGCTGATCCTAAAATTCATATGGAAATGCAAGAGACCCAGAATATACAAAACAATCTTGAAAAAGAAGAACGAAGTTAGAGGATTTATTTCCGAATTTCAAAACTTACTACAAAGCTACACTAATCAAGACTACGTGGTGCTGACCTAGGAGAGACATATAGATAAATGGAACAGAATTGCAAATCTAGAAAGAAATCCATACATTTATGGTCCATTGATTTTCAACAAGGGCGCTGGGACTGTTTATGGGGGAAAGCACTGTCTTCTCAGCAAATGGTGCCAGGTTAACCTGATATACACATGCATAAGAATGGAATTGGACCCTACCTCATGTCTGCCAGAAAAACTAATTCAAAATGGATCAATGGCCTACATGGGAAACCTAAAACTATCAGAAGAATATGTAGATGTAAATCTTCATTACTTGGATTAGGCAACAGTTTCCTAGAAATGACACCTAAAGTATAAGCAGCCAAGGATCAAATCGATAAATTGGACTTCACCAAATTAAATTTTTTTTTTATGCTTCAAGGGACATTATCAAGAAAATTAAAAGATCTGTAGAATGGAAGGATATACTTGTAAACCACATATTTGATACAGGACATGTATCTAAAATTTATTTTTTAAAAGCCTCATACAACTCAACAATAAAACACAAATAACCCAGTTTAATAATGAGCAAAAGATTTAAATAGACATTTCTCCAAGGACCATAAACAAATGGCCAATAAACACATGAAAAGATGCTCAACATTATTAGTCCTTGGGGGACAGCAAATCAAAACCACAATGAGATACCACTTCACACCCACTTAGGATGGTTATAATAAAAAGACAATTACTAGTGCTGTCAAGGATGTGGACAAAGTGGAACCTTTACACCTTGTTGGTGGGAATGTAAGGAATTTCCTGAAAGAATTAAATAGAGTTACCATATGACCCAGCTCTTCTACTTCTAGGTCTATATCCAAAAGAAAGGAAAACACATGTCCACACAAAAAACTTGTACATGAATATTCATGGCAACATTAGTCATAGTAGTCAAAAAGCAGAAACTACTCAAATGTTCATCAGTTGACAAGTGAATAGACAAAATGTGGTCTATCCATATAATGACATATGTCACCATACAAACCAATGGAATCTGAGGCATGCTACAACATAGGCAAAACTCATAAATATTATCCTAAGTGAGGCCAGGGGCAGTGGCTCACACCTGTAATCCCAGCAGTTTGGGAGTCTGAGGCTGACCAATCACTTGAGGTCAGGAGTCCAAGACAAGCATGGTCTACTAAAAATATAAAAATTAGCTGGGCGGTGACACATGGCTGTGATCCCAGCTACTCGAGAGGCTGAGGCAGGACAATCACTTGAGCTCAAGAGGCAGATGTTGCAGTGAGCCGAGATTGTGCCTCCAGCCTGGGCCACAGAGTGAGGCTCCATCTCAAAAAAAAAAAAAAAAACCCTAAGTGAAAGAAGTCATTCATTTATATGAAATGTCCAGAATAGGAAAATTCATAGAGACAGAAAGTAAATTAGAGGTTGCCAAGGGCTGGGGAAGGCAGAATTGGGTGTGGCTGCTAACGAGTATGGGATTATTTTTTTTTTAGTGATGAAAATGTTCTGGAATTAGATAATGGTGATGGTTGCACAACGTATGAATATTCTGACAACCATTGAATTGTATACCTTAAAAGGGTACATTTTGTGGTATGTGAATTATATTTCAATTAAAAAAATCATTGAACCATACTGTTAAGGTTTATATTGCCATTCTGCAAAAGGAGTTAAAGGGGAACACATTATATAATCTAAAGAGGATCAAGAATGTTTATCTTATTTTTTAATAAAATAGTCAATAGACATAACAAGCAACTATAATGCATCACTATTGATTGATCCTAATTTTTATAAAGCTGTAAAATACATTCTGAGGACAGTTATGTGAACTTGAAAATGGAGTAAATAAGTATTGGGTAACATCATGGAATTGGTCATTTTCTGCAGCTAAGATAAGGCTGCATGTGAATGTGAGAGAACATCCTTATTTTTTAAAGCTGTCTCCTGAAGTATTGCAATAGCTCTGATTTAGTTTTCAGTGGTTTGCTGTTATGCATGGAGAGAGACAGGAAGCAATATCGTAAAATGTAAATACTTGTGCAATTTGGGCAATGGATATATGACTGTTCTTTGTACTGTTCTTTCTATGTTTCCTCATGTTTAAGGTTTCTCATAATGAAGATTTTATAAGGAAAGAGAAGGCTGTCCATGAATGTGAGTGTTTAGTCAAATACTCCACAGACACCCCCGCACCCCACCCCACTCATCCACAAGGGGTGTATCCCAGTTGCAGGCTGGGTCCCAGGCAGAGCGCTGGCCCTGCAGAGCTGGGCTTCAGCCTGGCTGCTGGGGAACTATGGGAAGGGGCAGTCGGGCTGTCCCTTGACCTGAGGCCTGGGAGTTAGGGGTTTGTGCACTGTCAAAAGCTTTCTGGTGGGTCTCTGGCTGTTGTTCAGATGAGAGCAGCTGGGGAGAAGCAGACTCTGAAAGGAAATGAAATGGCCCTCCTTGGGAAAAGTAAAAAGTCTTTAACAAGCCTGAGTCCTGTTCTAAAGTAAAATGCCACAATGGAGTCACCATAAAGGATTATAAATCATTCAATTATAAAGACACATGCACACATATGTTTATTTCGGCACTGTTCACAATAGCAGAGACTTGGAACCAACCCAAATGCCCATCAATGATAGACTGGATAAAGAAAATGTGGCACATATATACCATGGAATACTATGCAGCCATAAAAAAGGATGAGTTCATGTCCTTTGCAGTGACATGGATGAAGCTGGAAACCATCATTCTCAGCAAACTGATGCAAGAACAGAAAACCAATCGCCACATGTTCTCACTCATAAGTGAGTGTTGAACAACGAGAACACATGGATACAGGGAGGGGAACATCACATAGCCTGCTGGGGGGGTGGCAGGGCTAGGGGAGGGATAGCAGGGGGTGGGGGAATTGAGGAGGGATAACATTAGGAGAAATACCTAATATAGATGACAGGGGGATGGATGCAGCAAACCACCATGGCATGTCTCTACCTATGTAACAAACCTGCACAATCTGCACATGTACCCCAGAACTTAAAGTATTAAAAAAAAAAGTACCCTGAAGAAGGAATGGCTAGCAAAATGAAGCTTGACAGAAGCCATGAAGAGCTGCAGAGGATGGTGGGGCCTACAGAGGAGGGGACACCTCCATGAGTGAGTGGTGAATGATAGATCCAGATGGCACGAGGGGGGGCACTGCAAGGACCAGTGCCCAGCGACTCCATAGCAGCCCTTCCCCGTGGAGCCCAGGCTTTGGCGGCCCCAGCAGGATGCCTCACCAATACATCAGTTTTCACCCCAAAAAAGAGCTGTCCTCACCCCTGCTTTCAGACTCCCACTACCCCCTCCACCTGTGGACTTGAGGGGTCACTGCCAGCAGGCTCCCTGCCGCTGCACCCTCCATAGGAAGAGCCTAAGGACCCCCCTGCACAGGCCAGCCATCCTCCTCCTCACCCTGAAAACGGAGGTGAGTTCCTGCACTGAGACTCAGACTTCAGGATCCAGAAGCACACTTGGAGACTTGGGGCTGTGACTCATGATCAGTTTAAGAAGCCGCCTGAGTGAGGGGCTGAGTTGGAGGGACAGAGGAGCACAGGGCTGGGAGTCCCATGGAATAAGCAAAGACCTTGGAGGCCAAGGCGGCTGGGTGCTGACTTCCCACGAGAGGCTCAAAGCTGGAGGGCCTCAAACTGAAGGTGCTGAGGCAGGTGGAGGGGAATGCCCATCCAGAGATAATGGCCAAAGGCACCCACAGGTCAGCCCCTGGAGACTGGGCAGGTGTGCAGCAGGAGCCCCCATCAGTGATCAGTGACACAGAAGACCCCCCATGACAAGGAAGATGCTCAGGCAGAGAGCGAGTCCATAGGCAGGTCCACCATGGGGGCCAGGCAGGTGGGTGATGTGGGGTCTCCTTGTCATTGACAAAGAAAATGAAGGTTTAAGCCAGGTGTGGTAACACACCTGTAGCATCATCACTCAGGGGCTGAGGTGGGAGGATCATCTGAGCCCAGCAATGTTGAGGCTGCAGTGAGCAGAGATCACACCACTGCACTTCGCCTGGATGAAAGAGTGAGACCCTGTCTTGAGAGAGGAGAAGAGAAGAGAGGAGGGAGGAATGGAGAGGGGAGAGGGGAAAGGGGAATGGAGGGGAGGGGAAATGGAGAGAGGAAGGGGGGAAATGGAAGGGAGGGGAGGTTTTAGTGGAAGGGAGGGGAGGGGAAAGGCTTAAAAAAGAATGAGATTGTCTTTAGTCACTAAGTTTGGTAAAGTATAAAAACCTGATGTACCTGGCATTTCACCAGGTATGCAGATCAGCACCAAGGGGATTCCAGAGGCCACCCTGACAGAAGCATCCCCCTGCACACCCTGACACACTGACCCCAGAGTCCATAGACCAAACGGCAGGCTGGGGCAGTAGTGAGGGGACAGCCAGGGCAACATAACTGAACCCATGACAGACTGCAGGGCTCAGGGCCATGGCAGGGAGGGCCTCTGCTCCTCTGTCCAGGCCAGGTTGACCCTCTCACCCTGTGCCAAAGAGGTTCCCCACCCCAACCCCCCTAATGAAATCTGCTGGTTATCCTCAAAGGCCTAATTGTCTTGGCATGTCCCTCCTTGGCACTGTGCCCAGAAGGCAGCCTTACATGGTCCAGGACAGCAAGGGCCACCGGGGCTGCTGTGGGCTCCAAGCAGTGATGGCCTCCACTCACATTGACGCCTCACCTAGAGATGGAGGGGCCCAGATTTACCACCCAGGGGCAGGCAGGGGTTGGGGGGGCAGGCAGGAGTTGGGGAGGCAGGCGCAGTAGGGGAGGGAGGGGCTTTGACCAGGTATGACTCAGGGAGACAGGGATCAGGTTCCCTGTCAAAGATCCACCTCTCCAAGGCTATCAGGCATGAAGCTGGTGGGATCGATCCAATCATCTGTTTAATCCCAGAAACAAAGGTACTCACAGCACCGTGTTGCCCGCTGGCCAGGAGAGGGGCAGGGCGTGTAATTGACCTACTTACTTGTCAGAAGTCAGGGAACAATGACCCCAGCAGGAGGGTCTGACGGGAGTGGGAGTCAGTACCTCCGGGCGGAAGAGGTTGGGGAGCTCAAGGGCAGGAGGCAGCCCAGCTATCAAGGGCCTTGGGAGGGAGGAGAGCCCTCCCAGGAGCCCAGAGTCCACTGTGGCTACAGCTGGGGTAACGGGAGCTGGAGTTGGACGTGCCTCAGCCCTTGCTGTTGGAGTGGGCCTGGCAGAGGCCAGGAGCCAGTCACCCTGGCCCTGTGTCCGGGGTTGGCACCAGGACTCTCTCTAGTGGGGTTCCTGTCCCTGCTTTAGAGATGGGGTTACGCCCTTGGGCCCTGACTCCCCTCTGAGCCTCTAGTCCATGTGCGGGTGCAAAGAATGATGTGCCCTCAGGGGCTTCGTTGTGCTATTCAGACCCTTTTGTCTTTTCTCCCTTGTTTCTCTGAGCAGTCTGTCGCTTTCTGAGCCAAGGGTTATTAAATCTTCCCAGTTTCTGGTTGGCTTTCACGCACACATTTGGGAGCTACTTCTTTAGGCCAGTAGAGGTGATCTATTCCTAGTGGAAGGTGCCTTTTATCAAAATTAACTATATTTCTTTGTCCTTTTTCATACTTTTACCTTCAATTATATTTTCCCACAAAACTTTGTTACACCTTTCTTTTTGTCAGCATTTGTCTGCTGTATCTTTTATATTATTGTCATTTTCCTGCTTCACTTTTATTGCATTGTAGGTGTGTCCCTTGTAAACTGTCGCTGGATTTCATGTTTTAATCCAATTTGAGAACCTTTTAATAACCCATTCGAGTTATTTCTCCCAATTTCTTTTTTCCATTTACTGTGCTTGTTACTACTTTTTCTCCCATCCTGACATTCATTGGATTACCTTATTTCTTTTGTTCCATTTCCCCTTCTACTTCTTTAAAGTTGTATCTCTTAGTTTTGTTCTTCTAGTCATTATCTTTATTTATTTCTTATTTATTTATTTTTGAGTCGGAGTCTCACTCTGTCTCCCAGGCTGGGGTACAATGGCATGATCTCGGCTCACTGCAACCTCCGCCTCCCGGGTTCAAGCAGCTCTCCCGCCTCAGCCTCCCAAGTAGCTGGGATTACAGACTTCTGCTATCATGCCTGGATAATTTTTGTATTTTTTGTAGAGACGGGGTCTCACCATGTTGGCCAGGCTGGTCTGGAACTCCTGACCTCAGCTGATCCACCTGCCTGAGACTCCCAAAGTGCTGGGATCACAGACACAAGCCACCACGCCCAGCCTCTAGTCATTACCTTTAAATTGTTAACACATGCATATTCTTAAAATTCTAATGTTGACCGACACCTCTATTCTTTCTCCCCAAAGAAAGGATTTCTCTCAGAATCCTTTCACTGGCTGAATGACTGCAGCCCTGCCACCTCTCTGCCCGTACAGACCAGCCCCAGTGTTATCATGGGAAACCCGAATTCCGTCTAGTTGGTAATATCCTGCTTTACTGTTTTAATTGGTACTGATTAGATTATATCACAGAGATTTCTCATGTTCTCACTGTTTCTGTGTGATGTTTGTGAACATGTGACGTAGACTGCTGTTTCTTCTCCTAGTGCTTGCTATCTTTTGTGCTTTGTGTATTTTCAAGCTTGTTGTTGCATATACTGAGGGTTACACTTGTTATATTTTCTTGGTGATTGTTTTTTCACCAGGATGAGACGCACCCCTCAGTGATGATGCCCCCATCAGCTTGCCCCTCCAGGCCCACCTTTCTGCCCTGCTTGGAGCCCTAGCAGCTTCCCTCAGTAGATTGCATCTGTCACACTCCTGCCTGCTCTGGCTTTCAGGAAATCAGAGAGCAGGATGGAGGGTGAGCTTGGGTTCTTGGTTCCATTGCCCAATTCCCCACTGCAGGGCCGTGGGCTGGTGGCAACTGCGTTCCTAATCAACTGCCCCTCTCCTAAAGCTGCAACTGCCCCTGGGCCCCAAGGCACCTCCCACTCTCTCTCCCTCCTCCGCAGACCTCGCTGGGGCCTGGGGACCTCATCATCTCTTGTTGGTTTCTTCGGCCCTGCCAGTGTGAGCAGTGGCAAATCCATACGGGTCTGCAGCAACTCGATTCTTGCCTCCTTGATAGAAAGAATTTGCCTGAGGGGCATAAGGTGGAGTGAGAGACTGAGGTGAGTTTTTAAGCAGGACTTGGAGTTTATTTAAAAATTTTAGAGCAGGACCAAAAAAAAACTAAAGTATACTTGGAAGAGGGCCAAGCGGCCAACTTGAGATTCAGGTGCCTCATCCAACCTTTGATGGGGGGTTTATACATTGGCATGATTTGGGGTTTATGTTTCTTCTCCCCTGATTCTTCCCTTGGGGTGGGCTTAGAGAGGCCCACGTGGGAGGGGGTGCACAGTGTGTTTACTGAAGTTATGCACATGCTCATCTGAGGCAAATTTCCCTTACCAGTTGAGTGTTCGTAGAGGAAGGTCACGTTGCCAGTTAAACACCAGTTTGCCTCTTAGTGCAGATGCTTGAGCCCACTCGCCCGACTCCTGAGACCTTATCAGGAAGCGGCTGATCACCAGCTCCAGGTATTTTCTATGTATTAGGAGACTGCCTTTCCCTGGTGCAACCAATCATTATTTCGGAGAGACAGTTTAACAACCGATGGTCACCTGACATTCCTGCTGGGGGAGCCCTCTCCTGCCCTGCTCCTGTCTGACTCTAACACCAGTACCTCTGCAAATAGGACTTTCATTCATTGCTCTTCTCTTAACCCTTCGAGTGTTTCCTTCTGGGCAATAATTGATCCATTGTTTTTGACTCTTTATACTGATTTTTGCCTTAAATTTTATTTTATACTATGTGGCTACAACTATACCCTCCTTTTGTTAATATTTACAGGTCAGTCTCTATCTTTCCACAGATATATTTAATCCATTTACATTTGCTACCCTCTACTGAGTGAATACATGCCATTTTTCCTCAGCAAATCTCAGTTTCTTGGCATCTTCTTACCCTCTCTGCCCTTCTTACCTATGCCAGACTACTTTTAGTAAGTACGCCTGCAAGCTTAGTGCCTTTCGTTTGTGTCTCTGCCCATCACTGCTTCTTGGCTTCCACAGCTGGATTTTTGCAATTACTGCATAACTTCCTTTATGATTATTATTTTTTGTGAAGTCTGTGAGGGTGGTAAACTGGTAAAAATAATATCCCAATACTTCTTCATTTCATTATCAGCCGCACTTGTTGACAGTGTGGCTGGTATAGAATTCCAATTCCAAAGCTACTTTACCTCAGCACTTTAAAGATGCTGTTTCATTATCTTCTTGCCTTCGTTTTGCTGATTTCATCTGCAGCTATTCTTTATAGATGGCTCACATTCTTTGTTGGTAACTATTAGGGTTGATTCTTTATCCTTGGTATAATGAAATGTGATCACAGTGTGGCCAGGTTATCTTGCGGTGATTTGCTCAGTGTGTTCTTTCAATTTGAAGATTAATTTATTTTTTTTTTAGTTCTAGAGGTTCTGTTCTACTTTTTGAAAATATTTCTTCTAATCCAATTCATTCTGGAATCCCAACTAGATAGACGTTGAAACGTCCCTGACACCTCAATGTCCCTTGTTTTTCCATATGCTCCAGCTATTTATTCCTTTGTGCTGCATTGTTCTGCATTGTGACCAATCTATTAATTTTTTATATGGAATGTTATATATTTCATTTCCACAATCTCTATTTAGCTCTTTTTCATAATCCCCTGTCTTTGTTTTATGGGTGAAGTAGTAGTCTTTATCTCTCTGAATGTAATTGTGGTAGTGTTTGCTTGTTTTAATGATAGCTTTTCGAAATTCCTGAAGATTCATGTGTTAACTCTCTCAGATTAGTTAAAGACAGCATGGGCATCTCTAGACATTTGCTGATCCCTTTGCACTCATCTGCTCTGGTAAAACCCTCCTGCTTGGTCCAACCAGCAGTTTTTTCTTCCATATAACCCATCTATTCTGTGCATTTTGGGGACTCTTCCCAGTTTCAAGTCTACCAAGAAGTCCCCTTCTTATTTGCAAATGGGATGGTTAATTTTCTGTTAAATTGTTGAATAATTTCCTTATTGGTACAGATTAACTGCAGGAAAGGGTATGTCACAGGCCAGGTTTTAGCACAGGTCAAGGATCTCCAAAGAAACAGAACCAACAGGATGGATAGATAGATAGATAAATGATTGATAGATTAGATAGATAGACAGAGAGATTGAGACATTGATTTACTGTGAGAATTGTATCACACAATTATGGAGGTTCAGAGGTCCATGATATGCCATCTGCAAGCTGGAGAACCAGGGAAGACATGGTATAATTTAGTCTGAGTCTAAGGCCTGACAACCTGGAGTTACATTGCTTGAGGACAGGAGAAGAAGGATTTCTCTGCTCAAGAAGAGAGAGAGAGAGAATCTGCCTTTGCTTTGTCTTTTTGTTCTATCCAGGCCCTCAAAGGATGGGATGGTATCTGCCAGCATTGTTGAGGATAGACCTTCCTTTCTTAGTCCACTGATTCAACTGCTAATCTCTTCTGGAAACACCCTTACAGGTACCCCAAAATAATATATAACACTTTACCAGATAACTTCGTACCCCTAATCCTAGTCAAGTTGACACCTAAAATTAAGCATCACAAGGCAACTGTAGCATTTGATGGCCCATTGTTTTGAACCAGGACTCTCTTTCTGGTTTTAATTTCTTTATGAAAGTCATTTAATATTTTATTCTTACCTATTTTGTGCTTTCTGTTGCTATTCTTAAGGCGACATTTTTTTCCATAGCATTATTGTTCTGTGTTGGGTTCTCCAGGCAGCTGACTCTTGGAATCAGTGCTGTGGGAGAGAGGGGAAGGAAGAAGGACTGGACTGGACAGAGAGAGGTCAAGGTCAAGAGAGCTCATGGGCCATGCAGGCCTGACAGACTTAGTTGATCCCAGGAACTAAAACAGCCTGTTGGAGGTGTCCAGTTGGGCTTTCATCCTTACCTCCCTCAGTCACTGGATGTGTACAGCCTTGGGAAGGCCACCCTTGGAAAGGCCAGGGTGGCCATCTCCCACTGAGGCTATCCCTGAAAAGACTGACATCTGAAGGCTGTCTGCTGACCACATTCCTAGCAGGTGGAGCAAGAAGGCTTTCTATGAAGGGGCTTTGAGCAGCACATCTCTGTGCCTGTCACAGTTTTTAACTGGCTGCTGTATTTATGGGAAAGCTATTTACTTGCATATATTTATCTTATATTCAGCCACCTACAGAAGTTCCTTCACTGAAATTAGTTTTCTGTATTTTAAGGGGATGTTAAGTGTACTCAAGATAAACATGACTGTTTACAAGAGTTCTACCTCCCATTTCAGTTTCTTGTGTTATCGCATTCTCCAGAATTTACCCACAAATTAAATGTTCATAGTGCGACGTGCACCTATGCAACAATCTTTCATGTTCTTCACATGTACCCAAAACCTAAAATGCAATAAAAAAATCATAACTGAGAGTGCTATTCTGCTCTTGCTTGCCTGTGAGAATCTCAAGTGAAGTCAGCTGTTGCCCTGTGAAATGGTTTGGCTGTGTCCCCACCCAAATCTCATTATGAACTGTAGTTCCCATAATCCCCATGTGTCACAGGAGGAACACAGTGGGAGGTAACTGAATCATGGGGGCAGCTCCCCCATCCTGTTTTCATGATAGCGAATGAGTTCTCATGAGATCTGATGGTTTTATAAGGGGCTTTTCCCGCCTTTGCTCTGTATTTCTCCTTGCTCTGACCACGTGAAGAAGGATGTGTTTGCTTCCCCTTCTGCCATGATTGTAAGTTTCCTGAGACCTCCTCAGCCCTGCAGAACTGTGAGTTAATTAAACCTCTTTCCCTTATAAATTACCCAGTCTCAGGTATGTCTTTATTAGCACTGTGAAAACAGACTAATATATCCTGAAATGTCTCTTCTCTTTGCATTGAAGAAAACTCAAAATGTTCATTAGGGCTGGGTGTGGTGGCTCACGCCTGTAATCCCAACACCTTGGGAGGCCGAGGCAGGAGGATCACAAGGTCAGGAGTTCAAGACCAGCCTGGCCAACATGGTGAAACCCCATCTCTACTAAAAATACAAAAATTAGCTGGGCATGGTGGCGCACGCCTGTAATTCCAGCTATTCAGGAGGCTGAGACAAGAGAATTGCTTGAACCAGGACCCAGGAGGTGGCGGTTGGCTGCAGTAAGTCAAGACTGCATGACTGTACTTCAGCCTGGGCTACAGAGCAAGACTCCATCTCAAAAAAAAAACAAAAAACAAAAAACATGTTCCTTAGTGGGCCCCTGTCAACTCCTGGTGGTCAGCTCTTTTGGCTTCAAACCATGCATGTAACTGTTCATTCTAGGATTTTTCATGGGGCTGGTATTCTTAAGCTCACAGGACTATAGCCCCTCCAATCTACCCTTTGTCTCTCTCCATCCTGGAAGCACCTCCTGATGCTCCTTGGGAAGACTGGGAGAGCCACTGGTGCTGGGATGCAGTAGTTCCTATGGACATGATCTCAGGGTCAGAAGCTTTGGGGTCAGGCAGTTCTCTCACCCCCTCAGACTCCATTTCCATGATCCTGAATAGTTCCCATTGTGGTCAACAGCAAATTCCAGCAAGGGCAGACCTTGAAGGCCATCTGCACTCAGCTAGCAAGGAGAGTCCACCTTCAAGGTGGCAGAAGGACACAGATACCTTGGGGGTCTACCCTGGCTCCCACCTCCTGCTCTCCCCCCAGCATCCTCTCCCTTTCAAAAGGACCTTCTCCTGGATGTGGTGCCTTACAGCTATAATTCCAATGAGGAATTATAATTCAGGAGGCTGAGGGGGGAAGATTGCTTAAGAACAGGAGTTCAAGACTAACCTGAGCAACAGAACAAGACCCCATTGCTAAAATACTTTTTAATTAGCTAGGCATGGTTGCACATACCTATAGTCCTAGCTACTCAGGAAGCTGAGGTGGGAGGATGGCTTGAGCCCTGGAGATAGAGGCTTCAGTGAGCTGTAATCATGCCACTGCACCCCAGCCTGGGCAACAGAGCCAGACTCCAACTCTATAAACAAAAAAAACCCCTTGTATCTTCATTTGCCATTCATAGATCAAACCCTCTCTGCCCCAGTAACTCAATCCCCAATGATATCTTCGTGCTCATAGGCTCCACATGGACTGCACATTTGCCCCACATTAAATCAGGCCTCACGTCCTGAGTGTACTGAGTCCTGTCCAGTGCTCTTCCTGGCCTACTCACTCCAGCACTCAGAAAGTCTCCGCTTGTTCTAGCCTGTCTTTCACACCTCTCCAACATGTGTGAATCTCCCTTTTGAACAGAGAGCGAGCCGGCGACGGGCCAGAGCCTTGGCAGGCGAATCACAGACTGGCTTGCTGGCTTGCTCACTGGCTGTTTCAGGCGCTTATTGTGCTTGTGTTCACAGGTACCTTCCGCCGATGGCAAGTGGTACTGCCTTCCCGCTTTCTTGTCGGGATCCACAGATATATTTGCTTAGGTTTATAAAAGGGAACCGATTTGAAAGTGTGTATGAAGTAAACAATAGCGTAGGTGGTATGACACAGTGACAAAACACACAGATGGCGGAAGTGTGGGGATGCCGTTTGACAGAATGAAGCCAGAATGCACCCCACCATCCAGTCACTCCCACCCAAACCTGCTCTGTCAAGGTGCCCTCCCACGGGCCCTCCATACCCCCATGTGCTGGGGAGGGTGCTCAGCCCTACCTTGGGCTCCCCTACCTGCAGACCTTCTTCCTGGACTGCCCTTCCCTTAAATTTTCTCATGACAAAGCCATGCCATCTGCCAGGCCAGCTCAAGGCCAAACTTTCCCTGGCTGACCCCCAGTGACTGCTGCTGGGCCCATAAAGCACCTCACCTTCCCTCTCTGGGGCTCTCTCTACCATGCTACCACACACTAGAGATTTCTGGGCTGGCTTTGGTGGGCAGGCTGAGGCAGTTAGAGGTTCCATGGCATGTTCTGACAGCATGGATCCTCACCTGCTTCTCCTGCACCTGTGCGGGCCAGCAGGACAGTGAGCCAGGCTGGGCATGAGTGGACACGCATTTATCCAGCACCTGCTTTGTGCAGGGCACCAGGGTGGACACTCTGTGTGCTCCTGGATGGGGTGACATTGCTGGGTTTGTGTGAGATGCCCTCAGCTCTAAGAAACAGAAGACCCCAATTCACAGAGTCTTCAGCCTCTTGTGGTCTGAATCTGGTGAGGGGTCTGGAGGCAGGCAGGAGCTGGCTCTAGCTCTGCTCTCAGCAAACTGGCTCTGGTTTGCCAAATTCAAGGCCATGAGTGTGGAAGGAGGATTTGGTGCCAGGCTTGACTTCTCAGAGACCCCAGAAGACCCCACAGGCATTCCATGGGCTTGTTGGGGTCCCAGAGGAGTTCCAGGCTGCCCCCAGTTGCAAAGAAGACTAGAAAAGGGATTCTTCTCACCTATGCTGAGACAACTACTGCTCCTCCTATTAAAAAAAAAATGTCTGTTACTAAGGGCGAAGGGAGGAATGGACACTGAGCTGGCAGCAGGCATGTAGTACAGCACCCAACTTGCAGTTGGGAATGCAAAGGTTAGGAGATGGGAAGGATGTCACACAAAAGAGCTGGAATTTTGACTGGATCCACCTGATGCCAGGGATGGCAATTTTGTAGCACATCATCCATCTTCAGCTTATTTTCTGGGGCCCAGAAAAATCAAAGAAGGAATTATTCATATCATTCACTCGCCCAGGAAACCTACTGGCTCACACTTACACAAGGGCTTGTACTGGGAACTGGAGATATCGGGGGTGAGTAGAGCCAGGCCCATTCCTCAGAATTCCCAGTGCAGGGGGTGAGCTAGACAGGGCTGCCCAGCATCCAGGCCCGTGTGTCCCAGAGGTCCCTGGAGGCACAGGCACAGGTCCCACTGGGTCTGACTATCAAAGGACCAGCAAAGACAGGGAAGGTTGGGAGGAGGTCTCCCAGCAGTGAGTACAGAGACACTGTCCACAGCCTGGGCTCTGTCCCCAGTGCTCTGTGCACATTAACTCACTTAATCTTCAAATTAACCCTGCACTGATACTAGTCCCATCCTTCTATGTGTAGCTAGAGAAGCTGAGGCACAGAGAGAGAGGCTCAGAACTGGAGAAAATTTACATGGCTAAATAGCCTGAACACAGGCAGCCTGACCCCAGAGGCACACCTGACCACTCTGCTATCCTGTCCAGGATAGCAGAGAGACAGAGGAGTGAGCTGTAAGTCACCAGCAGCATGTAAGTGCCCTCCACTGGGGATGCCAAGTCCTGGGCAGAGAAACGGACAAAGAGACTCCTCGGGGACCCCACAGCTGGGTGGGTGTCTGGGGCTGGGTGGCAGGGCGGTTGCCTGTGGGGCTGTCATGGCCCTGGATGTCTGGCCCCTCTGGCAGACACACAGGGTGATGTTTTATGTCTTAATTAAACGGAGAGGAGTTTAATTGATGAGTGGCCTGCTGGACGCTGCAGCTTCCTGGCTTCCCACCCCGATGACTCATGCATGCGGCGGCCCCAGATGCCGAGCACGGCTAATAGATTTGCAACGCTGATCACTGCTCCAGACGCACTTAGTGAGGCTCCGGGAAGACTCTTGCCACCCTGGGATTGAATTGAATTGCTTTTCATTTCGAGCAGCGTACATAAATCCCTCACACATCAGCTCTCCCTGCAGAGGCGCTTCCAAGCTCAGGCCTCCCCTACTCCAGCAGGGCTGTTAGAGGAGTGACCTTGACACATGGCAGAGCCACTCAGAACCAGGCATCTGTGGGTCTGTGGCCGGGAACGGGGGCTCTCAGGTGTCTGGCCCTGTACAGAGCTTCTCCATGGATGTTTTTTCACCCCCTCCTCACAGAGTCTACATTGGGGCCCTTTGAGGGTGGATGGCCTATGCAAGGCCACTCAGCAAGGAAGCGGGAAACCAACTCAGGAGTGGCCGCAGCCTCTCTCCCGTGGAGTCACCATGGACAGGTAACTCTCCACCTGCCTCTGCCTCTTCCCTGAAAATCAAGTCCAGTGATACAACGCCCCGCTCCCACGGATAAGGATTTAAAGGCACCTGGATTCAGTGACTTGACAAATTTCTTTCAAGCATCTGCTATGTGCCAGGTGTGCTCTAGGAGCTGGGGCTATAGTCATGAATGAGGTCAACAAAGTCATCTTGGAGGTGACAAACCCGTGGGAGAGGAGGTGATAAACAAAAATGCTACCAAGACACTTGGAAGCTATGGCCAGTGTGACAAAGAAAACCAGGCAGGGCCACGCACAGCAGACAGCTTGGGTTGGGGCTATGAGGAGGGGACACCAGGGCTGAAACCCGAAGGATGAGTAGGAACAGTGTGGGAAAAGCGTTCTGGCCAGGGAACAGCAGTGTGGAGGCTCTGAGCAGTCCCAGAGAGAGAGGCCCATGGGGTGGGGGGTGGTGGAAAGGAGGCTGGGGCATCCAGGGGGAGTGAGAGGCCAGGGGGCCAGCTGGCTCCTGAGTGGAGCTCTGTTTTTATTCTATGCACCCAGCCCACAGTGGGCATGAACAGGAGCAATCTCCCCAAATTCCTCTGGAGCATTCCAGAGCACCCTCCACCTTCCGAGTGCCCTGTGTCCATCCTCTCCCTCTGCTCTCCTTCACCATGCACCGGCGTCCACCCTCTGCTCATACAGCCCCCCTTTCTCATTGTCCTGCTTCATGCCTCCTCTCCAAATTTCCCCATTGTCCATAGCCCGGCCCTCAGTCCAGGACTCCAGGAGACTTCCTTGTGCCCCAATGTCTCCCCAAAAATCCCTCCATGTGGGCATACAACTTGAGGTCTCATCTCCCACTGGCAGACATCGAGTATGCAGAGACCCATCTCCCAGAGCATAGCCACTGCCTCCCTAGCACAGCCCCAGGGCCTTCCCTCCATACCCTGTCCTGGGAACCTCAGTGTTGCTACCAGCATCTCCCCTGCATAGGACTGGGACTATGAGCCTTGGTACCAGGAGCTGGAGCTTAGGGAGGGAGTGACATCCTCCCTGGGCTTGGCATGCTGCTGCTTCTCTGCCTGCAGGGGGTGACTCTGAGACCAACACACCCCCTCCCCCCATCAGCACCCAAAAGGAGGCTGGGGACTCCAGAGGGCCAAGCAGTGAGTGAAACATGGCTCCAAGGGGTAGGTATATCGTGCTCACTCCAGGAGAGAGCCTGCTGTGAGGAAGTGGTTGACCGATAGCCCCCAGCTCCTGTGCCTTCAAGGTCCATGGCAGCTTCACACAGATGCTGAGGACCAAGCATGGCTAGTGGGTGCTGGAGCATTGAACAAATAAATGAAAAGATGAATCCTGGAGAAAGGAGCTCCTCCCTGAGTAGTCTGAGCTTTGGGGCCTTCTGGGGAGTGTGGCCAAGGCTCTCTAAGAGCCACACCACAGACTGGAGCTCTTCCTGCCCCCTCTTCTCTTCCTCAGGTCCTTGAGTCCTGATCTGAGGCTCCCCCACCTATCCCACCCCCTTTCCCTATGTTCCCCAATGGTGTTTCCCTCAATCTCTTGCACACCTCATTCCATCTCAGTGTCTGCTTCACGGAGGACCAGAACTGACAAGCTACGTGGTCCTGGCTGGACAAGCTTGCCTCTCTGGATCAGATCCATGACACCTCCACCTGTAGCCTCACCCCTGCTGTCCAGAAGGGACATCCAGCCCACACCACCCCCACCCCACGGCCAGCCACGCTAGCTGCCGCACACCAGAGGGCCTCCTTGGCAGAATTCCTGGTGCTCCCAGGCCTGTGAGCCAGAAGGTGATCTCATCCACAGGCAGTAACCATGGAAACAGAGCTGTGAGCTGCTATGGCTCACACGGGGATGAGGTGCCTTAGTGGCCCTCACCCAAGCCATAGCCAGACCTTTGGCTCTGAAGGCTGGCAGGGACCCCTCATCAGAGCATCCCCAGCATTTGCCAAGAGGGACGACAACCAATCCCACCCTGGAGAAGATGCCCCACCTCCCCCCAAGCCCACCGGAGTTGCAGGCTTGGTTACCTCCAGGGACAGTTTTAAAATCCCAAAGTACAGATATGTACAGAACGCATATTAGGGCAGGCATTTCACCTGGCTGACAAGTCACATGATTGCTCCGAGCCTCAGAGAGACTAAGAGACCTGCCCAAACACATACAGCTCATGGAAAAACTAGAATTCAGATCCAAGTTTCCTCCCTCCATGACCAGGGCCTTGGTGGAAGCGTGGGAAAGTAAGAGAGTGTTGTTGGAGTCTGAGGTGACTGAATGCCGACTCCAGGATGGCCAGATGTCAGGGCACACTCTAAAGTAACAGTGATTCAAGCAACATGTGGTGCTGCCACAGAGATAGACATGAGGCTGGAGAAGAGGATTCAGAGCCTTGAGATAGAGACCTGTCAGATACATGAGGAGTTAATCATTCACAAACACTCCAGACTAAATAATGGTGAAGGTGAAAATAATTTACAAAATGATGCTGAGATAGCTAGAGATCAATTCTGAAAACAGAAAAGAAGGATGTACTCTTTGCATCATAGACTCATTTAAACTTAGATAAAGCTTTGACTATTAGAAATCCAATCATAAAAAACCTAGTGGAAACATAGTTGATGCTTTGGCACATATATGAGAGTATTAACACCACCTACCGATCTTGGAATTGAAGAAATTAAGGAAGAGATGAGGTTAACAATGTAAACATAAAAACTTTCTGGACATTAGAAACAAAAAAAAGATTGGGAAACATTTGCATCAAAAGGGCAGAGGGTCCATGTCATCTGTAGCTGTCTTAGTCTATCTGCATTGATGTAAAGGAATACCTGAGACTGGGTAATTGACGAAAGAGGTTGGTTTGGCTCACAATTCTGCATGCTGTACAGGAAGCATGGTGCCAGCATCTGCTTCTGGCAAGGCCTCGGGTTCCTTCCACTCATGGCAGAAGGAGAAAGGAAGCCGGTACATGTAGAAATCATGTGGCAAGAGAGGAGGAAAGACAGAGAAAGAAGAAGAGGCTCCAGGCTCTTTTGAACAATGAGATCTTGCGTAAACTAATACAGCAAGAACTCACTCATTACCAGAGGGAGGACACTAAGCCATTCAGGAGGGATCCGCCCCCATGACCCAAACCCCCTGCTCCAGGCCCCACCTCCAACACTGGAGATCATGCTTCAACATGAGATTTGGAGGAGACAAACACCTAAACTGTATCAGTAGGTTACAAATATTTCTGCAAATAAATGTTCTCCTAGTTAAATGTGGGTAGGGCTAGGGGAGAAATGCAGCTAGTGGCCAACTGGGGCAAACATTCCACCCACTCTTGTAATCAAAGACCTGGAAAGGAAATAATGAAAATAATGGCATTTTCCACCTACTGAATTAGTGAAAGTTGAAAATTGAAATAAGTGCCAGCAAGGCTGCCCAGCAACGGTTGGTTCCAGGGCCCCTGTGCGCACGGCAGCATAAATCCACCCTGTCCCATGGAAGAGCAACTTGACAGCACATGCAGAGCCAGAAAAAACACGCTGAAGCCCCTGCCTCCAGTAATCTCACCCCCTGGGAATTCGCCCTCAGGAAACAATGCAATAGAAGGAACAAAAAAAGCCAGGAATGAGAATATATTGGTTGAAGCACTTTTTTAGCGTTTTATCATGGAAAATGTCAGATCTACACAAAAGTAGAGCAAATAGGATAATGAAGCATGTGCCACCCCCCAGCTTCAGCAGTTAAAAGCTCACAGCCAATATTATTAATATTTTAAAGTAAATCCCAGGCATCATCACATCATTTTATCTATAAATACTTCCATTTGTGTCTGTAGCAGATAAGGACTTTAAGAATCTAATCACAATATCATTGCACCCAACACATTCATAATTCTTTAAAATCTTTTAATTCTCAGCCCGTGTTCAAATCTCCTCAGATGCCTTTAGCTATATTTTTAGAGTTGATTTGTTGGAATCGGAAAGCAAACAGATCAAGGTATTACATTCGGTTGCTATATGTCTCCTCATTCTCCTGTATTCTATAATAGCTTCCCTTTCCTCTCTTTTTTATTAATTGAAATGTTTTAAAATAGGACCCTCAAAATGGAAAGCTATCTGCATGCCCAGTGCCAGAGACACTTAGGCAGTGTATGGTGCGTGGGCCTGGAGTGCCCCAGTCCCCCTGCTGTCCTCGGCAGTACAGGCTAAATATAACCCAGAGCAGCTGGCCCCGGGCTGACCTGGAAGGGCTCCTGCATCCTGGTGCACACTTACCAGCTCAGCCACCACAGTGACTTGGCTCCTAGACTTGGCTGAGCCCTCGGCCTCCCTCCCTATGCTCTGGCAGCCTGGCCATGGCCGTTTGTTCACTGATGTCACGTTGGACCTGGCCCCATTTTCAGACTTCCCTCTTATGGCTGTGGCCAACCCATTGCACTCAACAGCTGCAGGGGAGCCCACCCCACTCCTTTTATGACAGCGTTCAGCCAGATGAAACCACCAGCCAGGAGACCCTTGGCAACACAGGAAATGTGCCAGTGGGATGTTAGGTTGAAAGACCACCACCGAACCCTACCCATGGCCAGCACTTGCATCTGGCCAGGTAGGTTGGTGGGAGCAAGTAGGAATATCTGTTGAACAAATAAATGAAAAGATGAATCCTGGAGAAAGAACAATAGTCTTTAGAGTTTTGTGTTAGAGACAGGAGAATGAGAGCTATCTGGTTTCTCCTGATATGTTTCTAATGTAGATGTAACTACAGGAACATAGCTTCTTTTTATTTAAGAAAAATAACCCATTCACACCTTCTCTACCCATTGAGTGTCAGCTGACCCACCTGTTGGAGAAGGGGGTTGACTCTTGTCACTCACTTGGTTGACCTGGGAACTCTTCCACCAGGGAAATGGCCAGGGGCAGGTGGGAGGGGGTGGGCGGGCTCAGACCCACAGCCTGGGCTCTCTCTGCCCTTTCCTTTCCAGCTCAGAAAGCCAAAGCAAGCAGCTGGTTGGCCGAGAGAGGAGGTTGCCTTCTCCAGACACACATACCCAGAGTGTGTTGACCTCACTGACTATTTCTAAAGGTAGGTCTTTTATTAGGTAGGTATGGTACGGCAACATCAGGAGATGACTGCCGCTGAAAAAATAGTCTGTTACTCACAGTTCCCAAGAAGAAAGGCGTGCCATGCCATGGGAACTGCACAGGGAAGCATGGCTTTCTGCGAGAAGGAACAGGTTGCGGGGGGCATGTAGGCTTAGGGTGATCTAGTTGAATCATTTCAGCGGGCTCTGGGGTAAAGGGGTTGTCTCCCATTGTTGGTCTCTGGCCCTGGTGATCAGGGCAGGTGGGCCCTGTGAGCGCCTAGTAGAGAAGGTGGTTGGCAGAGCAGGCTCTGAGTTAGGTGGCCTGTGTGGGAGATATGAGAGGTGTGCCCCTGGGTGGGTTATTTGCTATCTCTAGGAACTGGATAGCCCTGGGAAGGACAGTCCCTCTGGAGTCAGCAAGGCTGCAGATGTCAGAGTATCATTAAATAAAAGGCATACTTGATACAGTAACTCAAGCCAGAACCTTGGGAGTCTTTTTTAACTTGTTTCCCTCCCTCTCCACCATCTATTAAATTACCAAATCCTGTTGGCACTGCCTCCCACATCTCCAATGCATCAACTTCTCACTCCCATGGCCTCCAGCCTGTGCCCAGCATCCCTGGTCTCCCCTGAATAATTCTACCCAGTGCCTCCCCCTCACTCACACACTTCCATCGTCCATCACCTGGGTGGGGCAGATCACCCTTTCCAAAGTGTCCGAGACACCACCTCTTATTTCATATGGTCCTCTGCAGCACCCCCACCCCCCCCCAAGAAGAGCAAAGTCTTTTTCTCCACTTCGCTGAATCTGCTAGGCCCTGTGACTTCTCTGACAGATAGAATATGACAGAGGTGATGCTGTGCCAGTTGTGGACATAGTTCTCAACTTGACTGACCACTTCCATTTTTGCCATGTAGGAAGTGAGACTTTCCTGAGCCCAACAGGCTGCATGCAGCTCAGGCTACATGGAGGAGCCATGAAGAATGAGACACACCCTGAAGGAGAATATGGCCAAGGAGCACCAGATACGTGATGAAGAAGCTTCTCAGAGGCAGCTCTCCCAGCCCCAGCTCCCCCATGGATATCACATGGAGTCGAGAAGAACCATCCTGCTGAGCCCTCCCCAAATTCCTGACCCACAAAATTGTGACCAAACTAAAACAGCTACTGGAAGTCCCTATGTTTTGGAACACTTTGTTATACAGCAGTAGATAACTTCAACATGGCCCAGCAGCCAGTGAGATCTTTTAAAAATGGAAACCAAACAATGCCACTCTCCAACTTCGGGTTCTCCAGTGGCTTCTTATTACGAAATCTGGACTTTTCACCATGGCATGCAGGGCTCTGGAGAGTCTGGCCCCTATCCCCATCGCCACTCCCTTCCTCCCTGAGCTCCATCCACACTGGCCTCTGCCCTTCAGCACAGCAAGTGCCTGCTCACGTTCCTCCTTCCTGAGACACCCTCCACATCTCTTCCCATCTTCTGGTCTCTGCTAAGATGTCATCTCCACTTTACACCCATCTGGGTTCCTGTTATCAAGAAAACAGGAAGTAACAAGGACTGATGAAGATGTGGAGAAATTGAAATCCTAGTGCACCATTGGTGGGAAAGTAAAATGGTACATTTGATAGTAAGATGGTACTGTTCTGCTGCAGAAAATAGTACGGTGGTTTCTAAAAAAATTAAACAGAATTACCATATGACCTGCCAATTTTTCTTCTGGGTAAATACTCAAAATAATTGAAACCAGGATCTCACAGAGATAATTGTATGCCCATATTTGTAGCAGTACTATGCACAGAAGCTAAGGGGCAAGAACAACCCAAGTGTCCATGACAGATAAATGGATGAGCACATGTGGTCTATCCACACAATGGTTATTACTCCACCTTCAAAAGAAACAACTCTGCACATGCTACAACCTGGATGAGACTTGAGGGCATTATGCTGCATGATATAACCCAGCCACAAAAGGCAAAGACTGTATGATCCCACTTACATGAGGTACTAGCATAGTCACATTCCTAGAGACACAAAGTATAAGGGTGGGTGCCAGAGGAGGAGAGAATGGGCAGTTAGTGTTTAATGGGGATGGTGTTTCAGTGAAAAGAGAGATTCGTGGTGGTGGTGGCTGTATGACAATGTGAATGTTCTTAATGACACTGAACTTAAAAATGGTTAAGATGATAAATTTTGTGTTATGTGTATTTTACCACAATACAAAATACAAAAAGAAAAACCACCCAGTCTCTTTCTGAGAGAGGCCTTTCACAAGATCTAGATTGTATCCTTCTTTCCGGACCTTCAATCGCGATTTACTGAGTACCTATTCCACACCAGTTGTTGCATTAAGTGGGGAGATAGGAGGCACCAGAGCCTTGGCTTTGATCTTGTCACGGGGAAGACGGGTATCAGGCAGGCAACCAAGATGGTCACCAGCTTTGGCAGATGCTATAAGACAATGAGACAGGCTGGCATGCTGGCAACTTCCAGGCCCAGATGAGCCCCTTTTCCCGCTTTACACAACCTGTGTGGCCATGGGAAAGTTGCAGAGTCTCCCTGTGCCTCAGTCTCTTCACCCATAAAATGGGATGATACTATCTTCTCACAGCATTGATAGGAGAGAGAAAGGAGGCAGCACCTCTTTCTGTATTCTCAGTCAAATGAGTAGTTCAAACAAGCCACATTAAACTCGCTGGACAAATGCCAGGGAATTGGCCTCATCACCTCTCTCCTGTGGACTTTGAAACAGAGTGAGATGAGCCCCCATATCACTTGACTGATGAGGGACTACATCTGACCCCTCTTCTCACATTTGTCCCATAGGATCAAGCCACACTATCTTTCCTGCCTTGTTGCCCAAACCACAAGGATGGGGGGCCCTGGCTTGGAGGTGAGGCAGGATAGCTGAGGCCATCATACTGGGTTGCAGAGGGCAGGAGGGGAGCAGGGAACCCTGACACAGGGTCGTGGGTGGTCTTACACTAATGAGTGCTGGTGTGGGGGCTCTACAAGCAGAGGTGAGGCTCTGTCCTAGCAGATCTGGGATTTGAGGGAGTGCAGAGAACTGAGACTCAGAACAACAAGCCCCCTCCTTTTCCTTATTTGTGCTTCTGCAACTGGGAACAAAGCAGAAGATATAAAAATTAGTATCTGTAGGTGCTAGCCTATAGTTGATGAAGCAGGAAGTAAGATCAGAATATGCCCCTCAGGGTTAGAAAGCAAACAAGAGAGAAACCAGGAGAGCTGCCTGCCTTGCCAGGTAGACAAGCTTCTAGATGGATGAGGGAGCTGGAGGGTGGGGAGAGACCCAGTTCACCTCTGACATAGCACAAGAACCCAGCCAGGAATAATGTGGACCTGCAGAGGACACTCCTGCAGTCAAAAGGGGCCAGAGACTCCCCTGAGGAGGAAGAGCAGGGTCCAAGTGTGAACCATTTTCTCCTAAATCCTCCAACACTGTGAATTTTTAACTGCTTTACTTGGACAAAAATATGGAAGGTCATTTAAAAATATCTTAACAAATCATAATAAAGGCAGGTTGGAATGATTCATTTTGAGGTTTGCCTTCATGGAGCCCTGCCTGGACCTATACCTCACCATTTGGGGGTAGGGGGATGGAGTATCACTCTGTTGCCCAGGCTGAATTGCAGTGGCATGATCTTAGCTCATTGCAACCTCCGCCTCCTGGGTTCAAGGGATTCTCCCTCCTCAGCTTCCCGGGTAGCTGGTACTACAGAATGTGCCACCACACCAGGCTAATTTTTGTATTTTTAGTAGATATGAGGTTTTGCCATGTTGGCCAGGCTGATATCAAACTCCTGACCTCAAGTGATTCACCCACCTCAGCCTCCCAAAGTGCTGAGATTACAGGCATAAGCCACCATGCCCAGTCACGCATCACCTTTTATCTCACTCATCCCTGACAAAGCAGGGTCTGAAGGTGACCCACAGTCCAGGGTGGAAGGCAGCCTCTGAGCACTGGGGTGATTTACCCGCAGCCACAAGGTTGGGAAAAGACAGAGCCAGGGTTTGGGCCCAGAGCCTATTCCCAGGGCCTGGTGCTTCCCTTACAGCCCCAGAATGCCCAGGCAAGAAGGAAGGCAATCCTTACCCTGAAATGGGGTCAGGAAGTCCCCTGTGACAGCCCCAGGGGCAGAGCCCCATGTCTCATCCCCACCATCCCCCAGCACTTAGCACCATGTGGATGTCTAACAGAAATGAGCTGCAGGGTGGAGGGACAACTATCTGAATCCCACTGTGTTCAAGCCTGCCTGGTCCTCCCAAAACACCAATGTGCTGACCCTGCCAGCCTGCTGCAAGCTTCCTGCCCTCTACCCTCTCCCACTCCTGCCATCAGGCCTCACAATTTACTGCTCTAATTACAGGCTTTCTTCCCAAGGTTTAGTTTGCAAAAGCCTTGCCTTCCCCAGGGAGAGTGAGACATCTTCAGGATGGGATGTCTCTCTTCTGTTCATGTGCCTGCCATAGGGCATGGGACCAGGGCATGGAACTGACTTGTTTGCAGGGCAAGGGCATTCTTGAAGCCTCTGGGACCACTCAACAAGTCCGAAGTTGAGGCTCTGACTTGCCCTGAAGTCCCTGTGCTGGCCTGCAGGATTGGGCCCTTGGGTCCTATTTTCAGCACCGTGGACAGCCCCTCGACGGCTGCCCACAGCTCAGGGCCCAAGTTAGGTCATTGGTTCCCTAGAGAAAGGGAGCCAGACCCTCCAGCAAGGGAAACACAAGATGTTTTTTTAAAAACCGTGTTACAGTTAGCCCTAAGAAACAGTTCTATCCAATGGAAATACAGCTTTATAGTGGCCATATCTAAGCAAAGTAAAAATCAACAGGTGAGATTAATTTCAATATATAATAATACAAAATTACTGATGAGCTATTCTACATTTTTTGTCCTAAGTCTTCAAAATCAGGCATTTTATACTTACAGCACATCTCAATTTGGACAAACCACATTTCAAGTACACTTGATGATGTATCAGAGAACAAAATTGAGAAAGTACATGGAGTTTCTATGCTACTAGGAGAGACAGACTCTCCATATAGATAAAAATACACATGTAGGTACAGGTATAGGAGTAGACATAGGTGAAGGTGTAGGTGTAGATGTGGGTGAAGGCGTGAGTGTAGACGTAGACATAGATATAGATGTAGGTATAGATATAGGAGTAGGTGTAGGTGTAAGTGTAGACATAGGTATAGGTGTAGATGAAGGTGTAGGTGAAGTTGTCAATGTAGATATAGGCGTATATAAGTATAGATGTAGATGAAGGTAAGTATAATGTAGATGTAGGTGCAGACATAGGTATAGGTATATACATAGGTGAAGGTGCAGTTGTGGATGTAGGTGTAGTTACAGGTGTAAGTGTAAATGTAGGTGTAGGTGTAGATATAGGTGTAGGTGATGGTGTAAGTGTAGATGTAGGTGTAGGTGTAGACATAGGTATAGGTATAGACATAGGTGAAAGTGTAGGTATAGATATAGGTATAGACATAGGTGTAGGTGTAGACATAGGTGTAAGCAGAGATGTAGGTGAAGGTGTAGGCGCAGCTGTAGATGTAGATGTAGACATAGGTGTAGGTGTAGATGTAGGTGTAGGTGTAGGCATAGGGGTAAATGCAGATATACATGTAGATATAGGTATAAGTATAGATGTAGGTGAAGGTGCGGGTGTAGGTGTATATGTAGGTGTAGGTGTATATGTAGGTGTAGATGTAGGTGAAGCTGAAGGTGTAGGTGTAGATGTAGGTGTAGATCGAGATACGGGAATGTTATTGCTCTGTAGGAGAATTGACTGGAGTAGCTGGATAGTGAGTGGAGGAGGGACAGAGGTGGTATTGGAGTAGATGTCTTTGCAAAGGGTGTGACAACATCTGGAGAACATTCCAGGCAGAGGGAAGAGCAGGTGCCAAGCCCTGAGGCTGAGCAGCATGAGACGAGCAAAAGGTGGCTATGTGGCTGGCAGAGAGATAGCAGTGGAGCAGAGGGTGAAGCACAGTGAAGTTGTGAGGCCCACAGGGCAAGTTACATAGGGTCTCACAGGCCAGGGGTGGAACTCCATTTTGAATAAGATTAAAACCCACTGGAAGGTTGTGAGCAGAGGCGTGACATGATCTGGCTTAGATTTTATGACAGGCACTGTGGCTGCTGAGTGGAAAGCAGACAGAATGGAGCAGGAGGATGGAGCAGGAGCCCAGTGAAGAGATGCTGAATGGCCAACAAGGGACATATATGGCCAGTGAGGAGACTATGGTGGCCTGGACCAGGGTGCCGGGTACTTGGGACAAGGAACCACAGGGCTTTCTGATGCACTGGATGCAGGGCGTGCCAGAAAGAGCAAACCAAAGATGACCCTAAGATTTTAGCCAAGGCTAAGAAATGAGGCAGCAGCTCTTCCCCTATGTGGGCAGGCTGTGAGAGGAGCAGGTTTGGGGAGGGACTGGTGCATTGTCAGGAGCTCAATTGAGATTCAGATGCCTATAGGATGCCCAAGAGGGGCTAGGGACGCATAACTCTGGAGGTCAGGGAAAACCGCAAGCTAAAGAGACACACCTAGGTTAGAGCTGGCACTGAAACCCCAAGGTTTTCCCCAGGTGTGTTCTGCATGTTTACTGCAGGAGCCCCACTAGAACAGAAGTGTAGCAAGAGAGAGTGCAGGCCCAGCAAAGCCTCAGCCAAACCCGCAGCCAGTGTTGATGTGAATATCGTGCCAGATTCTTCCTTGTCAGGCTGGAATGTCTAAGTGCCCCTTATCGCTCATTTGCTGAGTGTGACCACTCTGGGGAGGTCAAAACCTCCACTGAGGTGGCTTCTGCAGCTGAGGCAGACGCTGAGGCATTGACAGGTGGAGGTTGTGTGCTGACTACCCCCTGCAGCTGGGGAGAAAGTCCATCAGCAAAGGGGGTAAGGGCTGCTGGCCTTGGGAAGAGCAGTGCTGTGAACAGAAACAAGTCCATTTTGCAGGTGGGGACACAGGTACAGAGAGGTCCAGAGACATTGGCAAAGTCACCAGGGCAGCACCTTTTCTGCTGCACACCAGGTGTCATGGGCTTGGGAAATGTCCAGAGCTCATGTCAAGGAACAGCCAGCCCTGGGCTTGGCACTGGGCAAGCACAGAGGAATCCTGTGACTCCCAGGGGAATGGGATTTTGTCCTTGTGCTTTTTTTTTTAATAAATGGATGCCATCTAATAGCTAATATACACACTAGGTAAGAATTTAAACCACAAAGATAACTATTATCACTGTGGCTTATGGGTAGTATTTACTAAGGAAGCAGCTAAGTGCTTTACCATGTTATTTCATGCAGTCCTCAGGACAGCCCTGAGTGAGGCACTGTTCTTAGCCCCATTTTACAGATGAAAACATTGAGGGAAGGGAGGTGAAGGTGCTTGCCCAGGGCCCCAGGGCTAGCAAATGCTGAGCCTGATGTCTGCCTGTGCCTCTGCCCTCCAGGTCGTTCCTCCCACAGAGACCACTGAGCCCCCAGCCCCCCATGGGCCTGCCCAGAGGCACTGTATGCACATGGCAGCATATCCACAGGCAATATTTCTCTGAGTTTATCTCACGGGGGGCGGGGGGGGCCGGGGCGGGGCATGCATTCACAACAATCTGTTCTTGTTGCAAGCATGCCCTCACTTCATACGTGAGAAAACTGAGTTTCCGGCAGTGAGGCTTGCGACTCAGGGTCTGTAAGCTGAGTTTCTGAGGTGGGTGCTCCACCTCCCCCACTTCCCCAGGTGGCATCAGAAGGACCAGTTCCCCTCCTCCCTCCCCCAACCAGCTGCAGCCTCCCGCTCCTCCCCCATTCCCAATTCATTCTTTCCTTTTAGGGCATTAAGTACAGAAGTATTAAAAGGGATTGCTCAGGCCGGTTAATTAGCTTGGAAGAGGCCTCCGCGGCAGCCCAGGTCATAGCCATCTACCTCTCTTTATTAGCCGAATTGATGGAGACAGCAGGGCCCAGATGGGAATAAATTGAATCTGATGGCAAAGAGGCTCTTGCTCCCACTCTTGACGGGAGAGAACAGGCCTCACACTTTACTTGCCGGCGTTTTTATAACTTCTTTCACCTGCTCCTCCTGGAGACTCCTGTGAGGGGTGTGGCCAGGTCCCAGGAGAGCTCCTGTGCCCTGAAGTCCAGCCCATGGGCCACAGGGAGGGGGCACTGACCCAATGGACATGCATGTGCTATCTCTGCAAGAAGGGGGACCCTCCACAAAGCCAGGGCTCCCATTCCCCACCATACTAAAGTGGCAAAGGCCCCGGAGCCCCGGGAGCCAGCATTTCCAGCTCTGGGTTAAGGGAGCTGCTTTGGTACCTTCCCTCATTTTATCCTCCCAGCACCAGTCCCAGGAGGCTCAGAGACGGTGAGAGACTTGTTCAAGTCACACAGCTAGGAGGGTGGAGCAGGGCAGTCACCAGTAACTGCTGTGTGGGTTATGGGCCTTCTATGTGCCTGGCTTTCTTCTTATGTGACAGCCACAGCAGGTAGCTGTCACCCCTACACTGCAGAGGAAAAAGTGGTTCACAGAGAAGCTTTGGGACTTGCCTGTCCAAGGCTGCCCGGCTATAGTGGTAGAGCCAGTCGAACACAGCTGGCTGGTCCCGTGGCCGGGCTTTAGGCCGCAGCCCTGCGCTGGCCTCTCAGCACCCTGGACAGGGCTTGGTCGCAGAGAAACTGCCAAGGCCAATGCAGAGCTTCACCTAACAATAATCACAGCCGCAGGGATGACAGCTGCCCTGTCCCCACTCTCTTCAGCCACACCTGCTTTCTCCATGTTCCCAGAACGTGCCTGCATGCTCCTGCCTCAAAGACTTTGTTCCCTAGTCCCTCTTCCTGGGGTGCTTTGTCCTGCTGGCTCCTCCTTGTCACTCCGGTCTCAGCCCTTTGTCACCTCCTCAAAGAAGCTCTTTCAGACCGCCCAGCCCACGCCCCAGCTGCCAACACACTGACCTGTTAACTTTCCCCAAAGCTGTCTCTGGAATGGCCTCATTGTTCACGTAATTGTTAGCTCTGAGAGGGCAGGGACTTTGTGCATTGAGTCTCAGCTGTGTGCCCCATGCCCAGCACACAACTGCTCAGGAACCATGGCTTGGATGTTGAACACATGGATCTAAGTGCCTTCCACATGCCAAGCCCTGCAGGGATTTAGCTCCCCAAGTCCACACAGGACCTTAGGAGGCCTTAGTCCTGTTGCCATCCACTTATGGACAGGTGAACAAGGGATCAGCAAAGGAGGTGATGTCTCCAAGGTCATGAGCAAGTTAGACCCCAGCTGCCAGCCACCCAGAATCTTTCCTTCAGCCCTTCTTTTCTGCTCCCCCATCTCCAGCCTTCAGTGATCTCAGTGACAGAGGGCAGGGGCGTGCTGTCAGATGGCAATGATGTTTAAAGAGCCCTGGGGACTTTGGGGAAATGGCCCAACAGTACTCTGGAGACTGAAGGAAGGTGCAAGAGAGTAAACTGAGGAGTCCTATGCCGAGTGGTGAAACCAAATTATTCTCTGTGGCCCACAGTGGGGAATCCAAGACTTTTGAGAACCCCAGGCTGATCCCAGCCACTCCCCTCACCTGGTCCCCACTCTTGCCACCACACCTTGATCCTCTAATCCTCTGCTATTACCAGGATACATCAGGCTCTTTCACCTGCTGTTCCCTCAGCTCATTTTGTCTTCCCTTTCTCGTACTGGTGAACTCCTGTTCAACCTCCTAATGCCCAACTTTACCTTCCCTCAGCCTCCCTCCTATCTTCTTTCCTGAAGGAGTCTTTCATCACCAAGGCTTAAAGATGCCGGACTCACAGCCTCACAGCCTCCAGCAGCTGATAGTGGTGCAGGCTGTCCTGGGGGTGGGAGGGGTCTGGCAAGGATTTTCCTCCCTAATGAAAAAGAGCCTCATGGGAGGAAGCAGTCCCTGTGATTCCTGCCAGGCATAGATGTGTCTGAATGCTATGCTGAAAATGGCTGTGACTGTCATCTTGGTGATCACAGAGGGTGTCACTGACACACATCAACTTGAATTGACTACCCCCACCCACCCATGTCCACAGATGTCTCCATTAGGGGGCTACCTAGTGGTGGGGACACCAAATGAGGCCATTAGGTCTCCACAACCTCAGAAACCACCAGGAATCCCAAGCCATGAGAGGCTGGATGAATTGTCAGCAATAGAGGGAAGAGCACCCCCATGCAGCCAACTGCCCCCAACCTGCCCCTCCCCACCACCCTGCCTGACACCCCACAGGTGAGAGGCAGCAGAGGAGGGGCTCACACCGGGGACCCTGGACTCCCTCCCAAGGAGGTACTTGTGCAGCAGGCAGCAGCCGGGGGTGTTCCTCCTGGGCGCCAGGCCAGTGGGGTTAATTGCCCATACAATTTCAGCTTGCACAGGGGCCTTGTTCATTACCAAGAAGCATTTCCTTGGGAGTGTTTACAAACCACCTGGAAAACCGGCAACAAAGAACCGATTCCCCACCATTTTCTGACTGGCTTCCTGCAGGAGACAATCAGGAATTGAGGGTAGGGGGAGCAAGAGCTCATGCAGCTCTCTGCCCCAAAGAGGGCTGCCCTGGGAGCATCAGGACCTCTTCAACCAGGGGCTGCACTTTGGATGATGGTTTGGTTGAGGCAGAAAAATAGAGTTTGCCTGCTTCTGCTATGAGGGAAATGCAGAGACAGCCCTGAGAGATGCCTTGCCTGGGCAGCAAGGGTGACTGAGGAGGGCACAGGGTGCTCCCCTCCTACCGTGGGACATCAGCCTCTGTACCAGGCTGCCCTGGTCAAGCACGGTGGATACAACAACATGTGTCTGATTCTACCCTTGTGGGAAATGGGGAGGGAATGGAAGCGGGGGAAAGGGACAAGGAGGAAATGGAAAAGGGTGTGGGGTGGGTCCTGGCCTGCCTGCTGGTGGAAGGACCACAGAAGGGGCCTACTCTGAACCACAGTGGCAGGAGGAGGCAGACACACTCACTCACATTCACGCTCACACTCACAGACTCACACACAGGCTCAGACACGCTCACACATTCATGCTGACACACACACAGATACACACACTCACATTCATGCTCACACTCACAGACACACACATTCACACACGCACTTGCACACAGACACACATTCATGCTGACACAGATACACACTCATAGACACACTCACATTCACAATCACACACATATTCACACACAGACTCACACAGACACACTCACAGACACACACACAGACATACTCAGACACACACACAGATACACTCACAGACATACACACTCACACTCAGATTCACACAGACATACATACTCACATTCACACTCACACAGACTCAAAGCCACATACACACATTCAGACACATTTAGGTTCACACACACAGGCACACACACAGACTCACAGACACAGATACACACACACTAAGACAGACACACTCAGAGACACACTCACATTCACGCTCACACACAGATTCATACGCTCACACTCACAGACTCAGAAACATACATTCATGCTCACACACTGACAGACACACATTCACACACATTTACACACACATAGACACACTCACAGACACACACACAGACAGACTCACACACAGACTGACAGACTCGAATACACACATACACACAGACACTCACATAGATGCTCAGACATACTCAGACTCACACACACAGGCACAAAACGCACACAGACACAGATCCAGACACACACAGACACACACAGATACAGGCAGACACACACTCACAAACACACACTCAGATTCATACAGACACACACACAGACACACACACAGAGACACATGCAGAAACAAACACACACTCAGCCACCCCCAATTCATCTGTTGAAGCCCTAACCTCCAGTGGATTTGGAGGCGTGGTCTTTGGAAGGTACTTGGGCTTAGAAGAGGCCATAGCGTGGGGCCTCTATGGTGGAATTATTGTCCTTACAAGAAGAGAGACCAGAGCTTGATCACACTCCTGCCACACTGTGAGTACAGCATGCGAAGACGCAAGAAGGCAGCTGTCCGCAAGTCAGGAAGCCCTCACCGGGCCCTCATCTGAAGCTGAACTGACAACCCTTGATCTTGGACTTCCAGCCTTCATAAGTGTGAGAAAATTAATTTCCATTGTTTAAGCCCCTCCAGTTTGTGGTACAGTCATGCACCACATAACGACATTGCAGTCCACGATAGACCACATATATGATGGTGGTTATCCAGTAAGCAAAGTTAATTTATTATTGAAGAGAGACAAACACACTCTCACACTCTCAATAATTGTAGTGTAGCCTAAGTGTCTAGTGTTTATAAAGTCTACAGTAGTGCAGAGTCATGCCCTTGACCTGCACATTCACTCACCGCTCACTCACCCACTCACCCAGAGCAACCTCCAGCCCCACAAGCTCCTTTCAGGGTCAATGCCATATATGGGTATACTACTTTTTATCTTTTACACCTTATTTTTACTCTCCCTTTTCCACATCTAGCTATGTTTAGAGACACAAGCACTTATCATTGGGTTACAATTGCCTGCAGTATTCAGCACCATTGCACACTGTACAAGTTTGTAACCTAGGAGCAACAGGCTATCCCAAAAAGCCTAGGTGTGTGGCAGGCTCTGCCATCTAGGTTGTTTAAGGATGGGCACTCTATGATGGGCACACAATGATGAAATCGCCTAATGATAAATTTCTCAGGACGTATCCCCGTTGCTAAGTGACACATGGCTGTATTCTGTTACAGCAGCCTGAGCAGAGACATGAGCCTTAAACACTGGGATGGTTCATAGATAACTAGGACACTATGGTCCAGGAGTTGCAGTATTGGAGATATTGGAGCATGATCAATGGCTGGGGTTTGTCCTCTAACTGTACCACTTACAAACACTCGCCACTTGGACAAGTGACTGGGCCTCAGTTTCTTCATCTGTACAAGGAAATAATAATAATTCCTCCCCCTAGCCTGGGGAGAAGGATAAAGTGAGTGAATCTATGTGAAGAGCTCAGAATGGCACCAGGCACAGTAAATGCTGAGTGACTGTGAGAGGAGATGGCAGGTGGTAGCGGGAGTAGCAGGGCAGCAGCTGCTGCATACGTTCAGTGACAAGAGGGTCCTTTGGTGCTGGTGAGTTTCTGTGCTGTGGCTGAGCATGGACAATGGGTGAGTGCACTTCACGGGCAACTCTCCATGGAGAAGGGAGGCCAAGAGGGACTCAGAGAGGAGGCTGGATACTGCGGACTGGCCCAGGGAGTAGGGAGGAGCCTGCCAGGCCAGCCTGGGCCCTGGAGAACCAGGCCTACCTCCTGTCTGGCCCCAGTCTCCCTGTGGGCACTGGGAAAGGGGCACCCCATCCCAGCTGGAGGCATGAAACCGGGAGAGGGGCCCCAGCCTGCCTCTGCTTCACCCAAACCTCACCCTGACCCTGTGCCCCCCAAAGCAGAGGCCTAGGTGACAGGCCCAGAGCATGGGCCGCTCCCTGGACCACTGCAGTGGTGGCTTGGGCAGAGCGGGGTTGAGGGAGGACCATTTTCCTGGGACTTCCTGTCAACGTTCCAGGGCACAGGTGGTTCTGGGAGATGCCAGGAGGAGCAGAGGATATTTCCTAACCTACAAGTAATTTACTATGTTTATTAAGTGGTTATTGTAGGTTAAATAACCAACACCAGCTTATTAAAAAATCTTCTGAGATGATAATCACCCAGGTCTTCCGTTTGCTGCTGGCAGTGAAGCTGCTATCCTGCTGGGAGCCGGTTTTCATAATGAATCGGCTCTGAGATCCGGACAGTAAGTGACTTCGGGAATCGTCGTCTCCGTTTTCTCTGACAGCTTTATGCTCCATAAATACTCAGAGATTATTAAAAACATATTTATTTAAGATGAACAGCTCTCTTGCAGATACAATTCTAAGCTGATAAGGCTCATAAGCCCACTTACAATAATCAATGATAGTATTTAAACCCCCAGTAGCTTTGCTTAAACTCAAGGCCCTGGGCTCCTGAGAGGGGATTGGGCTGGGTTCCCACCTGCTGGGGCACCAGGGCTAAGGAGGCCAGGAGGCCTGGGGGCCAGTGCACTGTCTGCTAAGAGCCTCTTCTCCGCTCCTCTACAAGCTATCTCATCTCTCTGGGCCTTAGTTGCCTTATCTGGAGTATGGGCCCTTTGGCTCTAAAACCCTATGAGTTTATTATGACTTGGGAGGCAGCTGTGGGAAGGAAAGACAGCTCCACAGAATGCTCGTGGGGTTAAACGGGCATGTAGGGAGCAAGCCCTTAGGATCTCCAGGCCCCTCCCAAAACGGTGGATCCTGCCTCACCTCTTCAAATTCATCCCACCCTCCTGTCACTGGGCAAGACATTATACACCTTACTCCAACCTGGAACACTCCTGCCACCTGCCCTCACTGCTGTACACTCATCCTTGAGGAAATGCCACCTCTCCCAGGAAGGCTTCCTTGACTACCTCCCTCTTTCTCATCACAGTTCATGATCAAGGTTCCAAACTGATGGTGTAACTCTTTCGTTCTGCCCTTCTGTCTTCTGCACTGGGAGCATGAGTACATGAGCAGGCTTGTGTCCGTTGGGTTCACCCTTGTGCCCAGCACTGGGCTGGGGGCCGGGACGGAGTCTGTGCTCAGCACTCACCATGTGCATGAAGAAGGCAGCTGCCCTGTGCTTGGCCCAGGACGGTGCTTAGACCCATGTGCGGTTTCTGGGCCAGTCTCTCTTTTAATGACTGTGGCTTTGCAGGGTGGTTTGCATCTGTTAGGGCAAGTTGGCCTTCTTTGCTTGGCTTCCTCAAAACAGACTTCACTTTTTAAAACAACCTTTCTCTTTTGTATACATTTTAGAATTAGTTTACTAGGTTAATTTTTTAAGTCCTGCCATTTTGAGACTGCTCTGCGTGTGCTTCATGTGTGGAAATGGACCTCGGGTATGGAGGCCACATCGACCACACTCCTCAGTTTATAGCTAATGAGAATCATCAGCCCAGAAAGCTTCCTTTTCATTTCTTTTTTCTTTGTAGGCAAGGTCTTGTTCTGTTGTGATCATCACTCTTTGTAGCCTCAAGCTCCCAGGTTTAAGTGATCTTCACACCTCAGCCTACCAAGTAGCTGGGACAACAGGTGCATGCCATCACCACTGGCTAAATTTTTTTATTTTTTATAGAAATGAGGTCTCCCTATATTGCCCAGGCTGGTCTCAAACTCGTGAACTCAAGCCATCCTGGCCTCCACCTCCCAAAGCATTGGAATTACAGCATGAGCCATGCGCCCCGCCCTCCTCTCTTTTTGGTTATTCATCATCATTCGCCTTCTCCCTCCTGCTCCCTTAGCTGACCAGCCTGTGTTCATGGGCATGCTTGGTAGGTGTCCCCCACAGTAAGCGCTGCTCTGCTGTGTGTGTCTGTAATCTACATGCATGGCATTCTGTTTAAACCTCATGCTGTGTCTCCCGTCCTGCCTAGCACAATTACTAAGATTGCTCTGTGATGCTAGGGGTCTCCTGCACCTGTGCTGCCCCTCCATGGGTGCATCCCCATGGCCTTGGGGGAGTCTATCCAGTGTGCACCAAGGGGTCCCACTGCCGTGAGTGTATGCCTAGGCCGTGTCCTACATATCCACTGCCTAGACCCTGTCCAGTCCCTCTCTCAAGCTGCTGCATCCACCTGCATTCCTGCCTGCTGGCCCTGCAGCCTGCAGCGCCACCACACTTGCTGCCACCCACTCGCTCCTGTTTTTCCAGGCTAATAGGTGAAAGTGAGCCCGTTATTTTAACCTGTGTTTCTCTGACTGGTGGTGGTGAGCTTGAGCCTGTGTGCATCAGGTTTTCTCTTCTGTGATTCTGGTCACAGCCCTGCCTGTTTCCCTCAGTTGCTCTTGTTGACCTGCAGGAGTTTCCCTGCAGATGCTCTGTTCTCACTCTCTAGACATACATGACATACAGACACATACCATAGCATAGACATGGGTCTCTCTAGAAATGCACAGTAGTATAGACACAGATCTCTCTAGAAATACACGGTAGTAAAGACGCTGGTCTCTCTAGACACATGAGATAGTATAGATGGGTCTCTCTAGACACATATGGCCATATAGACACTGGTCTCTCTAGATGCAGGTAATAGTGTAGACACTGGTCTCTCTAGACACATGTAGTAGTATAGACACGGGTCTGTCTAGACACACATGGTCATATAGACACAGATCTCTCTAGACACACATGGTCGTATAGACATGGGTCTCTCTAGACATACATGGTAGTATAGACATGGGTCTCTCTAGACTGACAGGGTGGTATAGACATGGATCTCTCTAGACACAGACAGTAGTATAGACACAGGTCTCTCTAGACATATACGGCCATATAGACACAAGTCTGCCTAGAAATACATGATCATACCGACATGGGTATCTCTAGACACACACAGTACTATAGACGGGGAGTATAGACATGGTCTCTCTAGACAGACAGTGGAGTATAGACACAGCTCTTTCTAGGTATACATGGTAGTATAGACACATGTCTGTCTAGAAATACATGGTCATATAGATACAGGTCTCTCTAGAAATTCACGGTCATATAGGCTCGGGGCTCTCTAGAAATACCTGATAGTATAGACACAGGACTCTCTAGAAATACATGGTAGTACAGACATGGGTGTCTCATTAGTTGTACACAGTGACCACTCCAACAGCCATTTGTCTGTTAACTTTCTCCTGGGTCTTTTGATGACATGGAATCAGCCCTTAATACTTATGTCTATATATTTGTTCATGTTTTCAACTTACAATTCATCCTTTGGAATGTGTCTAAGAAGCTGTCCCCTAGCATTGAGTAATGACAATAAGCATCTAGATGACTTTGGATTTAGAGATTTGGGGATAACTGACACCGTTTCAATGTTAAGTGATCCCATCCACTTCTGAAGTCCAAAAAAAGAAAAACAATGCTTTTAGTTGAGGGTAAGGAAGGAATAAATGATCCCATAGCTGCCTCAACTGAGACCACAGCCACCATCTGCACCCTGCCCTGGACACCTCAGCTGAGGCCAGGAGGCCACGGCGCTGTCCCCAAGCATCCCCTCCTACCATTGCCCAGACAGTAATTCCTATGAGCCGGTCTTGGGGGAAGCCAGAAGCAGGGTCCACAAGGTGACAGGGATGTGGTGGGGACAAAGGGCTAGCTCCACCATTAACAGGGAGACAGACAATGTACAAAAACAATAGACACAGAAAATATAATATACAATATAGTTGCATTGTCCTTCTGACCCTAGGCATATATGAAAGTCTACACACGTAAAAATTCCTTGAGTTGTACATTTAAAATCTGTATACTTTTCTATATGTGTATAGTACCTCAATAAAAAAGATGAGCAATGAAAGTAAATATTCTTTTTCCCCTTCTGCCCCATCTTCTCCCCTTCTTCTCTCCCTCCTCCCTCCCACTTTCTTTCCCCCTTCCCAGCTCTATTGCATGTTGAATGGAGTGGAGGGGTAAGGAGGAAGGTGGGGAGGGGCATTAATAAATGACTAGCAATAGCTGGGGGATAGACAGTGGTGGGTTTTGAAGGGGGTGATGGTGAAGAGTGGGGTGGACAGGCTGAACGTGCACTGGGTCCCCTGTGAGATTTACAGGCATCTGAAATGCTGTGGGTAGTGGAATGGAGGCCCTGGTTGAGATGCAGAAGGGAGATGTGAGGGCACACAGGGTGCTCAGTGAGGAGCATGGCAGACATGGGGTCCACTCCACTTGAGTGGCTGGGCAGTCACTGTCTTTCTGTGTTCCAGTTCATCTGCTCAACAGCAGGGCATTCTCACCCAGAAGGGGAGGGTCCTGGTTGTCCCTGCCCCCTCAACAGTATAAGTGTCTGAGGCCAGTAGGCTAGTGGGTTGGCTTCAGGGCGCAACTGAGGATGGCCCGCTAAGGTGTCGAAGAGTCGACCTCCAGCCATGCTGAGATCATTCCTTTTCATTCCTTCTTCCCCCTCCACCTTCTCCATCTTCTCTCCTTCTTTCTCTCCCCCGACACCCACCAAGAAGAGGTCAGCAACAGGGAAGACAAGTAGCGAGAACTTGAAGAAGACAGAACAGCAGACTCTTGGGTAGTGGAGCGTGGGACCCCAGAGGTCTGCAGCAGCCTGAGCAGAGGCAGCTGACACAGGGTGGGGGAGTGGCTGGGAAGGCAGGCACACCTGGACCCTGATTCCAGCTCTGCCCCCACAAGTGGTGGGATCTCAGAAGCTGTGTACCTTGCACTCAACATCCCCATTCACAAAATGGGCTGGTGCCATCTCCACGTCTCTCATCATCACAGGTGATTATGGTGAGAGACTTCTCAGCGTGAACAAGATGTCTTAAACTATGACAATTCCACCACTGCAGGCCATGTCCCTCACTGTTCCTGTGACCCCTGTGTTACCAGCATCCATGGCTGACCACACAGAACCAGCTCATGGACCTACTAAAGGCTTTTAGAAGCACAAAGTGTGGGCTTCATTGACACAGGACGTGCCCAATAAATGTTTGATCTTTCCCTTTCTGGAAGTGGCCTCCTTAATGCACAGACCTTAGAGCAGAGTCTCAAACTCAGTTGCCTGCCCAGGCTGGGTGTGACTGGAGAGAGGTGGAACAAGCTGGGGGTGGGGGAAGTGGCACAGGTCGCACTGGCAGACAGCCCCCTAGCCAGTGAGCCACCTTTCTTTCACAAGTAGATAGTAGATGGATTGTTATGTGAAAGCTCCCTGTTTCAAAATATTGGCAAGTCATAGAAATTGTTTAAAGCAGTCTGAGCCAAACAAAACTTGTGTCTGGCTGCCAGGTAGTGATGCTGAGGCATCTCCACTGCCCCTATATTACAGGGGAAACACAGAAAGGTTGGCCAACTGTGCCAAGTTTACACAGGAAGCAAGTTAGGCAATGGTCCATTGAGACCCGGAAGCCATCCATCCATCCATCCACCCAACCATCCAACCACCAACCCATCCATCTATCTACCCGCCCATACATCAACACAGCCACCTATCTACTTACTAACCCATCCATCCATCCATCCATCCATCCATCCATCTACACACACATCCACCAACACACCTACCTATCTACTCACCAGCCCATCCATTCATCTAATCATCCACCCACTTATCCATTTATCCGTCCATCCACCCCTTTATCCATCTACCCATTCATCCATCCATTTGTTTATTCTTTCACCCATCCAGCCATCCATTCATTTTTTATCCACCTGTTCACCCATCCATCCACCCACTCCTTCATTCATCCACCCATCCACTGAAACAACCATCCACCCATCCATCCATTCACTCGTCCACTCATCCATCCACTCATTCACTCATTCAGCAGATACTTGTTGAGCATCTGCTATGTGCCAGGCCATATATTACGGGTGCAGGGGGCATAATGATAAACAAATATATAGATGTAAATTCCCCTCATGGATCTCATATCCCGAGGGAAGCTGATAGACAAAATTGCTCAGTTCTAGACTGTATCAGGAGGCAACAGTGCTGTGGAGAAAATTGAAGCCAGGGAAAGGGTCATGTGTGCTAGGGTGAGGTTGCAACTTTAAAGAGGGTGGACAAGAAAGGCTTGATGGAGAAGGTGGCCTTAGAGGAGAGATTGGAAGGAGGTAAAAGAGAGCAGCATGGATGCTTGGCAGAGGAGCCAGGAGGAGCACAGGGAAAGGAAGGCAGAGAGGTCTTAGGCATGCGGAGGTCACATGCGGGCCATGGTAGAGCCTGCAGCAGAGGCAAGGCCTGCTCTGGCTTAGGTATGGCCAGCACAACTTCCATGGGGATCAGGGATGGCAGGGAGTGGGCTGCCCAGAGCCTGGTGAGGGGGTGGGAGGTGGCAGTGACTGTAAAGAGGCACAGCAGTAGGGGTGGGGGAAGTGGTCAGAGTCTAGACATACTTCAAGGCGAGGCTGACCTGCTGTGGACAACAGAGATGGGCATCGAGGATGGGACCATGCACAGGCCTGAGCACCTAGGGGTGGGGTCAAGCTTCAGCCACTGCCATGAAGGTGGAGATGCTAGCCTGAGCCCCAAGTGGGGCTGCATAAGCAGCAGTGGGGTTCAGGGAGAAGCCAATTGTCAGGGATCCAGGGCCCACCCTGGGCCAGCTCATGGAAGTGCTGAATCTGGCTTACAGTGAGAGACGCACAGACACTGGAGGGGCCTGGGGTACACATCACAGTACTAGGGCCCCCCACCCTCCCTGGTGCACCCAGCCTCGTGCCAGGAGCTATGCATGTGCCTTAGTGTCCTCATAGGACCAGGGGGAGCCTCTATCCTCTTCTTTGAAGATAAGGAAGTTGAGCCTCAGAGAGAAGGTAAGAATTGTAAGGGATGCACAGCTGAAGAAGAGCAGGACCAGGATGGGGATGCAGGGCAGGTGCACAGCTGGTGAGGAGCAGGAGCAGGAGCAGGAGGGAGATGCAGGGGAGGTACACAGCTGGTGAGGAGCAGGACCAGGAGGGGGATGCAGGGCAGGTGCACAGCTGGTGAGGAGCAGGACCAGGACAAGGATGCAGGGCAGGTGCACAGCTGGTGAGGAGCAGGACCAGGAGGGGGATGCAGGGGAGGTGCACAGCTGATGAGGAACAGGACCAGGATGGGGATGCCGGGGAGGTGCACCGCTGATGAGGAGCAGGACCAGGATGGGGATGCAGGGCAGGTGCACAGCTGGTGAGGAGCAGGACCAGGATGCACATGCAGGGCAGATCTGGGTCCTTCACGGGCCTCATACCCTGACACTAGAGGGGAGTGGATGTCTAACCCAGCAGGCAGAACACAGGCTACGCAGTCACTGGCAGGTGAGAAGGGGCTGCCCAGGGTCAGTCAGCACCAGGGAGTGTCAGCAGGGACAGTGAGCAGGCATTTAGGCACTCTGGATGCCACCCCTGAAGAACTGAAAGGACCAATAGACCTCAGATCCCCAAAGCTGCATTTGTCACTTCTTCTCACAGGCCCTATCAACACTTCCAATGCAATTGTATTGTAAGTGGAATCTAGCCACAGCTTCCTCCCACCTCCCCTCTGACTTGCATAACTGTACATGATCTACAAGGGAAATGCAAAAATGGCTCCAATTCTCACCCCTCTTTCTACCCACATCCTTTGCAATGTGATTTTGCAGCTCCTCCACCAAAGAGTGGGCTCTCTTTCCCCAACCATTTAGCTAATACAATGCCCTGGAAAACAGCATGGCACCTGTTCCAAGCCAAGGCCTCAAGAGCCTTTGTGTGTTTCAGTCTCACTCTCAGGATCCTGTGACTGGAGTGTGAGGAATCCAGGGACAGCATGCTGGAAGGGGAGAGACTGTGGAGAAAGGCCCCACCACCCCAGCTGCACCATCCCAGGCATCTGAGTGAGCCCAGCAAGAAGAGCTGAGCCCCACAAGAAAGGAATCAGTATATTGGAAAGAGATCTGCCCTCTCACATTTATTGCAGCCAAGACTTGGAAGCAACCTAAGTGCCCATCAACAAATGAATGGATAAAGAAAATGTGGTATATATACACAGTGGAATACTATTCAGCCATAAAAAAGAATGAAATCTTGTCATTTGCAACAACATCAATGGAATTGGGGGACATTATGTTAAGTGAAATAAGCCAGGCACAGAAAGACAAATTTTATATGTTCTCATTCATATGTGGGAGCTAAAAATTAACACAATTGAACTCATGAAGATAGAGAGTAGAATGTCAGTTACCAGAAGCTGGGAAGGGTAGCAGGGAGGGGAAGAGAAGTGAGAATAGATAATGGGTACAAACACAGAGTTAGATAGAATAAATAAGACCTAGTACTTGATAGCACAACAGGGTGACTACAGTCAACAATAACATATTGTATATTTTAAAATAAATGAAAGAGTAAAATTGAGATGTTCCTAATACAAAGAAATGAAGAATGCTTGAGGTAATTAATACCTCAATTACCTCAACTAGTTACTATACATTGTGTGCCTTCTAGAATATCACATATACCACATGAATATACACATCTATTAGGTACCCAGAATAGAGATAAAAACTTTTTTTAAAAGACCAAGAAAAAAATAATCATAAATGAGTAAAATTACAACACCCCACCTCCAAAAAAAGAAGAGCTACGCCTGCCCTCCCCAAATTGCCAACTCACAGAATCATGAGCTAAATAATTGGTGGTTGTGCTAAGCCTTCAAGCTTTGGGGTGGTTTGTTACACAACAAAAGCTAGCTGATACACCCTCTGCCTCTCTGTTCCTCAGGCTCAATACCAGATTTCTCTTTGATTGCCATGCCCCCCAGCTTCATCCCTCTGCTACCAGGCCTCTCCTTTCCACTCTGGACTGAGGACACTTTTTCCTGAGCCAGCCAAGATCAGTGATCCACTGCCAAACTGACTAAGGACTAAATGCCCTCCCAATGTTCTCTGAACATCCTCTACACAGCAACAGTCTCATGATCGACTTTCCCTGAGCTTCTCAAGGTCAAGGACTTTGTCTTGGTCACCTCTGCTGCCCCAGGAGCAAGGTTAGAACTGGCCAGGTATGGAGCAGGCTGTAAGGAACATTTGTTTAAGAAGCAGATGATCTGCCCAGGTTGGAGTACTGGCTAAGGAGTGGCTAAGTGGCTACATGAGAGCCCCGGAACCAGCTGCCTGGGTTTACAGTCTGGCTCTGGATTTCAAAATAGTGTGTATTGGGCAGGTAACTAAATCCCAGTGCCCTGATTTCCTTATCTGTAGGACAGGGAGGATGGCAGTCCTTTCATGAGAGAGTTGTTTATAAGGATTAAATAAGAGAATACTGAAAGCAGTATCTGGCAGGCACAAATCAATGCTAAGTGTTGTTCTTTAATAAAGAGCTGTGGACGGTGAGGGCCTTGTCCAAAGTTACTTGGCTCTTCATAGTCCTGATTGATCCTTACCTGATGCCCTGAATTTTGGGTCCCACTTTCAAATCCCAGCTTCTCAGTCCCAGGTCAGGTCCCACATCACAGCCCCAGTTCCCTGGAGCCAGGCCCTGTCTTCCCCAACCCTCCCAGGCCTCAGGCCTCCACCTGTCAGCTCCTCTCTGACATCCTTTCCTCTCTGCTGGTTCTCACCTCCTCTCAGGAAATGTCACTGCAACAACATTGATAAATATTTATAAAGGCAGCCAAGGAGATGGCGCACAAACAAGCCAAATAAATAAGCACATTTTAAAACACTGAGCTTGACAGTTGACTTCCCCAAGTGGGTCTGTGTGTGCATGCATCACGTACCTGCACGCGCTGCCTGTCCTCACACATCAGCTCACAGGATGCCAGCACCTTCTAGGCCGTCACATTGGGACTGCTCATTTCACAGATGGAGAAACCAAGACCCAGAGAGGCCTGGGCTTGGCCAAAATGGCCCAGCTGAGTGCAGGCAGGCGGCAACCCGTGCCCAGCATTCCAGCTTTGTAGAGCCAAGGTTCCCGCTTGGCCTGGTGTCTGTAAACAGAGAACAGCTGTTAGCAAATGCATTAAAGGATTTCATGTTTACTCTGCTCTTATCTGTGGCAATAACTGTCAGTTTCGGGGAGATAGCCGAGGTCTGTTTCACAGGACAGCCTGTTAGCCAGGAGCCGGGGCTGGCAGCGCCTGCCCTGATTAACTTGCAGCCTCCGGGCAGGGGCTTTTCCAGGAAGGCCAGCTCCCAGCAGGACGTAAGGCCAGGAGTATCTTTCTCATGGCAACTACAAACAGGCTGCCCTGTGTTATGGGAGGAGGCCTGGGGCCTTGGAGGCTTTCTGCCTGGGTCTCAGTTTCCCCATTAGCCCAGCAATGTGCCCGAACTCCCTCATGTCTAAGGCCCCCCGACAAGCTACATCATCCATATGGATTCCCTAATTATCATCCCACCCACGGGAAGAGGAAGCCCACGCCCAATTCAGCTCTCATCTGCATAAAACTCCCTGTCACCAGGGTATCAAATCCCCCCAAAGACCACCCCTGGTGGCTTATGGAAAGGCCAGGCAGGAGAAATACGAGGTCACTGGACAGCTGATACTGATGGGGCCATGTAGCAGGTTTCACAGGGCTCCCCTTTACCTCTGAGCCCTGTGAAACGTGCCTCCAGTTTTACAGGTGAGAACATCGGGGAGTGAAGGGTTTCTCAGGAGCCAAGGGTCCCTGCTAGCTGCAGTGGAGCCCGGTTTCTCATGACGGCTGATGCCACCACCCCACATGCAGGGACACCTCTGGGTGTCAGGTTGGTGTGGCTGTGGCCTGGTGCCCCACACCCCATAGGATGGGACCTGAGGCTCCAGGAGGGTGCACCACTGGTTCAGGCTGCACAGAGTCAGGTTCCAGGTGGGGGGGTTCAAGTCAGGCTTGGTGTTCCAAAGTGCAGGCTTCGCAAGCCATGAGCCCCCACCCTGGCCATGAAGAGTTATAAGGCGAAGCCCGAGAGGGGATATGGGGGTGTAGGGCCCATACTCTGCACTGAGAGCACAAGGGGAAGGTGTGGGGCAGGGGAGGTGGGGAGGCCAGGACTGCAGCCCCCACCCTGCCCGACTCACAGGACCCCAGGACACCCCAGCTCTCTACCCTCTCAGAGGCTGACTGTGACATGGCCATCCCGTCACCTCTTCCCAGACTCAGCTCCAGCAGCTGCTCACTCCTGTCCACACTGGTTCTGACACCCTGCTTGATCAGAGGGGGTCTGTCAGAGTCTCCTTGGCACCCATGGTACCTACCTGTGCCCTCCCCAACCCCACCAAGTCTTCTGTGGTGCCCAGCCTGATGACACTGGGCCTCACCCTCAGCACCCGCCCTCCCCCCTGAGGGCTGCTACTCCTGTTGTTCCAGGGTGGAACCTGAGGACTCACCCTTGGTGGTGGCTGTTACAGGGCTGGTCAGCAGGTGCCCTGCCAAGGCCTTTCCCCGGGTAAGGGCCACCTCCTGCCCCTGCCCCAGTCAGGACCGGGAGCCAACAAGCAGCTGGCCCCTGTGTGAGTGCCAGCACCACCGTGTGAGGCCCAGGTACCACCTGCTTCTGCCACCTGCCTACCCTCCTCTCCACCTCGGACCCCACTCCGACATTGTCCAGCCCCAGCCTTGGTGCCAGCCACCATCTTCTCTTGAGGGGACCCTGCAGCAGCCCCCTTGGCCTCCACATGGCATCATTTCCCTCCTCCAACACAGCCAGGAGAGTAAAGGCACCTGTGACAAGCACACATTGCTGGCTCCCTACTCCAGAGCCCACCTTGCTGCCCAGCCACACTCCATACACCTGCTGCCTCCTCCCCACTCATGTCTCCCTCACCCTCTCACTCACACTCCCTGACCTTCCACAAGCCCCAGTGCCCTGCCAGTGCCTCATGCCAAGCAGGGCTCACAGGTGCCAGCACAGCCTCCCCAGGGCAGAGTTCCCTCCTGCACCCTCCTTTAACCTGGAGGGCAGTGACACCATGCAGACCAGGAAACCAGACTATAGGATGGGCAGAGGCTTGGCCAGACCACACAGCAACCTCAGGGAGAGACCTGGTGGGGCACAGTGCAGCTGTGGGCAAGACCTAGGGGCATCGGCATAATTGCCTGCCACAGTCCTGGCCAGCGTCTGTGGCTGAGTGTCACTCACAAAATGGCCAGATTAAAGGATGTGATCACCCAGCAAGGTCCAGGGTCCTGTAGCCTGCTTATTAAGAAAGAGGACCAAGAGGGGTGTCCATAGGGTTCACAGAGGGACTCTTGCCACCGTCTGATGGCATCTGCTGAAGCTGTGATGTGCCCAGGATGTGGGCACCAGGCTCCAGGCCTGGGGTCAGGCAGATGACCAGGAGCCCAGTCTGGGGACCCAGAAGGGGGCAGGAGCCAGAGGATGCATGGGGCAATCAGGAGGCCACCCCCCGGGCCTCCTCCTTCCTCAGAGGATACGGCACAGAGGGGAGCCAATGAGATCGAGAGGGGCCACCACCAAGAGCAACAACTCGAATCCCCACATAGAAACGGAAGCCTGGAGCAGGGGTAGAGCCACAGTGCTGCACGCGTGTGCACACACACACAGACATAATACAGACACACAAAGTGCAAACACCATCCACAGAAATAAATATGCACGCGGGAGCAGGTGTACATGCCATAAAAGCACGCATGCAAATTCAGACACAAGTGCACATGACACACTGACACAAATGTACTCATGCACTCACAAAACACAGAAGCAAGTGTGTATCCAGGCACATGCGTACATATAAGCAAAGACACAGCACATACACACGTGTGCACTTAAGACACACACTCGTCTATCCATACACACATGCACACACCCTCCCTCCATCTCTGTCTCTCTCTTTGTGTCTCTTTGTATCTGTCTCTCCCTCTTTCTGTCTCTTTCTCTCTGTCTTGATCTCTCTCCCTTTCTGTGTCTATCTCTCTCTCTCTCTCTGTCTCTCTCTCTCATACACACACACACACACACACACACTCACCATTCTCACAAGTGAGCCTTGCTGCCTTTGGTATAAGCCCAGAATAGAGCATCTCTCACCACTGGCCCCTCCCTTCCCAGCCCTCTTTCCCTAATTAGCCCAGGAAACAGGGGCTGCTGCACCAGCCAATTGAGCCTGGGCCCGGGGCACGCCTGGAGCTAAAAAGCACCTGTCACTTCGAGGATCCCTCTCAGCTCAGCTGACATCTCCCGCCCCTGGCAGAACCCGGCAGTACTGGCGGGGCCAAAGCAGCCTCAGAAGAGAGGCACGTGGGGTGCCTGCTGTGTAGCTTCCCAGCCCCTTTTTGGCCAGGAGCCGCAGCTGGGCCACTCCAACCAGCCAGTGAGTCGTCATGGGCACCTACTGTGCCAGGCGCTGCCAGGCTTTGGGGACACATGGGTGAGCAGAAACAGCCAGCTTAGCCTGCACAGAGCTGTGTCTCAGGGAAGACAGGCGGGCCCATCAGGTCATCAGCTACAGACCGCAGCTCCACCAAGGTGGCCCAGTCATGGGCACAGGCCTGTGAGGCCCCCAGGAGGGCATCTCACCTGATCTGGGAGGCCAGGGGAGCTTTCCCTGGGGACTGAGTGAGGCAGGTGAAAGACTCCAGCAAGGGATTAGAGTGTGCAAAATTTTGACCCTGTCTGGCCTCTGTGAGAACATGTGGCCACGTCCCCCCAGGCCTCCTGGGAGGCAGTATAACCTCCAAGACCCATGCCTCAGGATCACGGGTCTGGTCCACTACCACCCAGGGTGTGGCATACACTCTAAGTGCGCTGGGACGCAGACTTTGAGCTGGGAGATCCGTTACAGAGATGTGGAAACTGAGGCCCAGGAAACCAGTAGCAGTAAGAGAAGGAAGTGCCCCAGACAATGTGGCTAGTTTGCCAGAGTGCCTCACAGAGCAGCTGCTCCAATCCTCTTCAAGCACAGATAAGGAAACCAAGGCCACATCCACTCTGACCTATCCTGGAGGAGAGGCGGCCACATACCAATGAGCTCCTACTGGCTGCTTCTGCATCTGAGGTCAGGAGCAGGCAGCACTAAGCTCCAGCCAGAATAGTGGTTGGCCTATGGGAGCAGATGTTTCCCTAGAAAGCCACAAGGGACCTCCCAGGTGCAGGCAGTGTTCTCTGTCTCTGGACCTGGATGACGTCACCCATGTGGGTATGTACATGAAAGATTGCAGGCTTACTGCATGGAACTTAGATGTCAACAGAAACGTCAAAAACAAAGCAGAAACCCACTCCCCAAAGAGAACAAGCGATCTGCAGATGGGCTGGGACCCACAGAGGGCAGCCTGCCCTCACGCTCCAAGTTTTAGGACTGAAGCTGTGGAGCTGATGGGCATGAGGTGGCACCAGGTGAGGATGAGCTAAGGGGCAGAGGAACCATGACTGACCCTCCCCAGTAGGGCACTAGTGAGCCCAGGCACAAGTGGACAAGGCCACAGCCATCTCCTGATAGCTGCTGCCTCCCCAACCCAGGGCCAGGATCATCATTCTGGCAGTGCAGGGAGGCAGAGCACAGCGGTAGAAAGAGGCTGGGATGGAGGTCTGCGGGGCAGGGATTGTGGCAATGGTTACCTAAGGCCCAGGAGGTAGGGGTCAGAGGGTTAGGGAATCAGACGGTTAGGAAGTCAGGAGAAGCTGAATGAAATCCCAGGAAAGTCCCCAGATTGCCGGCAACCCACACTCTCAGGTCTCACCTACCAGGGCCTCCTGGGAGGCTGGCATCAGGGTTTAGGCTGAACTATCGAGGAGCTCTCCAGCTCAGTTTCCAGTAAGTCTACCTGCCTGGGGAAGCAAGAAGTCCCAAGGGTGTCCCTGCAGGTCCCCTGCCAGGAGGCTGTGTTCATTGAGGCTCCACCCTGGCTTCCAGGCCTGAGGCACTAGGTGGGACACCCCCGCTCATGGGCCCCACAGAACTCACACACCCAGGGAACCCAGCCCCAGCCAGGACTACGCCTGGTCGTGCCTCTCACAGGAAGCAGAGCTGAGGCTGGCTGGGGCATTGCCCGGCACAGTGGGTGCCAGGGAGGGGGTTCCTCCCAGGGATGCTAAGAGGTGCAGAGGCTGACTAGGCAGGCGAGGGTGCAGCAGGGTCCCTGGGAGACCAATCTGCCAACTTCAGGCACCCAGGGACCAAGAGAAAACCTCTGGCCGGGTTCCCCTCTGGGGTTGGGGTGGGGCTGGTGAAGATCACAAGCCCTCCTTAGGTAGGACCCAGAAGCTGGAGGAGGACAGAATGGTTTTTTTGTTGTTGTTGCTGCCCCCTCTGGAAACCACAGTCAGCTCTGCCTTCCCATGGAAAGAAGCAGGGAAGAGGGACTGACCCTGCCCTCCAGGATCCCAGCTCGGTGCCTGGCGCTGCGCCCGGCACTCTTTCTCAGACCTCGGAGGAACTCATCCAACCGAGGCAGGGCCTCCCGAGTGCAGGGCTGCGCTGGTGCATGGCAGGGCTGGGCGCTGCGCTGGTCCCGAGGGCCCAGAAAACCGAGACGCCTTCCCTTCGGATTGCTCTGTGGGAGCCCAGACTCCCAGCAGCTCCTGGAGAAAGCCGACTCCGAGTTTGGTCGGGAGAAAATGACAAAGAGTGGAAATTAGGTCAGCCTCTTAAGGAGGAGGAAAAGAACCCGCGTGACTGCAGAGCGGGCGCGGGGAGGGCGCGGGGGCGGGAGCGCCGCCTCTCAGAGACAGCGGGTAATGGGAAAACTTTCTCCAATTACGTGAAGAAGAGCTAGCGCGTGTCAGCCAGAACGGCGACCGTCCGCGCGATAACGGATGACTGGGAGAGGCAGGCGCTTAATGGGTTTTTCCCTGCGATCAGTTAACCCGAGCCCAGTGGCCCCGGTGACAGCGCGGGCGGGGAGGGAGCGGGCTCAATGGCCCTCCTGCACTGGCTGTTTTCCAATCCTGCTCCTGATGACACAGATTTCCCTAACAGTGACAGGGCGAAGAGCTCTCCGGCTCCTGAGGCACACCACAGGCAGCCGTCCGCCCGACGGGGGAGGGGCGCAGGCCCGCAGGGCCAGCCACCTCGTGCACGGAGACACAAGTGCGGGGCCGCGTGTGGGGCCAAACATGACCATGCACGGGTAGCTACCAAGCCACACACAGATGCCCAGCCCGGGGACACAGCTGGACGTCCAGACCTGATAATCAGACCCATACTGGCTCACAGGCTCATACCCAGACACACACACATTTATACCTGTGCACAGACATGCAGACCAAAAGATGCATGGTGACACACTCACTCCCAGACACCAAGGCACACTCAGACACATATGTGCATGGACACAGACACACATGCACACACATAAACATACAAGGACACGCACATGCACACAGATCACACCTCCAGACACACACTGCCAGAAACACACAAGTGGGCACCGTGAGCCAACGCTCCCTCCCCACAGGCATGTCCATGCAGGCACCCACATGTACCCACTCACAACACACCATGGGCAACACAGCTCTTGTGAAGACACCCCTCTCCAGCCCCCAAAATCCCAGCCATGTAGCATGTTCTCCCTCCACCCTGGATGCTTGGGGTAGCCTCCCACTCCTAGCTCCTGCTCCCAGTCTCACCTCATCCCTGTCAGACCCCACCCCAGCAGAAGCTCAGCTCTGAAGGCCACCATCCCACTCACTGAGCTCCTCCCCACAGGAAGCGCCGTCCTCACTCTACCTCCCAGGAAGGCAAGGCTGTGCTGGCTGCCTTCCCCTGAGAAGATCCGGCTTCCCTGAGCACTGGGTGACGTCCATCCCTGATTCACTGGTTCAACAAATGTGTGCTGAGCCTCTGTCCGGTTGTAGAATTGCATGCCACTCAGGAACACGGGTGAACAACACGGGTGGAGAGCCCACCATCATGAGACCTTCCTTCTAACAGGGAAGACTGGCTGTGAGCAGGAGCCATGGCGGGTGAGCAGAGGACACATGTGTGCAAAGCTCAGGACTGGGGAAGGCAGCCCAGAGCAGGGGAGGGACCGGGACCAGCAGACAGGAGTGAGGGTGGAGTGGGAAGGTCCCTCTTGAGAGGAGGTGAGGGGCCCCAGGCAGAAGGAGCACTGTGCAGACAGGAGCAAGGGGCTACCTGCTCCATGCAGCAAGCAATGGGAGGGGACTGAAAAGAAGGCCCGAAAGGCACAGAGGTCACTCCTGTGAGGGTGGACAGGCCACTCTGAGGGCCTGGTTTTGACTCTGAGACAGGAGCTGGAAAACAGGGAGGCCAGCAGAGGCTAGTGCATTAGCCCAGGCGAAAGCCGTTCAGGCCTGGGCCAGTGCCAGTGAGAGGAGTGCCTGGGTCCTGGGTGTGTTTCAGAGAGTGGGCCAAGAGACACTGCTGATGGGCGGGTGAGGGCGAGAGATCAGGCTGACCAGGGCAATGTCTGAGATGGGAAGTGCTGGTGCAAGGAAGGTTGAGGTTCTAGAGCTCTATCTGGACATGGTTGGAGGTAGAATCATGACCTCCAACGATACCCCCATCCCAGTCCACCTTTGTGGCAAATGGGACTTTGCAGGTATGATTAAGTTATGGATCTTGAGTTGGAGGAATTATATTGAATTATCCAGGTGACCCAATGTGATTAAAAAGTGGGTCCTTATAAAAGGGAGGCCAGAGGGTCAGAGTCAGAAAGGGACCTTTGAGGATGCTAGGCTGCTGGCTTTGAAGGAAGAGGCAGGGGCCATGGGCCAAGGATGGAGGTAGCCTCTAAAAGCTCCTCCTCCTTGCAGAATAACCACTTGCCAATACCCCGACACCATGACTTCTGACCTCCAGAAATTTGAAAGAACACATTTGTTTTGCTTCAGCAGTGAGGTCTGTGGTCATTTGTCACAGCAGTGAGAGGAAGCTCATGCAGGCGTGTGCAGTGGGAGCTGTTAGGAGACAGCTGTGTGCAGAAGTCTTGAGGGACAGTGGCAGGCTAAGATTTGGGGGTCGGCCTCTAGAAGGCATGTGAAGCCCTGACGCTGAGCAAGGCAACCCTGTAAGAGATACAAGAAAAGGACCCGCCTGAACCCTGGGAGCCCCCGAGTTAAGAGGTCAGGGAGAGGAGATAAACCAGAAGAGGAAGGTTTCTCTAGAAGCCATGAAAGTGCTTCAAAATGGAAGAAGTGGATGAACAGCTGTGACAGGTTCATGCAGTGGAAAGCCACTCCACAGTAAGAAGGGATTAGCTGCTGATACAAGCCGCATCACCAGTGAATCTCACAACCATCGTGCTGACAAAAGAAGCTTTTCACAAAATAACACAAACCATAGAATTCCACTTATATGCAATTCTAGAAAATGCAAAATAATCCTAGTGACAGAGAACAGATCTTTGGTTGCTCAGAGCTGTGGTTTTGGGCGGGAACTGCCTTCAGGTGGGCTCCAGGGGACTTTCTGGGCTGGTGTGAGTGTTCTGTAGCTTGATGTAGTGGTCATTACGAGTGCATTTGTAAAAACCCATTAAATTGTACATTTTCAATGGGTGCATTTTACCATTTAAAAATTGTACCTCAATAAAGCCAATTTAAGAAAAACAACAGAGAAGAGTGATCACATCAACTCCTATAGGCAGGTAAGTAGGATGGGACCTGAGAATTGCTAACCTTGCGGCGCCTTCAGTGGGCCCAGGCCAGAGGGGGTGGCTAAAGAGCCCTGGTGTGGATCACGATGGTCTAAGATGATCAGAGCACTCTATCATGTTGAACTGCAGTTGGGAACATGGTAGGCTTGTGATCCAGCTGTGGCCAGCGCTGCCTGGGGAAATCTGCTGGGGGTATCAGGGAAAGAGAGCTTCTCCCCCAGCACAACACACAATGACACAGGCAGGCCTTCGTGCCCACCTTCTGTCTCCCTGGGGGGGGGATGTTGTCACAGGAGTGTGGGAGGCTTGGAGCTACAGCCAGCATTCCCCCAACCATGGAGGGAAGACAGGAGAGGGCAGAGACACTCACATGCACCCTGGCTTTTTTTTGGGGAGGGGGCAGAGTCTGGCTCTGCCACCCAAGCTGGAGTGCAGTAGCGAAATCTCGGCTCACTGCAACCTCCGCCCCCTGAGTTCAAAGGATCCTACCACCTCAGCCTCTCAAGTAGCTGGGATTACAAGCATGTGCCACCATACCAGGCTAATTTTTGTATTTTTAGTAGAGACGGGGGTCACCCCATGTTGACCAGGCTGGTCTCGAACTCCTGGCCTCAAGTGATCTGCTCACCTTGCCTCCCACAGTGCTGGGATTATAGGCATGAGCCACCGCACCTAGCACATGTGCTCTGGTTTTGTCAGCTCTCTGAAGCCACCTGGGCTAGTTACTCTCCATACCCCACCCAGACACCCAGGGCCCAGGAAGCCAACCCCTGCAGACTCCAGCCAGCTTGACTGCCTCTCAGCAGCACTGGCTAGAGCGGGTGCTGGAGAGAGATTGGGGGAAGTAAAAGAGGCTTGGGTGTTGGTTCCCATCCCTCTCTGCTCTGAGCACCCTTATCCAGAGTGCTGCACCCCTCCCTCCCAGTGGCACCTTCTGTCTGGGACCCCTCCCCTGAGCTCTGGCAACAGTTTCCTTCCCTAGACCTTCAGGCCTGGAGTGGCAACAGCTTGCAGCATTGCTAACTTCTAGGTGCCTCCATGTCCCTTGTGAGTCCTTGGGACCTTGCCCAGGCCTCTGTAAGCAGTCCCTTCGCTCAGGTCCACGCAGCTGCCTGGCTCCCGCTTTACAGCTATTACATGACCATCAAATATGCCTACACCTGAGCGCACTGTTGGTCAGCCGGAAGCACTCTTGACAGGCTCACCGAGCAAACCCACCACCAGTGGGGTACAGACAGCCAAGTAGATAATTATATGATCACAAATACACGTCACTAAAGGTGAGCCCCAGAGTGGCCTTGTCAGAAGCTGACATATCCGTGGGTTCGGCACTTATGGGAGCCAATGCAATCCACTTGGAATTAAGGCCATTTCAATGGGAACTTCTGTCTCTTGCAACCAAAATATCCTAATAGTAATCTTAAAAATGAGGACTTCGACATATGCAGTTTTACTCTTGAATCTGGCAGCCAGAAACATAAGGGTTAGAATGCATCCAAAAAGCTGAAATTAGTTAAGCTAAGAACAGAATATATGACCTTTCTAAAACCTGGAAGTACATAAAAATCTGGTGAAATGGCAGTAGAATCTTAAGGGGGCAAAAAGCAGAAAACCAGAAAAGATAAGAGAAGAAAACTTGAAATTATTGACTACAATAGGTATTTAACTTTTCGTTTAATAGTAAGTCTAAAGCAAGCCCTATTAAAGTCCATCTTTTCATACTGAGTAAAACAAAATCAAACTGAATACTACTCATAAGAGATGTTCTAAAGCAAAGTTCTAAAAAAATCAAAGTATACCCAGAATATGGCTGGGCACAGTGGCTCATCCCTGTAATCTCAGCATTTGGGAGGCCGAGGTGGGTGGATCACTTGAGGTCAGGAGTTCAAGGCCAGCCTAGCCAACATGGTGAAACCCTCTCTCTACTAAAAATACAAAAATTAGCCAGGCGGTGTGGCGGACATCTGTAATCTCAGCTACTCCAGAGGCTGAGGCAGGAGAATTGCTTAAACTCGGGAGGCGGAGGTTGCAGTGAGCTGGGATCACGCCACTGCACTCCAGCCTGGGTGACAACAGAGTGGAAACCATCATTCTCAGCAAGCTGACAGAAGAGCAGAATATCAAACACAGCATGTTCTCACTCATAGGTGAGTGTTGAACAATGAGAACACATGGACACAGGGAGGGGAGCACTACACACTGGGGTCAGTTGGGAGGAAATAGGGGAGGGACAGTGGGGGGTGGGGAGCTGGGGAGAGATAGCAAGGGGAGAGATGCCAGATGTAAGTGATGGGGAGGAAGGCAGCAAATCACACTGCCACGTGTGTACCTATGCAACAATCTTGCATGTTCTTCACATGTACCCCAAAACCTAAAATGCAATAAAATAAATAAATGGGGAAAAAAATAGTATACCAGAATATAAAATCAGAAAGACAGCATGGGCCAAATATTAATTCAGATTCAGTAGCATATAAGACAAAAAGCATTGCATGGGACAAAGAGAACTAAACTGTCGTGACATTTTATGTACCAAGTTACTCTGCATTTAAATATAGAAAGTAAAAACCCTCAGAAATATGAGTGGGTTTGGTGAACATACTCTTCTAATTGAGGACTGTAATTTATTTCTCACAATCTTGATAGACCAAATAGGTAAAAATAGCAGGCAGTAAATATTCTGAATATATTATTAATAACATTGTGTTTGAGTGGGTATGTATGTATGAAGAGAGAAAGAGAGAAGAGCAAGTATGAATAAGTAAAATAAAACCTTGAATCCTATGAACAAAAACATGCCCTCCTTTGCAACATCCCTGGAATACACTGGTCAAATAATCAACCATCAAAAAAATATATATCTACACAAAATCTACCAACAGAGGGCAAAGGCAGAGAGAATTGTGGAGACTGTGAAGACCGCATTCTCTGACCCCAGTGCAATTCAACTAAAAATTAGCAGGGAACGCTTTTGTTTTTAACTATAAAATTTCCAAAATAGATCTTTCAGAAAGGTACAAAGAAGACTTGGATCAATAGAGACATGTGTCTTATCCTTGTGTGACAAGCCTTAATCTTAATATAACACTTATATAAATTCAGCCCAAACTGACCTCTCAAGATAATACAATTTAATTCTAAATACAAATGAGCAAAATTTACCAGGAAGACTTCATTCATGAATGGAAAGGGAAATAGTGAAAAGAAGTCAATGGAGGAGATGTTTGCCCCGGCAGATATGAAAACGTTAGGAAGCTATCTATCACATACAAAAGAGTGCTGGCGGCGCAAACCGGAACGCAGGAAACGTGCAGCCAGCCCTGCATGCACACTCCTTGGTGACCAGGGCACTGCTCTGGGTGGGGGTGAGAAAAGAGTGTTTTGTTCCAATGCCACTGAATTAAAATGAAACACATTCCAGAACAAGGAAAAATTAACTTAAAAATAAGCCCTTCCTGCCCTGCTTTGGGAATCCTTATCTGGAGCGGCTGCACCCTTCCCCATCTCACTTATAAATGAGGATACATAAATCTTGATGTGGGGAATGGCTTCCAAAAGAAAAAAGAGAAGAACATCAAGGAAAAAGGTAATAAATTTGACTACATAAACATCTTAAACTTCTACTGGTCTAAACAGATGGAATAAATGAAATGAAAATGTAAAACAAAGTGAAAAACAGATAATAAGTTTGGGAAAATAATTGCAATCTATGTACCCAGGTAAAGGGTTAATATCCTTGGCATATAAATAACCAAGGAAATGTTAACACACAAATTGAAAAATGAGCAAAGACTACGAACAGACAATTTTCAATAGAAGAAACACAAATACCAAAAGGCATTTGAAAAAATGTTCAGCCTCATTAGTATTCATGTACATGCAAATTAAAACAACAAGCTACCATTTTTCACCTATAAAATTGGCACTTCATTATTACTATTATTATATTCAGTGTTAGCAAGAGGACAGGAACATGGGCATTTATACTTTCTTGCTGGAAACACAAAGTGGTATCGCTTTTTAGAGGGCAATTTAATTTTCCATATTCATTTTGCATACCTTTTGACCCACCTGTTCTCTTAGAAATTTGTCCTAAGAAAAGAATTAGCTACAGGGCTGTTTATTGCAGTGTTTTTTGTAATGGTGAAAAAAGAAACCTGAATCTCAGCAAATAGGCAATCACTTGTTGTATAAATCACGTATTTTTATACGATGGGATTCTATGCAGCCATCAATAATGGCGTTATACAAGTACATATATCAACATCGCATTGTTAAGTGAAAAGAGCAAGTGATAACATAATAGATGCCAAAAAATCAATTTTTATAAGAAAAGTAAGGAAGGAGGGACAGTAAAATACTAGCGTTGATTACCCATGTTTGGTGAGATCCTGGGTGATTTTCATTTCTTACCTCGTGGTTATTTTCATTTAGAAATTGTTCTGCAATAAACATACATTAATTGTGAAATAAAACTAAGTGTTTTAAAGAGTGAATAAGGGATTCAGTAAATTATAATACAATCCCACAGCCACAAACGAACAGCCAGTAAAATTTGTGTGGCAGAATTATATTCACTGACATGAAAAGATGGTCGTCGTACACTGTTAAATGAAAACAGCACATCACAAAATAGCGTGTGCATTATCATCTTTTTTGTTTGAAAATGAAAAATACATCATTTATATGTATAGAAAAATGACAAAAGATTATAAAATGAAATATTAGGAACAGTTATCTCTGGATGGTGCAATGGAGTGATTTTTGTTTTTTTCTTTGTGCATTTCTGCATTGTCCAGGTTTTCTACAGCTATAATGCATTAATTTTATAATTAGACATTATTATTTTTTTTTTAGACAGAATCTCACTCTGTCACCCAGACTGGAGTACAGTGATGCGATCTCATCTCACTGCAACCTCTGCCTCCCGGTTCAAGTGATTTTCCTTCCTCAGTCTCCTGAGTATCTTGGATTACAGGCATGTACCACCACACCAAGACAATTTTTGTACTTTTAGTAGAGATGGGGTTTCACCATGTTGGCCAGGCTGGTCTTAAACTCCTGACCTCAGGTGATCCTCCCACCTCGACCTCCCAAAATGCTGGGATAACAGGTGTGAGCCACCATGCCCGGACAAAATTACATATAAATTTAAGAAAATGTTCACACTCTTGCATCCCATAGTTCCACTTCTAAGATTTTCATCCTGGGGAAATAACGCATCCCTATGCTTCTCACTCAGGTGGATATTGTCCCCCAGGGGAACTGGCCATGTCTGGGCATTTCTTGTTGTCACACTGAGAGTGAAGCCACTACTGGTATTTAGTGTACACTGGCCAAGGATGCTGCTGAACATCCTACAGTGCACTGGACAGTCCCACAACAAAAGCTATCTGGCCCCAGATATCAGCACTGCTGAGGCTGAGACCACCTAGAACCATCATTACCTCTTCTGCTTCTTAAAGAACAAAACATCTGCCCTGCTGTGCAGTTACATTCAGAAAAGCTCAGAAGCTGAAGCCTCCTAAAAAGAATGTCCAAGCTTGACCTTCGTTCACAAAGAGGCTCCAAGGAGCTCTTCCAGAGCAGAGAAAGGGCAGGACCTAAGTCCTCAATGACATGGCGGCTGAACTAACCAGCCTAAAACAGCTCTGTCCTTTGACTTCTCTTCATGCAAATTCATAAGTTCTTGTATTGTTTAAACCACTGGAGCTAGAGTCGTTACTTGCAGCCTAGCACATAACAGGAGTCAGACCATGAGAATGAAGGTGATGCGAGACCCAGAAAACTCGTGAGGGTCAAATAAAATAACATAAAAGGCTTCTAAACCCAAGTGCATACCCAGAAGCGAGGGCGAGGGCCAGTGTTCTCCAGCCTGATGGACTCCTCACCTGCATCTGCCTCTGCTTGGGACCAGCAGGTTTCAAACTATGCTCTGCGAGGCCTCCTTCCCTCTGTTCCAAATATTCTTTCCTTCTTATGCTGGTTGGAGACCTGCTCCTCCCTCAAGCCCAACTCAAAGGCCCCTTCATCCAGGATGCCTGCTTAATGCCTGATTTTTCACTCCCTCTTTGTGGGAGAAAGGGAGAATGCCTTCACCAGTACAGGGGCGGCTGCAGCACATGAAGTAAAAACACGATATTGGCATTTTTATTTTTAGGTGGACGTGTAAATACCATGGTCCCCTCTTATATGCATGTTTTGCTTTCCATGGTTTCAGTTACCTGTGATAACTGCCATCCAAAAATATTGTTATATATTTTCAGAGAGAGAGAGAAACCACATTCACATTACTTTTATTAGAGCATATTGCTATGATTGTTCAATTTTATTATTAGTCACTGTTGTTAATCTCTTACTGTGTCTAATGTATAAATTAAAATTTACCATAGGAATGTATGTGTAGGAAAAAGCCCAGTGTACATAGGGTTTGGTACTATCTGTGGTTTCGGGTACCAACTGGGGTCTTGGAAAGCATCCCCCACGGATAAGGAGGGGACTACAGTGGGGCTAACAGGGTGGAATGGATGCTGAGGCATCCAAGAAGTAGACTGTGCTGGGAGGTGCACGCCCTGACAGCCCTGCTCCGGCCCTTCGTGCTCTCCTCCATGTGGCTGGGAGGCTGGAAGCCTGCAGACTATTTCCCGGGCTCTTGCAAGCTGGCTGCTCATTAGAAAGTAGAATGGAAGGAAGTGGCGGCGGCAGCAGCTGCAGCAGTCGCAAGCCTGTCCCCCACAGTGAATGAGCTCCTCAAAGGTAAAGGATTTATCTTCCATGTCTGTATTCTTCTCATCCTCTCCTCTTTACCATTACCCCACCCTGCCTTCCTCCACACACAGCACAAGCACAGCTTTTGGCATATAGTAGACATCTTAAAATAGACAACTAAGTGATTAATATGGAAGAGTGCATGCTTTGTTTACAGGACGGTAAATCGCTATGCCATTCTAAATGTTATTTTAGCAGTAGCTACCAAAAGATTAAATCTACATTTCCTTTGACTCAGCAATTGCATTTCTAGTACTTTCTATTTGCACATGCATAGGGGATGTATGTACAAACATGTTCCCTGAAGCCAGACCCCAGCATGGTTGTCTCCTTGTCAGTTGTATAACAGTCCAATGTTATCTCTTTGAGGAGCCTTCCCTGACCATCCTGCTAAAGGACCCCTGACTCTGTCACGCTCTGTAGCAGTCTGTATCCAGTCGGAAAATAAGGATGCTATAAGTAAAACCAGGAACAGGGATTTTTTTTTTATTGTTGTTGTTGCTTTTGAAACAGAGTCTTGCTCTGTCATCCATGCTAGAGTGTGGTGGTGTGATCATAACTCACTGCAGCCTCAACCTCCCAGGCTGAAGAGATCCTCCCACCTCAGCCTCCCAGGTAGCTGGGACTACAGGTGTGTGCCACCATGCCTGGCTAACTTTATGCAGTTTTTGTACAGATGGGGTCTCGCTATATTGCCCAGGCTGGTCTTAAACTCCTCAGCTCAGGCAATGCTTCCTGTCTCAGCCTCCCAAAGTGCTGAGAATACAGGTGTCAGCCACTACACTCAGCCAGGAACAAGGATTTATATAGCAAATTCACTACAAAAGCACTGGAAAGGTTGGGCTCAAAAAAGGGGGAAGGTAAGTTTACCCAATTACTTATAATGGCAGGAAGAGTCTACCACCCAGGGGTGGAGGGAAAGAGAAAGTGGGGTTGCCTGGGCCCATGATGGCTGGCTGCTTCGGCTGCCGCAGGATTTGCTGCTGCTGTTGCTGTGTGTTAATCCCTCCCACCACCTCTGTGCAGGAGGCAGGGTCCACACCGCCCTGGACACAAGGATTCGGGGCCCATGAGCACGGTGCTGCTGAGGCCACTGCAGAGCCCACTGCTGCTGTGCCCTTCCAATTCCATGGACAGTTCCAGTGGCCCATATAACCTGGCAAGCTGGGCTGGAGCTGTGTCTGTGGCCCCACACTACGTCTGCTGCTGCCCATCTCCATTCCATTCTCCTTCCAGAGCCTTCCATTTGCTGAAACTAACAAAAAGCCAGCTCACAAGAGACCGCAGAAACAGAGTTAGCAGGCTTCCAGCCTCCCAGCCACATGAAGGGCCAGAGCGGGGCTGACGTCTACTGTTGAGTCACCATCATGGTTCCCACCCTCAGCACCAAGCCATTCTCACCTTTGACACTTCTTCACACTTCCATACAAAAGCAGCAAAGACAGCAGCATGCTTACAACAATTCCTTGCACAAAGGAAGACATTCCTGCCCCTGGATGGAAAAGGGGGTCAGATCATCTTTAGGTGGCCTTCCAGCTCAGTCACCATCCAACTCGAATGTTCTTTGGCGCAAAGCTAATTTTAAAATTAGACATCACAAACACGCCTTATATAAAAGAGCAGGGGACAAAGAAATAACTTGTACATATATGTGAATAAAGACATAGTGAGCGAAGGAAAATGGCATGACCATCCTTGATGCTATACCTGACTGTGCAGCCAGAGTGACCTTTCATCACCTCCTCCTCCTGCTGTCTGTTTCAAGCTCCCTTTCATTTCAGCCAGCCCTTCTGTTCTGGTTCTTTATTGATGGGGTGACCCCCATTCCTTCCTGAAGGATTTGCACTTTCTGTGGCCCTGATGTTATTGGGTTGCTGTAGTCTTCCACTAACTTTTATTACACAGACATAGAATTACTAAGAAGTCCTCTAGAGAGTGTCCTCAGCTCCAACATGAGCTTCTCTGTCGTATGCAGCAGTGTAGCTACTTCCCCTTGAAGAGCAGGACCAATCATCTCAGCCAATAGAAAAGTCCACTTCTTTGCCTGTTGACTTAGAGGCATAAAGAGCTCATCACCCCAGGGGTGGCCTCGACTTCCTGTCCATTGGAACCACTGTTGTGGCCCTTGCTGGAAGCATTTCTCCCTTGGGAAAAATTGTGGAGATGAAAAGCGGCAGTTTCACAAACACGTGCCTGGACCTGGAGGAGCTGCTCCCATATCTACTCTTCATTCCTGCACCCATGATTCTCCCTGTGGGGAAAGCAGCACCACTGATTGCACACAGGTTCAAAGCACAGACCAGAACCTATGGGACAACACCCTGCCTTTGCACGGTGAATTCTTCTTGCTGGCCCACAGTTGAGTCTTCAGTGCACAATTCCAATAGTCTACATTAGGCACTGGCAAACTTTGGCCCACAGACAAATCTGGCCTGTTGTCTGTTTTTGTAAATAAAGTTTTACTGACACACGGCCAGGCCCATTCTCTTCTACATCGTCACTCACCACTTTAACACTATGACAGCAAAGTGGTACAGTTGTGACAGAGACCGTATGGCCCATAAGGCCTAAAATACTAAAATTTACTATCAGGCCCTTTGCAAAAAGTCTGCTGACCCTTGATCCTTAATCTCAGCTGATTCTGGGTAACAATATAGGTAGCAAACCAGTAAAATCTATAGCTGTGAGTCCATTGTTGCACATATTTTACATAAAATAAGTCCCTTGGCCAGAAGAAATGTTCAGGATACCACAATGATGGCGAATAAAGCATTTTTATAAGTCTGCAGGTAATATGGTTGGCAGAAGTCTTGCAAGCAGAGATGGCAAATCCATCTCCAGAAGAAGTATCTATTTCATTGAGGATGATAAATAGAGTCCTACATGGTTAATCTGCCAGTGGGTGACTAGCCAGTCCCCACACAACATGGTGCCACATCCATGATTTAATGCTGGTCTTTTTTGCTGATAGATTGAGCATTTACTAGCAGCAATAGCCAGATCTGCAGCAGTGAGGAAAGTCCATGTTGCCTAACGCATGTATAGCTTCCTTATATAGTGCCTCCATGAGAAAAAGCTGGAGCCTACAGAAAGAGGTCAGCTGACATTGACAGAACATGTCACATTCCTGATGACCAGGATCCCCTTCTCCTTTTGGAGAGCAATTACATGGGAAACATAAACATTCCCACAATCTTTGTGCCTATTTTAAGATTTCCGCCCACACATCTCCTCCCCAAAGCTCCTGGCCACTAGTCCTAAAATCTTATTCTTTCCAAGTCCCAAAGCATTAGCCACAGCCATGAATAAGTATAGATTCCTACCTCTGACCACACCTCTATCCGGTCAATGGGACACAGTTTCTAGGATGTGCTATGGCCCTCCAGTTCTGGTGGTGCTGCCATATCGAGCAGAAGTACTTATAAAGCAGGGACAAGTTTTCTCTTCCTCCAGCAACCAGTCATAGGAAAACCCAATGAAGCCCTAAATTGTCTTCTCCTGAGCCAAATTCCAGACTTGCTTCCTGAGCATACTGGGCTCTGAGGCAAGGAGGGGCATAGGGGTAAACCTTGAGAAGAATTGGCATCTTCCTGTAAAACTGACCCATGTGAGCTCACTACAGGGTTTTCAAGAAAGGGAAGAATCATCTCTCCAGACAGGAAGAAAAGCTGTTTTTCAGACTCATCTGCGTTCACTAACATGCCCCTGTTCCAACTCTCAGATTTCCTCTCCTTTCCCAACAGTGCCCTGGTATCTCCACAACAGACCTTTCATGGCTGGGAATTCAATTTATGCTGTAACTCTGCAACCCCATCATCAAATTTGGAGTCTTATTTTCAGCTATATCAGTCCTGTAGCTACAAAGGAGAGAGATTGTTTCAGGGACATCACAGAAGCTTGCTAATTCTTTGACCACATTATAAGATGAAATTAAAAAACCCTGAGTGTGTCATTTTGTTTCTGTAAGCCTCCCTCTGCAGTCAGATGCAGTCAGTTGCAGAATTCTTATAGTCATCACTCCCCTGTCTAGCCAGTCACAACAGCAGAGTAGCTTCCCAAAGCACTGCCTTCAGTTAGGACTCCCTCCCAGGAAATCATGCCCATTATCTGAAAGTCACTAGATGATGCATTTGTTTACTTATGGATTGCTTCCTCAACCTCTGACAGAATGTAAGTGCTTTGAGAATAATGGCCCATCTGTAATTTCTAGCCCAAGGTAGTACTAGGTATACAGTAAGAACTACATAAATGCAGAAGTCCACCCTAAGCTGATTTATGGAGGAAAAAGGGTGTATGGGCTCTCATGACCAGGGGGACACAGAGGAGCCCACCTCGAGTCTGCTGGAACCAGAGTCTGAGAAGCCCAGGGCACTCTTCTGGACACCCTCTCTGCTGTTCACACAAGGTGGGAAGAAAGCCTACTGGCAGCCTTGGGGGCCCTTCTGACAAAAGGGATCTCACCTCCACATGTAGGGCTTCAGAAAGGACTCTGATTGACCCAGCTCAAGCCACACAACCCTCCTGGAGCCCATCCTTGAAGCAGTAGGTTAAGCCATGTCTGAGTCAGAGGCCCACCCTTCTGACAGAGTCAGTCAGAGGCCAGGGCCCAGGGCCCACAGAACCTGACGGAATGTGGCTGGCAGTGCCCTAAGATGGGGCTCCTGCTTCATTAGAAGAGAAAATACTGAGTGCACACATGCACATAATACACACACACACGGACACACATACAACATACACACATGCATATGCATGCACACAACACATGAGCATACAGGCACACAACATGCACGCATACAACACACACACAACACTCACGCAAAGAAACATATCTTTTCCTAAAAAGAAAGAATTGGAAATAATCTATTCTTCAATCAGAGAATTGTTAAGAATAGCACATTATTAAGTATGTGATAAAGATATACTGAGATTAAGAAATATCTTAGAAGCATTTTATCAACAGAAAGAAATCAGATTATAGAATAATTGTATAATATTATCCCATTTATTTTTGAACTACAATTAAATGTATATATGTATGTGCATTTAAAAAAAAGGCCAGCACAAAAACAGAAATCCTTAAAAATAAAAAATAAAAAAACTATTAGGAAAGGGAGTAGCAAACCACAGAAGGCTTTTGTTTGTAACTTCTCTATGGCATGATTTGGCATAGTGAGAAGCATTTGGATCTTGTTTTTAAACATAAAATGCTTCTCAAGGCAGTGAAGGCTGGTTTGGGCATCCCTCTTCCTGGGTCAGGGCACTCCCTGGGCTGCCCAAGCTGCTTCTCCCCTCCCTTTCCTCCTCTCACTCCTCCCTCTCCCTCACAACTGGCATCCTCCTCCTTCCTCTGGGAGAAGAGGAACACATTTCTTCTGTTCCTGCACTGACTACAGAGAGGTCTGGGTTCACCGCTCTTCCTGCTGAAAGCAGACAATTGGCTTTTTTTCTAGCTCCTAAAATCAACCACAATAAGAAGATAAGATTATGGCTTGTGCTGGCACGGCCTTGAGGCATTTGCTCCACCCAGGGTTCTCTGGGCAACCTGCAGTCTGTCCAGCCTTGAGGCATGTCACCCCCAGTGCAACAGGAGGGGTATATAGGGGATTCCCCTTCCTCAGGGAAGGGGCCAAGGAGGGACACTGGACCTTCTGAAGCCTCCGTGGAAGGGGAAGGCAAGAAGAGGTCAGCGTGGAACTGCCAGGAACTGAGTAGAGACTCTGGATATCCCAACCTCAGCCTGCACATCCAACTTCTGCAGAAACTGAGGACTGTGGAGGAAAGCAAACTGCCCAAAGACACAGGGCTGGTGCATGACAAAGCCCATGAGAGACCTTTTCAAAACAACCACCAGGCCCTGTCACTGTGCTTGAAGCCCTGCACCCCCACAGCCTCCCCTCACAGCTGAGCCCCTCTCTGATCTGCCTGGCTGAGCTGCACCTGTCTTCATGCTAGAGCACCTCCCCACTGGCCCCTGCTCCCACATCCATTCCTCCATCCACAGCCTGGGATCCCCTCCCCAGCACCTCCTGCTCCCCTGGCCTTTGGAGGCTCAGCTGAAACATCAGCTTCCCCAGGGCCCCCAGGCCAGGCCACACCCCAGCACCCTGCCTCATGTCTTCACAACCGTTATGCTCTCAGATGGCTTCTTGCCTACTGTCTTCCCACTAGGCTGCCTGTCTGCTTCCTGAGGGCTTTACTTCCTGCCCCTAGGACATGGGCCAGTGCATGACAGCTGCTTAATCATTGTTTGTGGCATTTGTGAATGGACTCAATCCACCTTGGTTCAGCCCATGGGACGCTGGCACTCCCGAGCTCTGGGCTGAAGAACTGACACCCAGCTTCAGTGCACCTTGTACAGGTGAGAGCACTGAGGCCCAGAGATGGGTGACTTCCCAAGGCCCCATTTGCTGATGTGGCTGTCAGCAAATGCATGGAGGCATCACATCAGCTTGACTCTGAGCATGGGCTCTGGACTAAACTCCTGGGTCCACAGCCCGACTCTGCTTCTCTCTGACTTCAGGACATTCGGGGATCCGCTCAGCTCCCCTGCCTGGCACGCACCTCAGGGTTGGCATGCGAGTTGGATGGGTTGATGTATCCGAAATGCATGGACCCACCTGGTGCGCAGATACATGGTTGTGCAGCGCCAGCTAGGGTCTGGGGGCAGTACTGGAACCTGGATGGGTTGGCTCCAATCCAGGGTCTTCCTCTTCTCCTTTGCCCACCAGCAAGGTCCTGGCCTGGAGATGTGCTCAGCTGGGCGAAACCTCTTATGGTTAATAAGCAAAGTAGCCAAAGGTGGATCCCCAGTCTGGTTTCAGAGGGCTGATCTCTACCTTGGAGGCAGCTGGTGGTGGTGGGCAGCACTAGGGGATTTAAGCTGGAGAACAGGTGTGTGCTTTTCCAAGATTCCTTGGGGGAGGTGGATGGGAGAGGGTACGCCAGAGCAGGGCTGTAGTCAGACGTCCAGGCTGGTTTCGGAGCTCACATAAAGCCCCTCCCCAGGAAGGCCACTCCAACATCATGAGAGCGCTCTTCTTCCCCCCTCAGGGACCAGCCTGCACCCTGTCCCTCCTCTCTTCCCACCAGAGCTGGAACAGACATAACACAGGAATCAGTAGGACTTGATGAGCCCCAGGAATGACATCTGTCCTTTCCGCCAGCCCCCATCTCCCCTAAAGTGCCCCTTCCCACTCTCAGCCCGGTGGCTCAAGTCAAGCTTCTTCTGTCCCCTTGGTCACAAGTCATAGTTCAAGGGTGGGTACAGGGCCCACATTCATCCCCGGGAATGCTTCTCTCAATCGCTGCACAGAGGAGGCTCTCCTCCTGCTGTCGTGTGCTCCTGGAGCTGCTGACACCAACTCCCCGGCAACACAGGAGAGGAGGGGCGGAGCTGAGCCATGCGGGAGATGCGTGCTCAGCAGCACCTGTTCAGCACCGGAACAAAGGGGAATCTTTGCAGCCTGCAGTCTGACAAGATCTACCCTTGGATTGTAAAAAACTCAAACCAATATGAGTAACTCTCTTTCTTCTTAAATAGCTTTGAGGTGGATTTCTGTCTTGCCTGTAAGCTGACCCTAGAGTGTGGCGTTGTCTTTCCACCAACTCCGTCTGACTGATAATGTTCCAAAGTGCTTGTCCTGGAACGGGCTCCTGAAATCTGAATTCCAGGATGCCAGAATGAGTCCCTGTGCTTCTGAAATGTGCCCATCTTCCCAGGTCACCTATAAAAAGAGAAAAAATGCCGGAACCACCACCAGTAGCCAAAGCTTTGGGTGCGGACTTCCCACATCCCAGGGGCTCCGTGCAGGGACTCTATGTTCGCAGGACCAGGCCATAGGGGAGGGGCAGAGAGGACAGCAGAGGAGGGCAGAGGAGGAGGGGCAGGTCTGGGCTCTGGACCAATCAGACCCCTCCAGCCCTGAGCGGGGCAGGCCCTCGGGACACAGGACACCTGGGCCTGCAGATGCTCTCTAGTGTGTGCTCCCTGGGCCTTCTGAGCTGGTGCTGGCATCTCATCCCAGTCCTCTTTGTTATTTGATGGGAAAATTTTGGCTCCAACAAAAGACAGGACTTCCCAACTCACACAGGAAGCTCATGTCCCACCTGTGGTGAGAACCCCTTTGCAACCACCCCACACTCTGGGTCCAGCTTCCCAACTCTGTTCCTCCATGGCAGAGCAGAGGCCCCTCACACGTTTCTCTGCAGACACCTCCATACCTGTCCTCTGGTCCCTGAAGCTGCGGGACTTGTCTTCCCAGCTTGGTGACTCAGCAGCTCACAGTGCAGCTCTGTGAACAACCCCTGTGCCAGCTAGGACCACCCTGCATACAGGTGGCCAATGTCACACTTGACGCGAGTGCTTCCTGCCACTCACCCTAGGCTGGCCATCCAGGGCCCAGACAAGGCAAGGGATACAAGAGGCCCCAGATCATAAACTCAGATGCCCCAGACACAGTGACAGGCAGGCAAGGATGCTTTTTCTATGCAATAAGCCACTCCCAAAATGAGTAGCTTAAGACAGTAACTGTTTAACTCATGACTCTGTGAGACAGCAACCAGGGTGGGGCTCACCAGCTGATCCTTTGGTTGGGGCAGGCTCCGCTGGCTAAGCTAGGCTTGCTCATTCTCCTGTGGACCGCAGCATGGTGGCTGAGAGCGATGCGAGGTAGTCTCGCTCCACGTGTCTCTCGTCCTCCAGCAGGCTAGCCCAGGCTGATGCCCATAGAAGCGGGCAGTACAAACAGCAAGTGTGGAAATGAACAGGGCCTCTCAAGGCCTAGGATGGAGCCGGCACAGTCTGCTCGCTGAAGCAGGTCCTAGGACAGGCCAGTGCCAGAGGGTGAGCCAGCATTGCACGGGAGGCACTGCACAACAGGGCGCAGGTGCGAGGGGCATAACTGGGGCTCTTTTCCCAAGCAATCTACCGCAAGTTCTAAATGTCCCGGGAACAGAGAGGACATTCTCTACATAAAGCATTTGCATCATAATTTTAGCAAACTGTTTTCAGTTTCATTTTGATCAAGAACATGACTGCGGGCCAGATCTCACTCGGGGCTGCCAGCTCGAACCCTCTGTAAGACACAGTTAATGAATGTTTTTGAGAGACAAATGAATGAAACGCTTCCCACTTTAAAAGATGCAGGAGACTTCTAGTACTGACAACTTGGCAGACTAGATAGCCTGAAAATTCCTCTGCTGCAAACACATAGAAATAGTAGATAAAATATAAAAATTTTCCATTAAAAGTTGGACACTGGTAAAAGAAAAAAATGGGGGTAGGAAAATGCCAAAATCTAGAAACCAGAAGAAAACTGAAAACTGGAACAACAAACAAAGGAGCAGAAGGAACAGCCTCTGCAGCAGTGTTGGTGGGGGCTTGGGCATGTGAGGATCGCCAATCCTGACATCCCTACAGGAACAAAAGCAAAAGCCTTGGCCTTGGACATGAGGATGAAACTAACACCTCCTCTAAGGTGAGAGACTGAATCTACAGACAAACAATGGCCAGACAATATATAAAAATAGAGCTCAGGGCTGGCCACGGTGGATCATGCCTGTAATGCCAGCACTTTGGGAGGCTGAGGCAGGCAGATTGCCCAAGGTCAGGAGTTCCAGACTAGCCTGGCCACATGGTGAAACCCCATCTCTACTAAAAATACAAGAAATTAGCCTGCCATCGTGGCGGGTGCCTGTAATCTCATCTACTAGGGAGGCTGAGGCAGGAGAATCACTTGAACCCAGGAGGCAGAGGTTGCAGTGAGCCGAGATCACACCACTGCACTCCAGCCTAGGCAACTGAATGAAACCCTGTCTCAGAGAAAAAAAAAAAAAAAATTGAGCTCTGATCCACAGCCTGCAGCAACCAGCCAGGAAGCCAGGCTGTTCTGCAAGTCAGACTCTAGAAAGTCAGACCACTTTCTCCAGACATAATTATCAAAATGAAAAAACAAGCTGAAAACTGAGAAAGTTATATGCCTGTAATAAACCACCCAAAGTGGCCAGGACTTGACTAATAACTGACGGCTTCCCAAATTTGTATCCGTGTTTCCAGCTTAGGACCAACCAGAGAAAGCCACATATGCCCTCCCAGAAAACCACATGGCATAGGACGCCCTGTTTCTAGTTAGCCCACCCACAGCCTCTCTGTGCCAACAGCCTCCAACCAGGGCACACTGGGCCTTCCCCCTTTTCCACCGTAAAGCTTCCCACTTCACACTTCCTACTCACTCCCTGCCTTTGGGGCTCTGTCAAAACATATGTGACAGAGATGGCTCCCTTGCCGTGGTGAGCTCCAAATGGATAGACATTGCTTCTTCTCATCTGATGGGTGTTCATTTACTTCCATTAAGAATAAACTAACTCCAGATATTTATCTCCACATATGTGACCAAAATAACTCTCTTCCAGTAATGTAGGGTATTTGCATTAGAAACAACCCCTGACTTACTTATTCTCAATAGAATAAATTGGAGGCAAAAATATAAGACCATCTGCAGAGATGTAGAATAGTCACTTAATATAATTTAATGTCCATTCATGACAAAGATTTTTAACAAAATAGGAATAAAAAGAACTCCTTAGCATAATACAAAGTGTAAAAAAAAAAAAAAACCCACTACAAAGTCATGATTAACGATGCAATAGTAGAAGCATTCCAGGAAAAGTCAGGAGCATGACAAAGACACCCACTACTACCACAGCTTTTCAAGCTGTACCAAAAGCCTTAGCAGTAAGACAAGGGAAAGAAACTTAACATATGAAGATTAGAAAAGAAGAAACAAAAATTTTCAGTATTCACCAGTTGTAAGAATCTCAACTGAAGGTCCTAGAGAATCTAGAAACAACTCAGTACAGCTAATCCAAGAGTTGAGCAAAGTGGCTAGACGCAGGATCAAAATACAAGAATGAATTATATCCCTGTGCTGCAGCAACAGATGTTTTTTAATTTTAAAAAGACACCAATAATAAATAGCAATAAATTAATAGGATTAAGAAGAAATCTAACAAAAGATATAGATATAATCTTTGGGCAGAAAATTATAAGGCTTTATGGAAAATCATAAAAGAAGACCAAAGTAAATTAGACAGATATGCTATGTTCATGGGTAAGAAGACACAATATCATAAAAATGGCAATTGTCTCAAATTGATCTATAAATTTTATTTAATCTCAACTAAATCCTAATTTTAAGAAACATGACAAACTCATCCTAAAATTTATGTGGATGAATAAAAGACTAAGAAAAGCTATAAAACTCCTCAACAAAACACAGGGGTACTCACCAAAATAGTTATCAAGATGGACTACAAAGATTTAGTGACTGAAATAGTGAGGTGTTGGCACAGTAAGAAAATAAATCAAAGGGCAGAACGGAAGCCCTGATGCTGCCTCAGACACAAAAGGAAAAAAGTAACACTTCAGAGCAGCAGGAACATGTGATAGAAAACTAAAATAGTTCTAGCTGCAGAAAAAATTAAAATAAAACTTTTAATTCAAATCTTACAATATCAAAAGCCCTGGTACATTATAGAATTAGACGGTAAAGAAAAACTAGATGGCTCATAGAAAAAATAGAATAGTATCTTTATGACTTCAAGTGGGGAAAGATTTATTGAAGAAGACACAAAAATCACAAACTATAAAGGAAAAGATTGAGAACTTCAAGTACATTAAAATTTAAAACATCTGTAAGACAAAAGACGTAATTATCAAAATGAAAAAACAAGCTGCAAACTGGGAAAGTTATTTGCTATGCACATAACTGACAGAAGATTATTATTCAGAATATGTACTACAAATCAAAGAAATGCCAAGCAAGCCAACAAAGGAGTGGATAAAAGACATAGATGAGCAGCCCCCAGCAGAGGAGCGGGGTAACCAGCAGGCACACGCAAGGTGCTGGTACTGGTAGTAGACAGGGAGATGTGGACTAAAACACCTCACTTCCTTCAGTGCATATTTATTGTGTACCTATGGTAGACCAGGCATTTTTCTGCCATTTAAAATCTGGAAATACCAAGTGTTAGTGATAATGTAGAGAAATTAGAACTCTCTTATACTATAGATAACAGTAGAAATTACTGCCACCCTTTTGGCAATATCTAAGCGGAGTTACTGATACCCCTACCCTATGACCTAGCCTAACTCACACATGTGACAAGGAGACATGCATAACAACTGTCACTGCAGCCTTGTTTATAGTAGAGAAAAATGAGAAGCAGCCCAGACATCTACCAGCCCACACTGTGGTCTATTTATTCAATGGAATACTATGCTGCACTTAAAATGAATGAACTCCCATTAAATCTAAAAACTAGGTTCAGCTAAGAAAAGCAAGTTGAGCATTCCACACATAATATATTATCATTTATGTAATTTTAAACCATGTGTATTAGTCCATTTTCACACTGCTATAAAGAAATGCCTGTGACTGGGTAATCTGTAAAGGAAAGAAGTTTGACTCACAGTTATCAGCCTGGCTGGGGAGGCCCCAGGAAAGTTACAGTCATGGCGAAAGGTAAAGAGGAAGCAAGGAACCTTCTTCACAAGGCACAGGAAGGAGACCCGCTGATTGATGCAGGAAGAGCCCTTGTAAAACCACCAGATCTTGTGAGAACTCACTTTCACGAGAACAGCATGGGGGAAACCACCCCCATGATATAATTACTTCCACCTGTTCTCTCCCTTGACCTGTGGGGATTATAAATCAAGGTGAAATTTGGGTGGGGACACAAAACCTAACCATATCACCATGCAGGACAATATTATATGCTATGTAGAGATACAAAAACATATGGAGTAAAAGAATAAAGATATGCATAGAAATCACAAACACCAAATTCAGGATGGTGGTTTTTGCTAAGGAGAAGGGAAGGGTAGTCAAATGGGGAAGAGATGCTCAGGGAACTTTGACTATATCAGTGATGTTTTCTTCTTTAAATGGCACACACAGACACACACACACACACACACACACACACATAACTCTGAAACACAGAGGCAGAATGCTGACAAAGCTGTGTGTTGTTTACATGAGTGTCTGTTGTTTCATTCTCAACACTTTTCTGTGTGCTTAAAATATTTTACAGTTTCATCCATTTGAGTTACTTGTGAATGCCTATGAGACTTCCTAGATGAATGTTGGGACTCTGGAATGTTTCTGGAAGCAGACACCTCTCCCTAGCATGCCCGCAGCACCATGGTCCACGGCAATGTCCATCAAACCATTTTCCATAAGAGATATATAGTTAATGCTAGGACAAAAGGGAGTAAGAGGTTATATGGTCTAATTAGTGTCTAATAATCAGACACTGGATTTTTCTTACTGCAGGACTTTACTTGGAGTCTTTAATAAGCTCATATAGAAGGTGACCCTCCAAGAAGGGGGAACATTTTCCAAACCTTTTAACACAGAATCCGGTTCCTGGAGAACACAATGTGGGACATGCTAGTTTGTGGACAAGCATGTCCTTACACTTTCCAAATGCCAGCTCTTGGCCTTCTGGGTGCGCTGGGATTCAGAAAACTGCAATCACAAATCCTGGAGCTGTCAGGTTTCCATCCTTTCCCTTCACAATCCTGGTCTCAGCAAACCCAAACTCCACCGACAGGCAAATGGGTAAACAAACTGGACCATCCATGCAATGAAACACCACTCAACAATCAGAAGGCATTGACTACTGATACACACAATGATGGTGGATTTCAAAAGAACCATGCAAAGTGAAAGAGTCAGACAAAAAGAGAGCACATACTGTGCAGTTCCATTTATTAAGAATTTTAGAAAGTTCAAACCAACCTACAGTCACCAAAAGCAGATTGACGGTTGCCTGTGGATGTGGGGAAGGGCAGGTGAGAAAGATGGTAAAATGACAAAGGGTCCTACAGAGGCCTTGATGTGATGATACATTTGCTGTCTTGATGGCAGTGATGGCTTCTCAGGAATATATTGTATCACAACTTATTGGCTTGTACGTGTTAAGTATGTAAAGCTTATTTTATGGCAATTATACTCAATAAAACAATTTTTAAATGAATTGTTAATTTGGGGAATGGCAAGGAGAAGGGAGTCCCCTTGACTTGGGGGCATTCGAGATCTACTGTCTAAACTCTATCCCCTAAGATAGTGACTTATGCATGTTACTCACAAAGAGTTGTTAAATAAATGAATAGGTAAACAAAGTAGTAAATGGGTGAATAGATCAATGGATTAGCCAAGACCTGAGCAAAAAACAGCAGACCAGCTCAGCAAAGGGCCCAGTTTGGGCCTAGATGGGACAGAGGTAAGGCTGGAGTGCAGGGACTCTGGGGCCTGCAGCTGTCCTGGAGCACAATGGTTCAGGGTAGAGAGAGGCCTGGCTTGGCAAGGAGGAAAAGCACAGACCCCTAAGCAAAGCCAAGAGGTGAGGCTGGAGACAGGAAGGATGCAAAGCTGAGCTGGGCACAGCCCTGGGTGTGGGACCTGGTTAAGAACCACGTGGTGGGCGCCTGGGGTTCTGCTGCCCAGCACCCTCTGGCAACAGCACCCTGATCTTTCCAGGGGGAAGCCGTGCCACTGGTTTCATTTCATGTGGTATAAAAAGGGCCAAGATCCCTTCCTGGCCCTGTCCCCACTCCTCTCCAAGGATGAGCAGTGGTCCAGACCTGAACTTCCAGGGTCATCCAACTGGTGAAGTGATGGGCACAGGACACAGCATAGACCAATTCAAGTCAACTTGGGGTGTAAGGGACCCCGCTTCCACTGGGATCGGTGAGGATGGAGGCTGGAGCTGTCCAAGGGACCCTGCTTCCACTGGGATCGGTGAGAATGGAGGCTGGAGCTGCCCAAGGGACCCTGCTTCCACTGGGATCGGTGAGGATGGAGGCTGGAGCTGCCCAAGGGACCCTGCTTCCACTGGGATCGGTGAGAATAGAGGCTGGAGCTGCCCAGGGTCGCCTGGACGAAAGTGCGGTGAGCCTGCCTGAGAATGAGGCTGACACAAAGGGAAGGAAAAGGGTGGGTGTGGAGACCTCATTCCTGCCAGGGCCACAATCCGGGCTGGGCCCACCACACTGCACAGACCTGCTCCAGACTCTTCCACCACATACGCCAATCAAGCTGGCCATTTACTTAAGTGAAGTTTGATTTATTTCCCTGGCAGCCAGAGGAGCCCTGATTGACACAGACGTTCAACCAGAACAGGATGATGAGGTGTCCATGGAGCAGCAGGGCCAGGCCCTATACAGCAACTCGGCTGCATTTACTCTTTGCATAGAGAGTCCAATTCCTGCTCTTAAAAAGGAATCATTTCTATTTGACCTTGGACTTCATACAGACAAAGAATCACTATCCCTATTTCAGAGAAGAGAAGGTTAAGGTCCAGAGAAACAACACAAGTCAGGCTTAGAGATGTAAACAGCCTTACTTCCATCCAAGGAGGTGTGTACTCTAAGACATTCCCTTAATGACCTCCTCTGCTGAGACCTTTCCTCCAGGCTCTGCCTCCTGCACTCATCTGTGAACCTGCCTCCCTCCTTGAGCATATGAGCGTTTTCCGTCTGCCCTTCCCAACCGGGCGCATACAGGTGTGTGCTCAGACCCCCACCGCTCCTATACAGAAGCCTCCTGAGGACACATGCCCTTATCCTAGACCCCTTCCTGGCCTCTCATTGCTGACCGGGCACAGGCCTTTTCCCTGCCTGTCTCAAGAGTGGAGCCCACACCACATAGGCAGGGAGAGGTAGGATTTGGTGGAGGCAGGGAACCATGTGCCTGAGCCTCCCTCCAGGGTCAGACTCAGGCCCACAGAACTGGGCAGCATGAACGCAGTGTGCATCCTTCCTGGCCCCCCATCTAGGTTTGAACAGATGAGACCAAACCAGCTGCATGGCTGCTGGTAGCAGATGTAGTCTCTCCTAATGGACCAGCATCCTTGGGGAATTCAGTGCAGGATGCGCTTAATAAAGTCATTATTCTGTCACCCAGCTGTACAGGACAAGAGGATGGCAGGGAGAAGTGGGAACTTATGTTGGGAGGTCTCCAGAGCAGGGACAGGAAACTGAGCCAGCTAATTGCCAAAGCCACAGATTCTTCAAGCCCACAAACGGAACAGGGCCCTGGCCTGCGGAAGGAGATCTCCAGCACACAGGACTCATTAAATGGAGCAGGTACAGAGAATGAGCAACTGAGAAGCCGGTCTTTCCTGACTTTCCCTGCTCAGTGCAGCTGGGTTCCCATCCAAAGCTGGGACAGGTCTCCCTGGCCTGAAAATAAACAATCACCATGCTGAAGAACACACAAGGCAGAACCCCCTTTCACTACTTAGCCCCTGGGGATGACAAACCACACTGATTACAATTGTATGTAAAGTAAGAGTCCAGATTTGCTCAGAGAGGTGACATCAGTGAGAACGGCTGGGTAAGAACCTCCAAAAATTCTCTCTTCCATCAAAGCAATGAGAACCCTGGCAAAAAATAGTCAGAATCAACATTTCAGAACTCTGCAAATTAACCAAGGGCTTGCAGCAATCTGAAGAGTGTTTAATCAAGAAAAACGGCTGACTCTCAGGAAGAACAGTAAGCTTCGTGGCATTTTAACTTGTCCTATTCCACCCCTCCCTCCCTCGCAGCTTCCAGATACCAAAAAAATTCAACCGCCACAATGGTGGTGAAAACCAGCAGTCTGCCCATCCCTGCAGAAGCAGGATAGGGTTGGAGCCACTTCAAAGCCCCTTCCCAGAGGATTTGCATTATTTGAGCTGTCTGGTGTTTCCCTGGAAGACCCCACTTACAAAACTGTCTTTGACCTGACTCATCTCACTCAGTGCAAACAGCCTGTCTCCTGGAATTATTAGCCAAAACCATCAAGGCAATTGTTGAATATTGAGGCTTTCTGAGGCGGTAGATAACAGTTGACACAAATAATAAGTTGACCAAAAAGCTTAAAAGGAAAAGCTGGGAAATTAGATGTCCATAGATATAGGGAGAGTGAACCAACACAACACATCCCTGGAAACCTAGAAGGCCATGTAGGTGCATGGGGCTCTGTGTACATTTAGGCCTGGGTGCATGCTCAGAAAAGACCTGAGGACCCCAGACTCTCACCTCTGGTGGACCTAGAGAATCTGCACAATATGAAGTGAAGGCTAAGGTGGAGGTCCTGAGAACATGTGCCCAAGGTGGTTGGATTACAGATTGGTCTTATATATTTTAGAGGAACAGAAGTTGCAGGCAAAGACCTAAATCAATATGTGTAAGGTATATATTGTTTTGGTCCAGAAAGGCCAGTCATCTCAAAGTGGAGGTTTCCTGGTCATAAGTAGATTTAAAGATTTCCTGATTGTCAGTTTGTTAGAAGAGTTGAGCTTTGTCTGAAGAATTGAAGTCAGCAGAGAGGAATGCTTCAGTTAAGATGAAGGGGCTTGCGGAAGGCAAGGTTCTTGTCACGTAGATGAAGCCTCAAGGCAACAGGCCCCAGAGAGAAGAGATGGGGAATGTCTCTCACCAGACTTGTAAAGGCATCACTCTCTTGGAAAAGACCTAGTTAGGGAGTGAAATGCACATATCTATCCCAAGAGAGGTTTTGCAGGACCATTTCAAAATAAGACAAAGAAATATATTTTGTGGTAAAATATTTTAATTTCCTTCAGGGCCTAGTATTCATCTTATGATATGATACCAGAGTCAGGTTGGAATTTGACATCTTATTGCTACAAACAGTCTGTCAGTCAGTCTTAGGATCTCTATTTTACTGTTAATGCTGGTCAGTTGTGCCTAAACCCCAAAGGGAGGAGAGTCTAACTAGGCAAATGTGATAGCCCCTCCCATCATGGCCTGAACTAGGTTTTTAGGTTTCTTTGGTATCCCCTTGGCCAAGAGGAGGGGTCCATTCAGTCAGTTGGGGGACTTAGAATTTAATTTTTGTTTCTAATAGCCATGCAAAATAAAAATATAATAAAGTTATAAAATATATTTGAGAAAACTCCCCAAACTGTCAAATATCTAGGAATAATCTTTAAGATTAATCTTTTTTTTTTTTTTTTTTTTTTAAAGGGGGTTTTCTGTTTTTTTCCCGGCTGGAGTGCAATGGCGCGATCTCGGCTCACCGCAACCTCCGCCTCCTGGGTTCAGGCAATTCTCCTGCCTCAGCCTCCTGAGTAGCTGGGATTACAGGCACGCGCCACCATGCCCAGCTAATTTTTTGTATTTTTAGTAGAGACGGGGTTTCACCATGTTGACCAGGATGGTCTCGATCTCTTGACCTCGTGATCCACCCGCCTCGGCCTCCCAAAGTGCTGGGATTACAGGCGTGAGAAGATTAATCTTTTTAAGAAATGTACAAGCATATGAAAAAAAATCTCAAAACTAAAATAAGTCATATAATATTCCAGGATGAGAGGGGTAAATATTCTATAGTTCTCAGTGCTCCCACAAATTAATTTGTATGTTAAATTCTATTTTTATAAAAATCACTTTTTTTTACAATGTGATTCTCAAGTTTATTTGTGAGAGTAAATAAATTAGACTAGTCAAACTGCTTTGGGTAAAAACTGTAATGAGGGGATACCTGTTATGAAATTACATTTAAGAGTGTAGCTTATAGAAAGATCAGAGGAACAAAACAGGAAGTCCAAAAAGAGACCTCGTTAAATATAAGAATTTACTATAAGCTAAATGTGGGAGGAAAGTCTCATAAATGCCGAAGAAGGAGACTGAGGCCTCAGCCAGTTCCTGTCTGATAGATAGAATATAGAAAGAAGACTCTGGTTAGGAATAAGTATCATGAGTGACTAGATATTAGTCTTATTGACTATTAAGCCTTGATTAAAGCCTTCTTGTCCTTTATGCATAATTATCTAGGAACTGTTAGGGACTGCCACAAGGCAAGGGCATTAATACCTGTCAAACCATTGACTGGTGGCGATCAGCAGAGAGAACCTGTTAAATGCCAAAACCAAGCCCTCTGTCACACCTGCGTAAGGGTTACTGGAGGGCATCTAAAATCTCCGTGGTAGTGCCAGTGCTTGGGGAAACACCCACTACTCAACAGACCTTGGAAGGGAACATCCCCTGTCCTTGGGCTAGCTGGAGAACACTCCACTCCCCCAAGCTCTTGTGGAAAGACTGATATCAGTCAGCCCAACACACAGCTACCCAGGGGTTTAATTGTCTCTATGTGGCGCTGTGCTATATTGGCCACAGTCTGTGTCTGCTTTCACTTCCTACTTCTGCACCTGGTTCCTCTTTTGAAGATAGTAAGAAGTAGCATAATTCTTGAAGCCTTTGTTCTTACTTGGCAAGCATAACATAAAATGCTGACGCATCTCGCTGCCCCCGCTTCAGCTACTTGCAAGCCCTGGACCCCTTGTTCAGCTACTTGCAAGCCCTGGGCCCCTTGTTCAGCTACTTGCAAGCCTCAGCCCCTTTGTTCCTTAGACACGTGATTTGCTTGAACTCATCCTACTCTCCCTACCCCTTACTTTGTAACCAATAAAAGTTACAGTGTCCAGGCACTTGGGGCTACTACCAGATTCCGTGTACTAGGTGGTAGTGGACCCCTGGGCCCAAACTCTCTTTCTCTTGATCTCAGTGTATAGTATATTTATTTCTACAGTCTCTTGTCTCCACACCCATAGAGGATACCCACTAGAGCCAGAAAGGCTGGACTATTCAAGCTAAAAGTGACACTTGAATTCAGCAGAAACAAATTATTGAACAAATGACGTTGGAACAACTGGTTAACAGTTTGAAAGAATAAAAACGTAAGTTGCCTGTTCACCTCACACTATACACCAACATAAATTCTGTATGGATTAGGAGTTAATTGTGTATGGGCTCCACATGGTGGACTGAGGTAATTCACTCACCTTCTTCCCTCACCCACTTCTATGGATATGATCAAAGAAATATATGGACCCAGGGATGTCAATATCAGCCTTGGAAGCCCCTTGCATGCCAGGAACAGCCACTTGAAACAGTTCATTTCCAGTTCCACTGTCCCTTTTTTTTATTATTATTCTTTCTATTCCACTGTCCCTTCTTAAAAAGGACCTTGGCTCTCCTCAGGGAAGCACAGCTCTAGCCACCCTTCCCAGTGGTCACATTACCTCCCACAAGAGAACCACATCTCAGTCTGCAGTGCAAGCCCCCTCCCCGGCCCCCTGCACTGGCTCCAGCCCATCTCTCTAACTTCATTCACCACCTCTCTTCCATGCAGACCCTACAAGAACTCTATACTTTATCCAAATTAGGCTTCGTCTGTCATCCAAACACACCCATGTTTTTCCTGCCTCTGAACTCATGCTATACTCTCCTTTCCCCCTTGGAATGCTCTACAGTACTTCCTTCCGTCTGATATCAAAACATGGCCTGTCTGCCTCTCCAGTGCCGCATTTTCTGTGAAACTTTTTCTGAGCTCACACTGAAGAAATGACTTGCAACTTAACCTCTCTGACATTTGTTTTGGACAGGATCTGTTACAGTATAGAACAGGATCTCTGTTCAAACTCGCTTCCGCAAAGCAGGAAATTTGTTGGCCCAAGTAACTGGAAACCCTAGGCCTAGCTTGATTCAGGTGTTTATACATCAAGAGGAACATCACAATCACTTTCCAGGCTGGCTATGTTCCCAGGCAAGCCCTCTACCAAGAGGCGGCAGATGTGACTTCCTGAGCCCTGCAGTCCTACCAATGAAAAGAGCTCTTTCCTGACGTTTCAAACAAGTGTCCTAAAACTGCACCCCAGCAGCCTAGCTTAAGTCTTGTGCCCATCATTGAACCCATCACCACGGGAATAGAAGGGAAAGGACATTCTGATTGGCTAAGTCCATGTGATGTGGGTCCCTCCACACCTGGGGGTGGAAACAGCCCCATCTACACCACAAACCCTGGGAGGTGACAGCGGGTGACACAGCAGAAAAATCAAGATGCTGTGACAAAGGAAAAGGAAAATTCATCACAGCCAGGGAAGAAAAAGAGAACATAGTCCAGAACATGGGTCATTTCTACCTTATGATATGTTGTAAGATGTTTTAACTTCCTAGTGAAGAATTATGAGTCCACAAGGGGCGTGGTTTCAAACATGAGTTTCCCAGTGCCACGCCTCCATCCACACCCCCATCTGGGAACCTAGAGTTCTTTGGCTAACTTTCCCGCTCGGGATAGGTAGAAAAATCCAGGTGAAAGTCTTTGTTCAAAAAGCCCTCGAAAACCTCTGGGAGGAGGGGGCTCTGTTGTGGCCCAAGTAGCCAATCCGATATCAGAGTCAAAGTTCAATTACTCCAGCAGAAGTCTGAAAGAACTCCTCTCATTGGACAACATGAATGGGGTGGGAATAACTCCAGGGTCAAAAACCCGCTGCTCCTTATCTATATGGATTCCTCCCTTGGATCCCCTCCCATGGCAGCATGGGAGCTGTCTCTCTCTCTCTTTTTTTTTTTTTTTTTTTTTTTTTTTCTCTCTCTCTCTCTCTGCCTAATAAATGGCATCTCTGCTAAACTCTCTGGTCCATGATATTTATTCAAACGGCAAACTCATCGCACCTCTGGGGCCCCTTCCTCATTCCTGGGGTAAGAGAAGTCAAGGACCTGGGCACATGGGATTGGGAAACTGGGAGCATCTTCCGGAGGCCCCGCTCCCTCCTCCTGGCTACACTAGGTCTTAGTTTCATCCTCCCCGATGCCTGTCAGACTAGGGACTTATTTGGGGAATGGAATGCCTGGCTCTGCTGTTACTTTACCCAGCACAGTTTCTCTTCCAGGAAATAATCAGTGAATGGTGAACAGACCAGACCAGACCAGGCTAGACTGGACCAGACCTGAGCAGACCAGACGGGACTAAACCAGATCAGACCAGAACAGACTAGACCAAACCAGATCAGGCCAGACCAGACCAGACCAAACTTAAACCAGATTAGACTAGAGCAGGCCAGACTAGCCTAGAGCAGACCAGACTAGCCTAGAGCAGACCAGACCAGTCTAGATCAGACTAGAGCCCCCTTCTACTCAGCCCTTAGGGCCTGTGATGAGGTGCAGGACCTAGAGCCAGGTCAGACCCTATAAACAGCCTACTCAAGAGGTCAGTTCTCCATAACATGATTGTTACATATTGCACACCTGTATCAAAAGATTTCGTATACTCCATAAATATATACACCTACAATGTACCCACAAACATTAAAAATAAAAAATTATTTAAAAAAATAATAAAACAAGAGATTGGTAGAACATCAACAAATAAGAGAACCACAAATAGATTCCCCCCCTGTAATATGTTTCATTTCACCCACAAAATACTGTCATCATCATTATTATTGAACTATTGATAATGTTTTAAAATTAGATTTTACCCCAAATCTAGTTTTCTAAGATTTTATCCCAACCACCTCACCGAACCCTAAGTCCAACTCACAAAACCATTTCTCAAGCCACTGCCATCCAGCTACTACCAAGGGAAATGTGCTGCATCTACATACCCACATTCCACCAACATCTTCCTCATTCTTCTTCTGTGTGTATCTGAGGAACAATAGCCCAGAAAGCCTAACTTCACGAGGCTCGTCACTGTTCACTGAGGTCTATGAACTCAATGCAGAGCTTCTGAAATAGATCATCAGGGTCCACCCAAAACCACCCCGAGTTCCCAAGATGTGCATCCTGCAATGATCAAGCCAACTTCCAGGAAGCAGGGCGGGGGGCTCGCAGGAGCTGTTGACATGGAGCCGGCCCACCACTCTCTAAGATGACGTCTCCCCAGCCCCACTGCCTGGCCCCTGGCCTCCCGCACCAAACCCAGTGCCTTCCAGTCCCAGTTCCTCTCTCTTCCAGAACTCCTAGCTTTGCTTCGTGTTTGCCATCTTCTCCCACCCCCAGCTCTGCCCCGTGCAGGGTTTCCTGGAGGCAGAGCCTGAGGAGGAGTCCTCTCAGGAAAGGAAAGGAAGGAAGGTGACCAAGGTGGAGCTGGGAAGGAGCTGAGCAGAGACATGGTATTGTCTGGAGACTGGAACTTCCTAGGAGCTCTGAATTGCATACTGAGCTGTCTCTACCATGAGGGCCACATCACCAGTCATTGGCCATGGGGCTCCTGGGGCCAGGCCGCCCTCCATTAGGGTTTCATTCTCCTGAAAAGAAACTGCCCTCAGTTACTAATGGCAGCTGACCCCCAAAAATGCCTCATCACCCAGACCTGAGTGACCCCCTGCTCCAGTTGACCCACAAGCCTCTCCTTTGACCTCTCCTCCACCTCCATCCCCCAGAGTCCAGACACCACCTTGGCCCCAGACATCTCTGGGGCCTGTGCTGCCTGGGGCCATTTAACCTGGTTTCTGTTTATTACTTGAGAAGAGCAAGCTGGGGACAGCCCCAGGACAAAGCCTCCATGAAGAAGGACTCAACACAGGCAAAAGGGGAGTGCAGCCCTTTAGCCCGCCTGGCCTGGGCATAACTGGCCATTGGATTTGAACGAATCAGTGGTTTCAATATTTGACACTGCTGGTACTAGGAAGTGTGTGTGTCAACGGAAAGCTACATGGTAAACCCACGAAGGCTGTGGGGATCAAGCAGAGAATGCTTTGCCATTGAGGGCTGCTAAGGGGGAAGCAGAGAATCTTGATCTGCCTAAGAAGAGTCCTAGCATTTTCTGACCTGCACCTGAACCCACAAATTACAACCCAGCACAGGTGAGAGGCCGCCTGGCAAAGCATCCTCAAGTGTGGCTCCTGTCTGAGGGTTTAGGGCAAAGCAGGCACAGGACTGTGGGTGGGACGGCTGCACAGCAGCCACCTACATAAGAAAAACCACAAAAGAAAAGTCATCATTTTCATCAGGCAGTGGCCAGCACAGTTGAGTTTAGTGAACAAAAGAAGGCTTTTACCTTAAGCATCAGTGTTTGTATATCTTTCAGCATTGTTCTAAACTGTGATTTGAATTACGTTGCTTTTCCAAAAACCACAATGATTGAATTAGTCGGTGTCATTTTGCTTGCATGTGACAGAATCCCCGCTTGAACTTGCTCAGGAAAGAGGATGGCTGTTAGAGTGAGGGCATGATGCTGAGCGCAATGAGGCAGCCTCGGAAGGACAAACACTGCCCGGCTCCACTGTACGAAGCACTAGGGTGGCCAAACCCACAGGGACACACAGTAAAAGAGTGGGTGCCAGGGGCTGGGAGGAGGGCATGGGGAGTTGAATGGGGACAGAGTTTCAGGTTTGCAAGATGAATAGTTATAGAAATGGATGGTGGTAATGTTTGCACAACAGCGTGATGCCCTGACTGCCACTGAACTGTGCACTTAAAAATTAAGATGGTAAATTTTATGTTATATGTATTGTATGATACAATTTTTTTTTTTTTTGAGACAAAGTCTTGCTCTATCACCCAGGCTGGAATGCAATGGTGTGATCTTGGCTCACTGCAAATTTTGCCTCCTGGGTTCAAGCAATTCTCCTGCCTCAGCCTCCTAAGCAGCTGGGATTACAGGTACCCACCACTACGCCCAGCTAACTTTTGTATTTTTAGTAGAGACAGGGTTTCACCATGTTGGCCAGGCTGGTCTTGAACTCCTGACCTTAGGTAATTCACCCACTTTGGCCTCCCAAAGTGCCGGGATTGCAGGTATGAGCCACTGCACCCAGCCTATCACAATTTTTAAAAATTAAAAAATAGGCCGGGCGCGGTGGCTCAAGCCTGTAATCCCAGCACTTTGGGAGGCCGAGGCGGGTGGATCACAAGGTCAAGAGATCGAGACCATCCTGGTCAACATGGTGAAACCCCGTCTCTACTAAAGCTACAAAAAATTAGCTGGGCATGGTGGTGCGTGCCTGTAATCCCAGCGACTCAGGAGGCTGAGGCAGAAGAATTGCCTGAACCCAGGAGGCGGAGGTTGCGGTGAGCCGAGATCGCGCCATTGCACTCCAGCCTGGGTAACAAGAGCGAAACTCCGTCTCAAAAAAAATAAAAAATAAAATAAAAAATAAATAAATAAATAAATAAGGCCAACTTCAGTGGCTCACACCTGTAATCCCAGTACTTTGGGAGGCCAAGGAGGGACGATCACTTGAGCCCAGGAGTTCACAACCAGCCTGGGCAACATAGAGAGACTCCATCTCTACAGAAAACTATCTGGGAATGATGGTGCATGCCTATAGTTCCAGCTAGTTGACAGTCTGAGGTGGGAGGATGGCTTGAGCCTGGGAGGTCAAGGCTCGAGTAAGCTGTGATCATGCCACTGCACTTCAGCCTGGGTGACAGAGCAAGACCCTGCCTCAAAAATATAAAAACTAAAAATAAAATAAATCGGTTTACAAACAAACAAAATAGGGCAGTTCCTAGAAAGATCCAGGTATCTCATAAGAAGAGGAGCGGCAGGACCCTGAGAACCAGGACTGCAACTCTAATACCACTGGGATGCTCCCCAACTCGTCCCATCCCAGCTCCTTTCTGATCAGTGGTTTCTCCTCCCTGGCTGAGGCCGGCTTCTCCCCTGCTGGGGAAAGCATGACTGCTGATGGCTTCTGCCATTCTTGTTTAGTTCCAGTTCAAAATGTCTCAGGAAGGCGCTGCAATCAGCCAGCTCGGCCGACTGCCCCTCCCACATCCCCCATGGCCAGCATGCTGGTGGTGTATGAAAAACTGGCCAGCAGCAAGACCAGTCAGGCTTCCAGGAGACAGGCACACGGATAGACATATGGATTTGCATTTCTTTCCGTCTTGCTTCATAGCATAAGTTGACAGAAGTTTCCAGAATGAAGGGCCATGAGACCCAGGCTTCCAGGGCTGCCTCACCTTATCTGTCTGCTCTGAGGATCTGGCTGGGGGTGCTGGTGCTGCAGCAGGAGAGGCTTCCAGGGTACCATCCATTCCCCATGCCAGTTCTCTTGTCTCCAGAGGTCCCCAGGAGCCCATCAGCAGGTAAGCAACTCTTCACCCGCCCCAACAGAGCAGGCGGGCTGTGGGGCTGACACCGGGGCGTGGACTCTCCCCACACAGTGCAGGCTTGCGAAGGGGTGCGTCCGCACGGTTGTTGGGTGATGAGTGACAGGATCGCTTGTGTCAGGCAGTCTCCCTCCTGGAGGAGAAGCCCTGTTGGTCTGATTTGTCGCAGCACTCCCGGCGCCTACACGCACTTGATAAATAACTGACAAGTACTAAACGTTTATTCCTCCTCCCCCACCAGTCAGTATTTTTATCGCCATCACAAGGTCCCTTTCTCAGATGAAGAAGCCTGCAGGATGAATCCAGCTGACAAACTTATTTTTGTATGGCCCACTTAGTGTTTTATAAAAATTTGAGTAAGTCGCCAACGTTTAAAAATGTGAAGTCTTCATTTAAAAATCAGAATTCTCAACTTCCTTCAAAAAGCCCTCAAGATGTAGCCACCCTGGGCTGGCATTCCCACATGGCAACCGTTGCCTAGAGATGAGTAGCTCCTGCCCCTTTAGATGCGCTCCGGTTTGCCACAGTCCCCACCACTCCCTTTAGTCTCACCTACTGGCCTCGGTAGGTATTTGAGTATGAAAGTCCTGAATTGAGGTAGCATGTACTTTAAGCTCCGTGTGTGTGTGTGTGTGTGTGTGTGAAGTAACCACACATCAAGCTGTTATCACGGAGCCTTGACCTAACCAAATTTTCAATTTCATTTTCCACCTTGGCACTCACCAGAGCCAAGATCTGAGGGGCAGACATGTTGGTGGGTGAGAAGTCAAGTCTGGGGCAGGAGCGGCTGGCATGAGTCAGGGGCTGGTTTTTGCAGATGGCATTTGGTGAAGGTGGCCTTCAAAGAAGATGTAGAATCTTCACCAGACTCTCCTCCCCACCCTGGCATCCAGCGTGAGCCCCCACTCTGCTGAGTGGCAAAGGCCCTGCTGTCAGCTCCTGCGGGGACATCCTCTTCCTTCCCACCTCCCCGGCACCCAGCTGCTGGCTCCCAGCAACTTGCTCCCCCTTCCCAGCCCTCAGTTTCCCGCTATATAAAATAACAGGAGCGGCCCAGCTGGTTCCTGGGGTAAGCCATCCATCTCAAAAACATCCCTAGAAATCGCAACGACTTTGGGGGGGGCGGGAAATGATTAAATAAGCGCATTTAGAATCTGCCGCACTGGAGAGCCGGGCGGGAGCAGATGGCTCAGCGGCAGCAATTCTCGCCCCCGCCCCAGGACTCCCCGCCCTGGGTTCTGACACACCAGGGGGCCTCCAATTATCTCCAGAGAGTCTGCAAAATTGGAAGAGGAGAATTCCCAATGCAATATTATTTCTAATTCACTCTGATTATTAAAATTAAGTTCATGCCCTTCTTCTGTGGCTGTGCGGGGCCTCAGCTGTCGTGGGCACCCTGGGGCCCTGGCTCTGGGAAGCATGCAGTCCCCCAGCCCTGCCTTCTCAGCCCAGACTGGCCCAACCCTGGAGGGCTGGAGTCTTGCGCTAGCACCTCACCTGCCCCCATCCTTTGGGGACCTCACAGGGCATCTTGGATCCTGTGGGCCTGCAAGGTGGTTTTCTCAGCCCTCCCTGTCCCCATCCCTCAGGAGTTCCTTTCTCCAAGGAGCCCTGAGCTTGCTTGCCTGATTATCCATCTTCCTCTGGTACAGCAGAGCCCCTGGAGGTGTCTGGGTGTTTCTATCTCTCGGACCTCAGGATCCAACAGAGAGCCTCTTAAACGACCCCAAATCCTCCCCTCTAGAGCTGGCCCTGGGCTTCCTTCAGGGTCTCCACAGGCCCTCATCTCCCCCAGCTGGCAGAAAGGATCTTGGCCACTCAGCCATCTGCCTCCTGGCTTGGCCATGCATGGCCCTGCGCTCGCACTTTCTTGCCAGGTCACACCAACCCCGAACCTGCTCAGGGCCTCCCACCAGCCCAGTCTGCCAGCCCCATCTCCTCCACCTCCTCCACAGCCCGGGGCCTCCTGTGAGTTCCCAGACCCTAACAGCAGCCACAGGAGCCCCTCAGGAAGTTAAGGTGGCCAGAGGCAAGTGTAGGGGTCAGGAGCATAGGAAACTGTGCACTCAGGATGGGGCCCACATGCAGGGAAGGCTACATGGCAAAGCGAGGCTCAGAAGAGCAGGGAGGGCAGCACCAGGGCTGCCACCAGCAGTGGGCCAGGGGTAGGGTGGCCTGCAGGGGATGCCTGCTCCTATGCTGGCTGGATTCCGCCTCACTCCCATCTACTAACAGAAGGGCATCAGGAGGAGGGCACTCCCACATCTACTCTAAGTGGTGGTAACAAGGTAGAGTGGACCCAGTCTCAATTCCTGACCCATGCCTGGGCAGTCACACTGATCCATGCCCCAATCACAGTTAGCAGTGGAAGATATCAGTACTTAACCCTGGGGCCCCTCCTCAGGACTTTGACAGCAGCTATTGGGGATAAGACTCCGTGTGGTAGAAGGCTTCAGCCTTCAGTCATCGGTGGCCTTCTTGGCTAACCACACAGCAAAAGCCAGCCTGAGAACGAAGTCAATGCTGAAGAAACCAGAGCCAAAGAGTCGAGAGACAGCTTTTAAGCACCTGGATCCCGCTATATCTGAAGCCAAAAATAATTGGGGACTTTGGGTTACATGAGCCAATAAATTTCTGTTTTTGCTAGAGCTTTTTTGAGCTGGGATTGTCACTTACAATCCAAACAGTCCTGAAAAAGTCGTTATTCCAGAAGCTTATCCCAAGCCATCTACTTCCAACTGTGCCTTCCCCTCAATGACCCATCAGGACCTTCGAGTCACAGTGAGAAAACATCTGAGAAGAAGGTGTGAGGACACAGGAACCAGACAATCCTGACAGTTGCCCTCCATGCCGGATGGTTTGATGTTCCTAAAGGACTCCGGAGAGATACAGTACTTTCAAGGTCCGAAGTTTGAATGACAGGTCTAGGCCTGAGGATGAGAACAGACCAGGAGTTGGAAAGCTTTTTCTGCAAAGGGACACGTAAGTATCTTTGGCTTGGGGGCCACGCAGTCTCTGTGAAACTGCTTTACTCTGTGGCCATAGTTCGAAAGCAGCCATGAAACCCCTAAGAGAACAGGTGTGGCTGTGTCCCAATAAACCTTTATTTACTAAAACAGGTGGCAGGTCCGATTTGGCCTGTGGTCTGCAGTTGGGAGGCCTGTGGTAAAAGAGGCCTTCCTTGTTGGTGGCTGGATGGAAGGTCAGGATGGGGGAGCCCCTTCCTTCCACCAGCCTCCAAGCTGAGTACAGGATTGGGGAAGGTCAGGCAGAACATGCAGCAACTCCTCCCCAGCTTGCCTCTGTCCTTTGGTGGCTCCAACTACACAGCTGGGATGCTGCAGCAGTCACACCCCAGGCACCCACCAGAGCTTGGGTTTGCAGATGGACAGACTGGAATCCGAGCCTCTGCTCAGCCTTGCAGAGGCCGTGTAACCTTGGGCAAATGACTTCCCTTCACCATGCCTTACTTGTCAGACAAGAATCATAACCTCTTCCTTGCATCCCCTAGACATCATCGACACTGAGGAATGGCATTGCCACGTGTGCTGGACACCTGTCACTCATGGCTGCCCCAAATCCTTGGGATGCTTGAAGTTCACCATCACTATGCATTCCCTGTCATTTATTCATTTATTTGCTATTAGTTTCCTGGAGGGGAACTCTGGCTCCCTAGATGAGAATTGCAAACATCCACTTTCCAGCCTCCCTGGCTGCTGGGCACAGGCCGAGGTGAAGAAACCACCATTAGCTCTGCAAAGTGCTTCAGGCTCCAACACCAAGAAGGGGAAGCCTTATAGAAAACACCAAGGAAAGAGTTTCAACCCAGGGAACCGGCCAAACACGTGCACAGGGAACAGCTCAAGGAGACAAAAGTCATAAGAGGAAGGCATCAGGCCTAGGCCCAGGCAGGGAGGGGAGGCCAGGGGCAGGCTCTGCGCAGCATCAGCAGGTGAGACTGACCGCACCATGGACAGCAAAGAGAAGCACGCGTTTCCATAAAAGATAGCTAGGGCAGCCGCGTCTCTGCTGTCGAAGAAGAGAAAAACCTGAATGTCTCGCTGTCAGGGGGTGATTGCATATATCATGGCACATGCCTACACAGATCAAAACTGAAACTTAGGAAGAAGTTTTGGTGACCTAGGAAAATGCTCAAAGTGGAATGTTAAGTTTAAAAAGCAGAACATATGATCACACTATGGTTTTTAAAAAAAGACTTGAAGAAAATATGTTGCAGTCTTAAATAAGGAAGGTCGAATGATATGTGGGTGATTTTTTTTTTTTTGGTGGCACAGTCTTTGCTCTTCCTGCCATTAGAGCTGGTGCTTGACTTCACTCTGAATCCAGGCTGGCCCCGAGGCCAGCTGGGTACGCAGAGGAGGCCAGTGCTGAGCCCAGTCTCTAGACAGACTGTGTGCTGCTGCCTGCCCTCCAGGAGCCCTGAGGGCCAGGTAAGGAGTTGACCACCTTGGGCAGCCATGCTGCCAGGAAGCCCAAGTCACAAAAAGGGACCCCACCAAGACTCTGAAGATGCAGGTGAGACCCACTTCTAGCCATCTCTGCCAGGCGCCACACAGGAGGGAGTTGCCCTTGGCCCTCTAGACCACTCAGCTGGCAACTAGTTGAATTGACCAGTGAGGTACCTCGCCCTATGCCACGTGGAACAGGAGAATTTCTCAAGTGTACCTATCCCAATTCCTAGCCCAGGAAATTGTTGTTTTAAGACTGAGTTTGCAAGGAATATGTTACGCAGCAATGAATAACCAGCTTGTGTCTTTTCCTCTTTTATATCTCATATGATAAGCTAGACATAGAGAAAGAAATACACCAGGGGAAGTTACCCTTAGATTCTACAGTGAGGGGAGAGAGGTTTAACCTGTGCTGCACTTGTCCTTGATCCGGTGTCTGTTTGGACAGTCTTGTCCCTCTGAACAGGCAAAGACAGGCATACCCAAGCCAGCCTCCTGTGAGGCTAAAGGCAGGCAGCTCACACTCTGTGAAGATGCTGCTCTCTCAGAGCCACCAAGTTGTCTAATGCAGCCTTCACCTAGGCCAGCTACCCTCGTGCTGGAGGCACTAGGGCCAAGGGGAGGCCACAGCCCACCTGCAGATCCCCACCCTGGCTATGCAGGTGAGGATCCACCTCAGTCCGGCCCTCACCCTAATGGAATTCCCTGAGAACTGGAAGAGAGGTGGCACTATGAGGAGCTATCACAAGGCCATTTCTCACCTTCCTCCCGGTTCCAGCCAGGCCTGGGACTTCCCTGGACCTCCTCCTCCAGGTGCAGCAGCAGACAACAGGACTGCTTGCCTGTAGTTAGGGACCCACCATTGTGTCGTCTGGCCCAGTGTTGTGCTAGAGGACTGGGGCTACAGGGGCTGACACCAGGCCTTTGCCATCTGTGTAAGTAACAGACTGAAGCATGTTGGCTCGATGTGTTCTTGCTGGCTAAGCCTATGGGCATGGACAGGTTCCCCTCACAGCTGCCGCCGCTAAGCTCAGGAACTGCATGACTGCTTAGCGCTCACCCCACCACCACAATCCAATCTTGCAGGGCTGCCCTGGTCGCTCCAGGGGGATCTGGTCTGTGCCTCTGCATACACTGAGCTCCTTGCTTGGAGCTCTCATCTTCTGTCTGAATTTGCAGGTCAAGTGCATACATTGTTGGCTACCCTGGGAGCCCTCCTGCAGCCACCGGCTGGTCAAGGATTCCCTTCCACACACCTCCCATTTGTGACCTCTCACTCTGACCTGGAGAAGGTGACAGTAGCCCATCCAGCTAGCAGAGAAAGAGCCTGCTAGGGGAGGCCTGCAGCAGCAAATGTGGGAACATCTATCTACTTCCTGCTCCTAGAGAACCTCAAGCCCAGGCTAGGGCTGGGTCCCTGGGATGGGGGACAGGGAGTGATGGGGGGCCTGGAACAGAAGTATGTTCGGGGTCGGGGGATGACAGCTTCTGCTGCTGATGGTCACAGTAGAGAGAGTGGCTCCTCAAGCTCCTGAACCATTCCCAAACCATGTTTGCCTGCAGAAAGAGCATGCCTGGTGTCCCAGCCCAGCTGGGCCTGCAGTATCCCTCACTGAGAAAGATGGTGGGGGTGCCCTCAGGCAGATACAGCAGTGCCTTGAGGGCAAGCACACCATCCAGTTCCTAATGTGCCCAGAAGCGCTAAGCGGCCTTTATGAGAGCTCCAAGCGTTCTGGTGCAGGACAGGAACGAGACCAGACCTGAGATCAGACAGTCCCAGTGCAGTCCCAGCTCAGCCACTCCCAGCCATGACCTTGGGCTGGCATTCAACCTCCGCAAGCTCCTCACTTCTCTTTTATCAGGCACAGATTGTGACAGGGACCTTTCAGGGTAATTGTGATGAATAAAGGATGTAAAATGTATGGAAGCAGCCAATTGGAGGCCTTAGAAATGCCAGATTCTTAAAAATATTCATGATTATGATCATAAAAAGACAAATAAAAAAACATTTCTTGGGCCAGGCAGGGTGGCTTACACTTGTAACCCCAGCACTTTGGGAGGCTAAGGCGGGAGGATCGCTTGAGTATAGGAGATCAAAATTAGCCTGGGCAACACAGTGAGCAAGGGCTTAGGTGCAGGTTGTTTTTTTGAAAATGATCCAGGAAACATAAGCAAGGGAGAAGAAGTGAGATGCAGAGGTAAGCAGGCAGCACAGAGTTTGCTCTGACCAGGCAACCACTGTGGGCAGCCAGGGTCCTTCCCTCTGGGGCCTCTACAAGCCTTGGAGCATGCCCAGATCCCCTGCCATGGCAACAGATCCTCACATATACAGTCCAGTTCTCTTCAGCAAGGGTGCCCAGACCACTCAATGTGGAAAGGACAACCTTTTCAACAGATGCTGCTGGGAAAACTGGATCTCCACATGCAAAAGAATACATTGGGACTTTACCTCACACCATGTACAAAAATTAACTAAAAATAGTGGGAAACCTAAACATAAGATCTAAAACTGTAAAACTCTTAGAAGAAAACAGAGGAAAAGCTTCATCACATAGACTTCAGCAATGATTTCTCAGATATGACACCAAAAGTACAGGCTCCAAAAGCAAAAATTGATAAACTGAACTACATTAAAATTTCACAATTCTGTGCATCAAAGGACACAATCAACAGAGTGAGAAGGAAACCAGCAGAATGGAAGAAACTATTTGCAAATCATATATCTGACAAGAGGTTAATATCTAGAACATATAAAGAACCCCTGAAACTCAATAGCAACAACACACACACACACACACACACACACGCAACCAATTCAAAAATGGGCAAGGGATTCGAATAGATGTTTCCCCAAAGAAGATATATAAATGGCCAAAAAGCACATGAAGACATGCTCAATATCACTAATCATTGAGGAACTACAAATCAAACCACAATAAAACACCACTTCATACCCATTGGGATACTAGGTATCAAAAATGCAGAAAATAACAGGTGTTGGTGAGAATATGGAGATATAGGAATCCTTGTGCACTGTTGGTGGGTGCAATCACTATGGAAACAGTGCAGTGGTGCCTCAAAAAATTAAGCCTAGAATTACTATATGACCCAGAAACTCCACTTCTGGTCTTGCAATCAAAAGAATTGAAAACAGGCACTCAGGCCGGGCATGGTGGCTCATGCCTCTAATCCGAGCACTTTGGGAGGTCAAGGTGGGTGGATTATTTGAAGTCAGGAGTTCAAGATGAGCCTGGCCAACATGGTGAAACCCCGTCTCTACTAAAAATACAAAAATTAGGCGGGTGATAGTGGCACGCACCTGTAATCCCAGCTACTCAGGAAGCTGTGGCAGGAGAAACACTTGAGCCTGGGGGACGGAGGTTGCAGTCAGCTGAGATTGCACCACTGTACTCCAGCGTGGACAACAGAGTGAGACCCTGAAGAAAGAAGGAAGGAAGGAAGGAAGGAGGGAGGGAGGGAGGGAGGGAAGGAGGGAAGGAAAGAAGGAAGGGAAGGAAAAGAAAAGAGGGATTCAATCAGATATTTGTACACAATACAAAAGCAGTATTTTTCATAACTGTATTTTCACAATGGCCAAAAGGTAGGAGCAAAGTGTTGATGGATGACTGAATTTATTTTTTCGAATATGGTCTATACATATAATAAATGGATTCAGCCTTATAAAAAAAGGAAATCCTGACCCCTGCTACAGCATGGGTGAACTTTGAGGATGATATGCCGAATGAAATAAGACAACCACGGGAGGACCAACACTGTATGATCCCATTTACATGGGGTACTAGAGTGGTCAAATTCATAGATACTCAAAGTAGATCAGGAAGTGTCAGGGGCTAGGGCAGGGGTATGGGGAATTGTTTAATGGGGATGGAGGTTCAGTTTTACGAGATAAAAGGAATTATGGGTCAGGTGGCTCACACCTGTAATCCCAACACTTTGGGAGACCAAGGTGGACAGATCACTTGAGGCTAGGAGTTCAAGCCTGGCCAACATGGTGAAACCTTGTCTCCACCAAAAAATACAAAAATTAGCTGGGCATGGTGGCACACACCTGTAATTCCAGTTTCTTGGGAGGCTGAGGTGGGAGAATTGCTTGAACTGGGGAAGTAGAGGTTGCAGTGAGCGGAGATCATGCCACTGCACTTTGGCATGGGTATCAAAGAGTAATACTCTGTCTCAAAAAAAAAAAAATTCAGAGTTTGGTTGCACAACAATGTTGATATACTTAACACCACTAAACAATGGTTAAGATGAAAAATATTATATGTATTTTGCCACAATCAAATTTTTTAAATAGTCATTAGATTGTGTATCCTTAATGACATATAATTTACGGATAAAAAGAACTGTATAAAATAAAACATAAAACAATATAAACAATTTTCTTTTTCTTTTTGAGACTGAGTCTCTCTCTGTAGCCCAGGCTGGAGTGCAGAGGCACAATCTCAGCTCACTGCAACCTCCGCCTCCCAGGTCCCAGTTCAAGAAATTCTCCTGCCTCAGCCTCCCAAGTAGCTGGGATTACAGGCATGTGCCACCGTGCCCAGCTAATTTTTGTATTTTCAGTAGAGACGGGGTTTCACCATGTTGGTCAGGCTGGTTTTGAACTCCTGACCTAGTGATCCGCCCACCTTGGCCTCTCAAAGTGCTGGTATTACAGGTGAGAGCCACCATGTCCCACAAATCATTTTAAAAAAGAAATGCCCCCTGTGAGGCTGCAGGACAGGGAAGCTGGGTCTTTATCCCCAGTCTACCAGTTCTGTTCTTCATTGGCTGAGGACTGTTCCAGGGGCATTACATTCATGAACTTCCAGGCTGCCCTGTCCCCAGGCTGTTGAGCCTGTCTGGCAGGCACTAGAAGGGGTGAGAAGTCAGTGTGCACGAGTACAGGACAGGCACCCCAGCCCGGGGCCTCACAAAGGTGGCTGAGGACACATAGTGGGCATCCGCAGGGCTTACCCATCTCCTTGGCGCTCTGCCCAGTCAGTCAGTCCTCAAAAGAGGTGACTCTGGATCTCTCCAGTATACATATGAGGACCCTCACTCAGAGAGGTTGAGTGACTTGCCCAAGGTTGCACAGTTAGGAAGTCACAGATATGCACCCAGGTGGTGGCTCCGAGTCTGTTCTCTTAGCTTCCATGCTGTGCTGCTCCCATGGATGAAGACCCAGGGGTGTCCCACCAGCACTCGCTTCTGGCATCATTTGGCCACAGTTTCATTGCACAGCTGCCCTAAACCCGACTGATGTGGCTCACAGACATCTCAGAGATGAAAAGGAAGCAGAGTAACCCCAGGAAGGCTGGTTTTCTACAAAGAGCAACTCCAGGGCTTGTGTTTTGCTGTCTGCGGTCAATGGATCAGAGAACAGCCCAGCAACTGTGGCCCCAACCAGCCCGAGTGCGGCCCACTGCCCTATCGATTCTGCAAGGCCGCAGACCCCTCGCCCCTGCAGAGGGTCAGCTGGTAATCACGAGGTGGCCACACCAGCCAGCGGGAGGCAGACAGCAGGGCCTCCTCCCAGCAGCTCTTGGTCTTTAATTAAAGCATGCCCAGCCTGGGGTGTGGCTGGCAGGAGGCAGGAGGTCAGTGCAGCAGAGGCTGCAGGTCAGGCTGCAATTAAATCTTTCTCCTGCTGTCCCTCCAGGCAGGCCACAGAGCAGCCTTCCCATCTGCTGCATTGGGCAGTGGCGTGAGGGGCAGGGAGGGGCTGCTCTGTGTCACCCACTCCCACCCATGGGGGCTGAGCTATTGTGCCCCAGCCCCTGGGGGTTGCTCATGGAACTGGACAGGCTATTTCTCATGGGTAGGGCAGGTGAAGGTCTGGGGGTCTGGGAGGAGGTCAGATCTGCTTCAGCCTTCAGAGATGGGATCTTCCCACTCCCTGTGCTACCCAGAGCCCAAACTAAGGTGGGGATGGACTTCGCCCTCTGACTTGGGGGTCAGCCACAGTTAAGGAGGCAAGGGGCCATCCCAGAGGAAGGTCGGCTTGAGGGGCTAGGGCCTGTAGGTTGGGGAGCAGGGGACCCCCGTCCTGGGCCTCACCCTGGGGTGTTCAGGGTGGGGTTGCCATAGTGCCTGCAGGCTCCTCAGATGAGAGGCCTTTCTCAGCCACAGCTTCCACTCCCACCCCCTTAACCGGGAGGGAGCAGGTCAGTGTGGCCTCCTTAGCTGCTCCCCACACCAGGCTGGCTGACCTACTTCTGGCTCCAGCCACAGCAAAATCATGGCCTGGTAGCCCCTCCTCAGATAACACAAAACTTCATTTCTTCATTTAGCCCTGAGAAAACCAGCCTTGGAACGCAGATTTTTGTTCAGTTCATTCTACTCTCTCTCTTTCTTTCTCTCTCTGTCTCTCTCGCACCCTGCCAGCCTCAGGGCCTTTGCACGTGCTGTGTCTCTGCCTGGAGCCCATTCCCCAACACCCTGCCTCTGGTCTCTGCTGAAATGGCCCCTCCTTAGGTCAATCTTCCTTGACTGTCCTACCCCAAGACGAGATGAGGGCTCCCTTACTAAGCCCTCACAGGACCAGGGGCTACTCCTTCCAGCTCTCTCTCATAATCATGATAGTAAACATCTATGAGATGCTTACTGCATATGAGGCATTGGTTTAAGTTCATTATGAGGATCATCTAACTAACACCTCACAACAACCCTACGAGGAAGGTGACCTTGTGGTAACAGATGGCAGTAGAGCCCATCTGGCATCCACCCTATAGCTCAACACCCACAGGGAACTGCCTGGAGCAGCCAACAGTAGAAGGCAGGAAAGACACTGAGCTTCTCCCAAACCCAGGACCTAAGGGATGATGTGGTGCCCTCCTGCCTCCTGTGGCGCCCTTCTGCCTCTCTGTCTTCCTCTCTCCCTGGGACCTACACCCTGGGAAGCCAGCCACCCTATCACAAGGGGGCCCAGGTCATGGGGATGCCACACACAGATGTTCCAGCTAAAAGCCCCCTCTGCACCAGCACAGCTGCCAGCCATGTGGTCATGCAAGCCCTCAGGCAGCTCTGCCTCTAGGCCTTCAAACCCTGCCTTCAGGTCTCCCAGCTGAGGCCCCAGACATCACAGAGCAGAGACAAACCATCCTTGCCTTGCCCTGTCTGAATTCCCGACCACAGGAAACATGAAAAATGTTTGGGGGTGAATTTCACACTGGCCTGTCATGTCTGGTTAATGTCCCCACTCAATTCAAGAGGAAACGGAGACATGGACAGGGTAGGCAACTGGCCAAGGTGACACAGCCAATGGGGTGGATTAGCCTTTGTTCATCACTTTTCTCTGCCTCCACCAGTGGAGTGTTCTCCCCACCCCAGTGACGTGGAGCTCACCAGTGTGACCTGCATTGGCCATTGGAACATGGTCAGAGGTGGAAGGTGTGAGTTCTAAGCTGAGGCTCTAAGAGACACCCTCAGCCAGGCATGGTGGCTCATGCCTGTAATCCCAGCACTTTGGGAGGCCAAGGTGGGCGGATCACCCGAGGTCAGGAGTTCGAGACCAGCCTGACCAACATGGAGAAACCCCATCTCTACCAAAAATACAAAATTAGCTGGGCGTGGTGGTACATGCCTATAATCCCAGCTACTCGGGAGGCTGAGGCAGGAGAATTGCTTGAACTCATGAGGTGGAGGTTGTAGTGAGCCAAGATTGTGCCATTACACTCCAGACTGGGCAACAACAGCAAAAACTCCATTAAAAAAAAAAAAAAAAAAAAAAAAAAAAGGCACCCTCAGGGAACATCCAAAATCTACCATGAGGATTTTCCAGGGAGCTGTCAGTCCAAGGAGGAGGAAGGATGGGCCACCCAGCCAGGGCCCGAGATGAGGGTAAATGCCTACTCTGAGGCCCAACTCTTGGGGCAGCTATGACGCAGCATTACTGCATAACTGACACTGCAACTGGCCCATGCTGTGGCTGTGACTGTGACTATTGCCAAGGCCAGCTGGCCTCAGAGCCCGACTTGGACCCTTAACCCATATCTTGGGTTTGCAGGTATGCTGTCTCCTCTTCCTAACTTCAGCCTGAGCCTTCCAAGGGCAGGGGTGATGTGGGCCTTACATATCCTGCAGCCTCTGTGCCTGGCACAGTGCCAAGTACACAGTGGGTGCTTGCAAATGATCTTGGCATATATACCAGGCACTTTCTGCCCCCAGGGAGCACCCACTTTGGGGGAGAGAAATGACAGGGACAAGACAATGTATGAGCAAAAATCAAGGGGTGCCTGGTGGGGGGATTGGAGCTGCCTGAGGGAGTCAGGGAGGGTTCCCTGAGCGGGAGGCAGGAACATTGGGTTCCAACCAGAGAACAAGGCAGGGTCCTGGGAGGAGGACCCAGCAAGGGCGGGCAAAGGCAGAGATCGTGGAGAGGACACAGTGCAGGGAGTGGAGGAGGGGCGGCAAGTGCAGGTGATGAGCAGGCTCGGGTCCCAGGCTGAGAGCCAGGCTCTGCCCTGAAACAGCGGGATTTATGGGAGCTCTATCACAGGACCAGCCCTTTTTGAGATGGAGTCTTGCTCTGTTGCCCAGGCTGGAGTCCAGTGGCACAATCTCAGCTCACTGCAACCTCTGCCTCCCGAGTTCAAGCGATTCTCCTGCCTTCAGCCTTCTGAGTAGCTGAGATTACAGGTGCGTGCCACCACGCCCAGCTAATTTTTGTATTTTTAGTAGAGATGAGGCTTTCCCCATGTTGGCCAGTCTGGTCTCAAACTCCTGACTTCAAGTGATCCACCTGCCTTGGCCTCCCAAAGTGCTGGGATTACAGGCATGAGCCACTGCTTCCAGCACAGGGCCCATCTTGACTAAGAGGGCTGAAGGTGAGACTTCTACTGGGACGTTACATTCTGAACAGGAACCAAACTGTCTAGCAAAAGAATGGAAGCACTCGTGGTAGCATGTTGTGGGGCATTTGGGGAGGGAGTTCTAGGAATCCTGGAGACCGCACAGTGCCTGGTCTGTAAGGAAACGCCTCCCTGCGTGTCTGCACAGTCCTTGGCACGGCTCCCACTGAGGGCTGGGACCTGCCTCCTGCTCCTGATTCTGGGCTTATGTGTGCCTCCCAGCAGAGTGTGAGGGTGGTGCTGGAAGATGTCCAGAACCCGTCAGGAAAGGCTTGGAGCACTTACTTTCAGAGCTGTGAGGCTCCACGTCTGACTCCAACGGCCCTGAGGCCACCACGCTGCGAGGGAGCCCAGGCCACAGGCAGGCCCCATAAGCAGTCCTGGTCTTCAGGCACAGACGTGTGAGTGAAGAAGCCTCTGTATGAGTCCACTCCAGGCTTCAGGCTTCCCAGCTGAGGCTGGCCGTCACGACTCAGGGATGAGCTGTCCCCAGGCATCCTTCTGGAATCCTAGAACCAGAACATCCAGGAGCAAGGTGATGGTAACAGTGACCTGAGCAGACTGGGTATTGCCTTCAGTCAGATACAAGAGCTCCTTGAGAAGGTGCCCCCAGCTCTGGGCACTCACCCAGTCCCACATTGTGCCCTGTGACCTGATTCCTATGGGAACAGCCCTCCCTGGGGGCCCAGTGCAGGGACAGAGCTGGGCTAGCCCTGGGTGGGGAGAGGAGAGGGCAGCCATTTGCATCTCCCTTCTTCCTCGCTGGGGGACCCAGGGTGAGCAGACTCACCAGAGCCTCTGCAGACAAAATCCCCGAAGAATACACAGAATCCCCCAACAAGGGGAAGGGGCCAAACTCAGCTCCCTGTGGCATTTGACAGTCTCCTCAGAGGGAGGAGGGCACCAACAGGGACCACTTCAGGGGTCAGCTGTGGGACAGAGGAAAGACCCCCTCCTGCAGCCATCACTATGTGGACAACCCCCGCCTGAAACTCTCATAGATTCCATTTCACCAATGAGGAGGCAGCACCCTAGAGAGGCTTGCAATGTGCCCAAGGTCACTCGGCAGGAAATGGGGAGCTGGAATCATGGCCCTGGTCTGAAAGCGCCCTGAGCTGGGCTCTCTGTCCCACCCTTGTTGGCCTTGGTCTCTGGTGACACCATGAATGCACTTGAAAGAGGTGCCGGCCATCTGTGCAGCTGGACCCAGCCTCAGCCCTCCTCCAGGCCCTCGCCTCATGGCCCCTTCCTCCCTGCCCCGAGTCATCACCTTCACAACTGCTGTGTCCACTGCACGGTTCTCTCCCTGCAGCCTGCAAAACATGTCTTTCAACACCCAGCCCAGGTGTCCCCTCCTCCAGGGAGACTTCTTGGCTCTGTAGCCTGGGCCAGGTGCTTCCTCTGGGGTCCCCCAGACCTGGGCTTCTTTCTGTTATAGCAAGGAACCCATTCCCCTCTGGATTCTAATTATTTGTACACGTGTATGTGTCCCCCAACCTCACCAGCCTGGGAGTTCCTTGAAGGCAGGGATAGAACTTTGTGTTCACGTCTGTGTCCTCAGCTGAGCCTGGAGCTTGGTACAGAGCAGACAACAGGGAGAATGAGTCAGAGGTCCCAGTGGACCACTGGCCAGATGCTGCTTTCAGGCCTTGGCAGAAATGAAGCCCCATCACAGATGTAGATTACAGGACCTCCGGAGGCGTAATTAAGATTTTTAGAATGAGACAGAAACACAGGGGCTTCTCTGGTGTCATTAATCAATGTAAATGATGCCACTAACACTCAAAGGATGGTGATAAGATGTCAAGGTCAGATATTGGTTAAGGGAGCTTTGGGCAGAGGGTGGAGCATGCAGCAGCTGGGAACCTGGGCCCCAGAGGGATACAGGGAAGAACCTTGCTGGTCCTCTCTAGGCCAGAAGTCAGGCCACGGAGGAGTGGCCTGCCAGCTGCCTGCCAGCCTGGGATCCCAAGCATGGGTTCACTTCCCCCAGTCCCATGCCTGCTCTCCAGCCCTCCCATACTGCGGGGTCAGTGAGAGCCCTCTGTTGGGCTCCAGGACACTCAGAGCAGTGGCACAGGGCCATCTGCTCCTCTCTGCACACAGCAACACGCTGGGCCCCTGGCAGGGAGTAAGCTCAGAAGCCACCCCCGATGCCCTTCTAGGAAGGGTGCCTTTCATTTCCTGAGACCACTCCCCAGGCCAATTTCTGCCTACGTGTTGGATGTGGGGTCAGAAATGAGAAGCCTGTGAGGTATTTGTCCCCACCTCATCCAGTGGCCTGCCCACTCCACTCAGGAAAAGTGCTGTCAGGTGAGGGCCCACAGGCCCCAGAGGCCAGGCAGGAGGCCAGCCTGTGGGTCCCTCACCTGCAATGGGGCGGCCCTCCCTAGCCTAGTCAGCATCTCAGGAGCCAAGTCCGGCCAGGTGGCTCTGACAGTTTAGGAGAAGCCAGAAATCAGGACTCTTACATGAAATACACTGAAGTCCAAATGTTACCCTAGAACTGAGAGACAAAACATGTGGGAGGGGACAGTAGTGCCAGGCCCATGGCCAGGGTTCAGGAAGAAGGGATGCCTGGGAGCAGGGGGCCCCCAGGGCACATACAGCAGCAGTGACTGTCCCCCCACCAGGAGAGGTGGACTCCAGGCTGGAAGGGCACAGGCCCAGGTGGCTGCGTCACCTCATGTAATCCGAACGACCTCTCTCTGGGGTAAGTGCAGCAGGTCCTTTCAAAGTGAAGAAACTAAGGCACAAGGAGGTGAAGTCACTGGCACAGAGGCACACAGTGGCCTTGGTAAAGCCAGGCTTGAACCCCACATCCCAGGGTCTGGGCAGCTGGCAAATTTTCCTAAATACAGTACTTCTCCCTCATCTGGCTAGCACCAAGCCCTATATCCACTACGTTTCCTCCTATGCGTACCTTTCTGTGGTAAGTTTTCAGGTCTGAATTAGGCACAGTAAGAAATTAATAACAGCAGTCAACAATAAAACAGGTCAATCATGACAATATGGCATAATAAAATCATGTCAATGTGGCCTCTCTGTCAAAATATCTTCTTGAACTACCCTTACCTGTTTTGGGACAGTGCAAGGGCTGAGTTTCTGTGTCCTTCCAACTCCTGTGCCCTCTTCAGCCCTGACTATGGTCCTGGCCCCATCTCTCCCCTCTCGGTATGCATGTGACCACGGGGGCCACTCCTCCAGCACTGGCTCAGCCTCTGGGAGCACCCTGGGCCTGGAGTGAGCCTCTGGGCCAGGTTCCCCTCAGCTGCAGAGGGGCTGATGACAAAGCCTCCCGTCCTGTGGTGCCATAACAGTGAAGTGCAGTGCGCGGGCCGTGCCACAGGACTAGAGATACATGGCACACTAAACCAAATGCAGCCTAGCTTGGCCGGAGGTGGAAGGAAAATCCCATTTCAGGCATTTTTGGGGTCTCCCCCCCTAGTGTCACATGAATCCCAAGGAAAAGAGGGTGAGGGTCTCGCTGTGACCCAGGAGTCTGCCGGGAGTTCTCTGTGGCTTCTCCTTGCCTATGCCGACGGGCTCTTTTAAATGCAGCGTCTCTGATGGGGGCTTGGAAGATAGCAATTCTGTGATGCAAAAATACCCACCACAACACACCCTCCCACAAAAAAAAAAAAAAAAAAAAAAAAAAAAAAAAAAAAAAAAAAAACATTGTCTTTCTTTTATGCCTGAGCCACATAATGGGACAGTTCCTCCTTGTCCACAGTTTCAGCCAGTCCTGTCCTAGAGCCCCACACAGGAAAATCAGGGCCCTTGAAGGGTCTCTAGTGGACATTCCAATGCCTGGCCTGCCAGTCCCCGTCACTGCTGGGTTCACAGCAAGTCTATTTCCCCACGCACACTCAAGGGATGTGCACATGTTGTGTATGCACATGTTGTGTATGCACATGTTGAAAACAGATGCTCAGTGCCACAAAGAAAAATCAGCACTGAGACAAAGGATCTCTCAGCAAGCCAATTTTACTTTCTGCAGAAAAGGTACTACTTGCCAGCAGTCTTGCAATGAGAGTGCAATGATCAAAGGAAAGGCAGGTATATTTATTCCTTATGCATTGGGTCCTTACTGCTGTGTCCAGTCTCCATTGGTTGGAGCCAGACCTCAAAATCTAAAGTAAACCCAGCTGGCTAACAACTTAAAACTTCCTAAATAGGTAAAGGCAATAGAGAACAAAGGAAAAGAGGAAGTCCAAATAAGGAAGGGAGAGGAAGTTGCTCCAAAAGGACTTAGAAAAGTAATAACATAAATATCTTGGTTAAAGTACAAGGACAAAGAATGTACTTACTCCCTCATATCTAACGGCTACACAGGACAGTTGTTAGCAAAAAGCAAGAAGGCTTTGAAGAAAGTTAGTCTTTAAAATAAACTATTATTTCTAACATTTATTATTCTTAACAAGAAGGGAAAGTTTGAAGAGGAACTTTTCACTTTCTACAGTGTGCATGCATGTGTTTGAGGTGGGCCCAGGGAGGCAGCGGGAAGAGTCCTTTCCAGTGTTCCCAGTCTCCAGGCTCCCTCTCCCTGCATGGCCCCCGTGGGCTCATGAGCTCTGAGGGGAGACCATTCTGGTAACAGCTACACACAAGGAAACAGGCTGCAATACAGTGCCTCTGTGCCTGCTTGGACAAGGCCAAGTCGTGAGCTAGAGTGACCCAGCATGGCCCCAGGGCCACCTCATTCTACTTAACCAACACCGGGAAGCACTTACTGTATGCCAAGTACTGTTGACAGGCTTTTCTAACATAAACTCACTTAATGCTCCCAACAGTGAGGACACCAGAGCACAGAGAGGGCAAGTAGCTTGCCTGAGGTCTCACTGCCAGCAAGGCAGGACAGGTCCAGAATTCCGTCTCCGGCCTGACTCCAGAGCCTTTGCTTCTAATGCCATGGCTCGGACCAAGCACATGGGATTGCAGTCCCAGCTGCCTATCTTCTGAAACGGGCTGTGTGTCCTGTGATCCCCTGTGGCTCATCCCAGGCACCCACGCCACACTTCCAATGGCTCCTGGGAATCAGGAGTTCTGTTTCTCCTTATGGCTGCTTTTCCTGAATTCCCAATCGGCACATCCCTGCAGGGGTGCCACACCTCTTCTGCACAGGATTGTTCAGGTTCTGCACAGCCTGGAGTCCTTGAATGCACATGGGATGGGCAGTGGCCACAAGGCAGCTCCAGGGCTGGGGGCTGCAATCCAGGCTCACTTCCCAGCTCCGACCCCTGTCCCAGGCATTGTCCACTGAGCCTCTCAAGTCATAGCCTCTCCAAACACCATCTGGGGCCCACTAACTTTAGGCCACTCTTCCAGGATGACCTGAATATTTTGTGCTCAAACACAGCAGGATTCACATCCCTCTCTGGCCTCCCTCCTTGTGTGCTCTGCTCCCCCTCAGTCTCCTCTGTAGGGGATAACAAGAGCCCTGACTCTCAGGATGTTACAAGTGGCCCAGCACCCACTGCGCATGGCCAGCAGCAGTTCTGGTTGCCCAGTGCCCAAGTCACATCGGTGGTCACACAACTGGGACTATGTGCCTTTCCTGGTCTAAAACAGATGCCTGGTCAGCATCCCACACATATACACCCTGGCCCAAGCCTCTAAACCCAGGTTTACCTGCAGCCCTGCCTTGGGTCCTAGCTGTGCTCACCTGGCTCTGCAGGAAGCCCCATCAGCATCACCCACTTGAAGGGAGGTCGACAGGGACCCTGCAGCCCCCAGCGAGGCAGGGGAGGTGCTGGATAAGGTATTTGAGGAAAGCCTTTGGGCTCTGAGTTGCGTTTCAGATCAGAAAGAAGACTGACCGAGGGCAGCTGCCTGTGGGCTGGTTGCTAAGGAAACCATTGGATGAGAATTTCCAGGCTGAGTCCGCTCAAGATGCTATTGATCAGCTGAGAGGTAAGGACCTGGGAGAGAACTTCCCGGAGAGAACAAAGAGAGAAGGGCCATGAGGCCAGCCTCACCCAGACCAGCAGTGCAGGCTGCTCCACAGGGTAAGGGTGGCTGTGCTGTGCATCAAGGCAGAGCAGGTGATTCAGGTGGCCCCCAAGCCAGCCTCTTACTGAGATGTGGAGCTGTGGCATCCTTGCCATGGATACTAATCACACCACCCCCAGCTGCAATGAGGACAAAAGCAGCCAGCAGACAGCATGTGCCTAGAACAGTGTCCACACATGGGTGCTGGTGGTCAGTGTGGTTTCCAAGCACTCACCATGAACAGGCTCAGTGCTAGGTCTCACTTGCGTCTCTATACAGGAACACCTGTATAGGTGGGGAATTGATAAAGAAAAGAGGTTTGTTTGGCTCACGGTTCTGCAGGCTGCATAGGAAGCAGCACAGCAGCAGCTTTTGCTTCTGGGGAGGCCTCAGGAAACTTCCACATACGGTGGAGGCGAAGCAGAGCTGCATGTGCAGAGGTCACACAGAGATAGAGAGAGTGAGAGAGTGGAGACGCTAAGCTCCTTCTGACAACAAGATCTCGCAAAACTCATGGAACGAGAACTCACACATCACCGTGGGGAGGGCACCATGCCACTCACGAGGAGCTCTCCACCATGACCCAGACACCTCCAACACTGAGGATCAAGTTTCAACTTGAGGTTTGGAGGCACACAAATCCAAACCATGTCATTCCGCTTCTGTGCCATCCACTCCTCACTGTGAGGTGCACATCACAAAGCAAATAACAAATCACATGTGCAGACATACATGACACTTGCACATACAACATGCATGCATGCACACATACATATGCCACACACATATATCATACATACAAACATGCATGCTACCATACATGCAACACAAACATATATGACATAATCATGACACACAGATGCAACACACACAACATATATGCACAATATGCACGTGTGACATCCATAATCCATAACACAGAGACACATATTACGTGCATGCAGACATGACACACACCTGTGCAGAAGAAATTGTAATCCCCACTTTGCAGATGAGGGAGCTTGTGGGATTTCTTGGACTGTAATGTGGACAGGGAGATTGGGGCAGACCCCATGGGAAGCTGCCTGCAGAAGAAGGGGGGATGGGAATTCACACTACTGAGCACGCAACACCAGCCTAGCACATTACACACATGATTCCATGCATGCAGTGCTGGGCAAGGGGCTGGGACACTGTTCCAGGCTTATACAGGTAAGCCAGGTCCAGATCCCACCCCAGGCTCCAGGCCTGACCTGCTCCACACTAACCCTGCCTGGCAGAGCCAGGTCCTTCACTACTGGCTCATGGATCTGGGGCATGGATGGGGGACATCAACTTCAGGTATGACTCAGCAGCATTGCCACAACCACGAACCCTCTTCTTACCTCAACCTCCCTCCTCCCGGGTCAGCCTCACCCTTCACACTGGCTTCTCTTCATGGCCGACAAGATGCCCCAATGTCTGCAGGCACATTTCTCATCCCTCCCCTCAAAACAAGCTGGGGCCAGGCACGGTGGCTCATGCCTGTAATCCCAGCACTTTGGGAGGCCAAGGTGGCCTTGATCACCAGAGGTCAGGGGTTCAAGACCAGCCTGGGCAACATGGTGAAGCCCCGTCTCGACTGAAAATACAAAAATTAGCCTGGAGTAATGGTGCATGCCTGTAGTCCCAGCTACTTGGGAGGCTGAGGTAGGAGAATCGCTTGAACCTAGGAGGCAGAGATTGCAGTGAGCTGAGATTGCACCACTGCACTACAGCCTCAGCAACAAGAGCGAAACTCCATCTCAAAAACAAAACAAAACAAAACCTAGCTGGGGAACTCTCAGGGTGCCCGTCTCTGAGCCAGTCCCTGCAGCTGGAAGGATCACATGTTCTGACAGACTCAAAATTGGAGTTCGATCTGTGCCCAGACAGCAGACAAGGCGGGCACTGGGCAGGTAGGGCTGACCCAGGGCACCCCCCGCCAACCCCAGGCTGGGTCTCGGTTCCTATTCCCTGAGCAAGCAGCATGAGATTTTCGCAGACAGCGGTGAGTGCTACGTGGACAGGAGCCAGAAATGTCCTAGGGCAGCACAGCCCAACGGAACCTTCTGTGATGATTGAAGTGGTCTCTACTAGGTAAATGTAGCTGCCGAGCATGTGTGAAGTGGCCACTGAGGTTGAGAACCTGGGCTTTTCATTGTATTGAATTTTAAGTCATTTAAATGTTAAAACTGATGTTTAAATCAGTTCAGTTATTTTGGAACAAGGTGGCGATATAAGTAGCCTCTTTCAATAGTAAACTGTATCAGACCTAAAAGCAGATCAAGTATTTCCTACAAAAATTTACTTTCTAAATTCACGTGTTACACGTGTAAAATACACGCAATTTCAAAGACGGTACAATAAAAAGAATGTGAGAATACCTCACTGACATTTTTATTTGATTACATATTGAATAATAATATTTTGGATAAATTGGGTGTGGGAAGTGGAAAAGTTCCTTTTTAAAGTTTCCTTTCTTGTTAAAGAATAAGTGTGCTAGTAACTTTGTTAAGCCCTGTCCTATGTAGCTGTTAGACATGCCATGCTTACAGACACATAGTACATTCTATGTCCCTGCACTTTAACCAAGGTAACTGTGCTGGACGTGGCTCTCCATTGCTTTTACCTGTTTAGAAGAGTTTTAAGTTATTAGCCAATTGGGTTTTGGTTTAAATTGTGAGGTCTGGCTCCAGCCAACGGAGATCACACACAGCAGTAAGGATGACCCTAAACGCATAAGGGATAAATTTATCTGTTTCCCTTTTTTCACTATACTGTCTTGGCAAGATGGCTAGTGAGAGTACCCTTTCTGCAGTCCATGAAGTAAAAATTGCGTTGCTGAAAAATCCATCATCTCAGTGCTAATTTTTCTTTGTGGCACCAAACAACTATTTCCGACATTGGGTTAAAAATATATTAAAGATAAGTAAATATAAATATACATGTAAATATATCCATACATTTAATGTCTCGTTTAATGTGGCTACTATAAAATTTCAAATTACATATATGACTTGCATAATCTTTCTTTTTCTTGGATGGGACTTTTCTAGAGCATTCCTGGAGGCGGCAGTGGTTAGACCAGGGGGCAGGGAGAGCCTCTCTAAGCCAGGAACGCTGGAGCTGAGAACTTCAAGAGTGAAAGGAGCCAGCCACATGGAGACAGAAACAGCAAGGGCAAAGGCCCTGCGGCAGTGTATTTGGCATTTCTGAGGCACAGAGAGAAGGTAGCTGCCTGGACATGAATAGGGAGAGGAAGAGGCGATTGCTTCAGACATATGGGCCATGCCGTGGACTGGAGGGCCCATGTTCTCCAGAGATGACCTCACCAGTGTCTCTCATTTCATATGCTCCTTCTGCAAAGAACATGGCCACTCCCCATCTCTGTCTCCTGGCCTTGAAAAAGCATGCACTTGTGCCTTCCTGGACCACTAGAATCCAGTGGAAATGACATTATGTGTCCTGCCAGACTAGATCACAAAAAACCATGCAGCTTCCTCCTGCTTCCCCAACCCCGTGCTCTCCAGGAGCCCCTCTCGGCACCTGGCCACCATGCTGAGAGGAAGCCAGAGTCCCTTGGGGACACGCAGGCAGGCACTCCAGTCTATGGTCTCCACTGAGCCAGACCTGGAACAGCAGAAGCAAGCCATGTGCTCAGGTCCCACCCAGAGTCCTTGCACACAGAATGCTGAAGCAGAACAACAGGGCAGGTGTGTGCTACCACGGAGCTGCTCAGGGTTTGTCACATGTCTGTATTTGCCAGGACATGTGACACAATGAGGCATTTAAGCTGCATTCTAAGCTTCTTTGGCAGCCTTTATGCATGCAAGTGGCAGGGTTTGACTTTTGATGTTTAAAAGATGCTTCTTGGCTGCTGTGCTGAGAACTGATGGGGAGGAGGAAGAGTGGAGGCAGGGAGGCTGGAAGATGCATCAAGGGGCAGGGTGCAACATAGAACACGACACTCATGAAGCTCCCTGCTAGACCTGCATTGCCTACCAGGCCTCCCCAGCCCCACTGTCACCACCACCACCTCACACAAAGAAAGCGTGCACTCAAGGAAGCCAAATGACCAATCCAGGGTCACACGGCAAACAATTGGCCAGGAAGGATCTGAATCCCAGTAATCTGGCTCTGAGCCCCTCCCCTATCTCCCTTGCTGGGCCGTCTCTCAGGACAGACAGAGGATCTGAACAGACCCCACTCAAGGCTCAGTGCCCAGTGCCAGGCCCAGAAACACCAGCCAGGGTCCTGGGCTGAGTGAGAGCCATCACCTGGGACCCATGTGGGTGGCACTGTGGGGCACTCTGCTCCTCTCAATCCCTGGAGATGTCTCCAGCTTACCCACTTGCTCTGAACATGGTCTGCCTTTGGTAAGGACACCTGGTAAACCCCAACCAGCACTGGCCTGGCCAGACACACTAGGAAGGTGTGGGGAGGATTCTTTCCTGGGAGGCATTAGATGACCAGAAGCCATCACTATCTGCAGCAGCCTTAGGCAAGTCCTTCTCTCTGGGCCTCAGTTTCCCCATCTGTAAAATGGGCAGGAAAAGAAAAAAGACCCTCTAAATTTCTTCTCAGCCCTAATGCTCTGGAAGGCAAGAGACCTGAGACCTGGACTAATTTGTCCCTTGGTTACAAGTGACAGAGACCCTGTCCCAAGGAGGAATGGACTGGCTCATGTCACTGAAGAGTCCAGGGGTAAGCTTTAGGTGTGGCTAGATCCAGCAGCTCACCCAGTGTCAGTAGAAACTCATCTGTCTTTCTCTCTCCATCCTGAGGCAGGGCCTGCAGGGCCTGGCAGCTCCAGGATTACTGTTTTTGCCCTCAGCTATATCAGAACTCCCAACCACCCCCTGACATGGCCTTGACTGGCTCTTCTCGGGTCACATCTTCACCCACTCAGAGACTAATCGATGTCCCCCCAGGGGTTAGAATGCCTTTGGTGGCCAGCTTGCTGATACCTCCTGGTTCATAAAGTGATAGAGCCTTGATACTCCAGCAGTTGGGGTCAGGGGTTGTCTTGAAGACAAAGGCAGCAGAAGTCCTCTGCATGGGGCCCTCCCCGCAGGTTGTTATGAGATGGAGGAATAGGTCATGGATAGTGTGCAGGGTCGTGTGGCCTAAAGTGCCTTCCGGGCCAGCCACCCTTAGGATGACACAAGCCCTCGAGCCTGCCCACACACCCGACTCACGGCCAGTCTGCATACGGCAGCATCAGACACCTGTGCGGTGCTTCCTGCTCAAAAGCCACCCAGATCTCTGTCTCCCAAGGCCTCACTAAAGAGATTATGGGCCCGTCTTTTAGCAGAAATCCCGGGCCGCTGGGCTGGCTCTGCTAATCCCAACAAAGGATAACAGGCCCCTAATTAATTCTCCAAATCTGATGGCACTGCGAACGCCAGCAGTCCACCCGCCTTAATGAGTTTAATCGACTGGACTTGACGATTTTATTCGAAGCCTAGGGCCGCAAATTAAGCTCTTAAAAATGCACTTGAACTTGATTGGCAGCAGTAATCCCAGCAAAATCTGTTTAATCCTTGGGCTGCCCACGCAGGAACAGCCCATGCGGGGCTGTGGGCCTGCAGCTTGAACACCAGGATCACCTCCCTCCTCAGCTCCAGGGCTGGGTCTCCTCTGCCTTCTGCCTTCAGCCAGGAGGGAGGATCTGGAGGGAAAAAGTGCCCTGCCTCACCACTACTGCCCAGGTGCACGCCTATGTACCCTTCAACCCTGGCCCAGGCTGCTTCTCCAGGAGTCCTTCTCCCACGTTTCCTGGTACTCGTGGCGCTCCCACTGCTGGTGCGACTGGCCCACGTACTCTGGGGGCAAAGCTACCTGCTGACCATTGCTGAGTCCCAGCCCCCAGATTAGGTGCTGTGGGTTGAGTGTTGATGGTATTCAGCTTTGCACAGATGGCCCGAGGGACATGTCACCCATGGACTCTGTCCTCCTAGAGAAGATGGATTGCAAAATTGGCCACAGGGCTCCACCCTTCCTCTGGAGTCCCTTGCCCCACCATGTGATTCTGGCTGGCCTGATTTTTCCTTGGCCACTAGCACAGGTGGGAGTGATGTGCCACTGCCCAGCCTACACTTCACTCTCCCTCAGGGCCCTGCCTCTGCTTGACCACAAACGGCTTGGAGGGTGCTAGAGGATGGGAGGCCCTGTGCAGCCAGCTGGTCCCTGTGAAGGTCATTCTAGACCAGCCAGCCCCAAGACACAGCAACAGGACATTGGTTCTCAAACAAGCCCAGACCACAGAGCTCAGCCCAGCCCAGCCAAGCACAGCCCAGACCACAGAGCTCAGCCCTGACCACAGAGCTCAGCCCAGCCCAGCTAAGCACAGCCCAGACCACAGAGCTCAGCCAAGACCATGGAGCTCAGCCCAGCCCAGCCAGGCACAGCCCAGACCATGGAGCTCAGCCTAGCCCAATGGAGCTCAGCCCAGACCATGGAGCTCAGCCTAGCCCAATGGAGCTCACCCCAGACCATGGAGCTCAGCCTAGCCCAATGGAGCTCAGCCCAGACCACAATGCTCAGCCCAGACCAGCCAGCACAGTTCAGACCATGGAGCCCAGCCCAGGCTAAGTGAGCTCAGCTCAGATCACAGAACTCAACCCAGACCAGCCAAGCAAAGCCCAGACCACAGAGCTCAGCCCAGCGAAGCGCAGCCCAGCCCATGGAGCATAGCCCAGCCCATGGAGCATAGCCCAGCCCAACAGAGCACAGCCCAGCCCAGCCAAGCACAGACCAGACCACAGAGCTCAGCCCAGCCCAGCCCAACCAAGCACAGCCCAGACCACAGAGCTCAGCCCAGCCCAGCCCAGCCATGCACAGCCCTGACCACAGAGCTCAGTCCAGCCCAGCCAAGCACAGCCCTGACCACAGAGCTCAGACCAGCCCAGCCCAGCCAAGCACAGCCCTGACCACAGAGCTCAGTTCAGCCCAGCCAAGCACAGGCCAGACCACAACACTCAGCTCAGACTAGCCAAGCACAGCTCAGACCATAGAGCTCAGCCCAGCCAAGCACAGCCCAGACCATAGAGCTCAGCCTAGACCAGCCAAGCTCAGCCTATACTTACCAGCTCAGCTTGCCAACACTTAAACTCTAAAAATAGTATATGGTATTGTTTGAGGCCCCTGAGTTTAGAGGTGGCTGGTACACAGCTCAGCTCCCTGGCACACCTCCCCTAGCCCAGCTCTCTGCAGAGCCATGGTGGGTTCTGCCTTTACCTTCTGAAGTCTCTGAGTGTTTAGAAGCACCCAGTGGAAGCACACTGTCTGCCAGAGCCAAGCCTTTGCTTGAGCCTGCCTCACCCCCAAGCTCCCTAACTTGCAGTCATTGCTCTTCACTGCCCTGCTCTGGAGCCGGCCCTGTCTTTAACTCACCAGCCAAGTCTCACTAACTTCAGATCTTTGAGAGCAGGGCCATGGGAATGGGTCCTGTCTTCCCAGAGAGCACCTGGCTATGCTCAGATTGAGTTTCCTCCTGCCCAGTGACCAGGGCTGGATTGGATCCTCCAAGTAAAACAAGCACACACATGCTAGCACATGCATGCATACACATAAACACTTGTACATGAGAGCACACACATGCACACGTATATGCTCCTACACATGCACCACACACACAGTTAAAATAAGCTCATTATAGTCTGGCCACAGGACAACTTCCCTGTAGCTGCTTGTAAGAAAGCCACTCAGAGAGGACAAAAACAAACAAGCCAAACTTCTTTATATTTTTCATAATATGTTTTCTCTGTCAGATTGGCAAAACTTCAAGTGTTTTCAGCCTGCTCTGCGGGCGAGACCTCGGGAAAGTGAACACTGCTTACCTGGCTGCTGGGAGGGTTCGTGGCATGGCCTCTGCGAAAGGCAGTGTGGCAATTCCCAGCAACGTTATCCACTGACCCAGCAATCCCACCTGCGGAATTCTGCCCTGCATATGTACCTACCACATTACAAGCAACTCTGAGCAAGATTACCCACGCCACATTGTTTCTGGCAGCAAAAGAGCAGGAATAGCCTGAAATGCCCATCTCATTTTAAAACTAGGCAAATGTATTATCTGTTTTTCAAAAATAACAACAATGAAAAGCTGCAGGGTCAATAAGTAAGTGTTTGCTGATTGAGCAACTAGTCATGGTCACTGGGACCTTGGACTCCAAACCCCACTCTGATGCCTCCCCAGCTGCGGCCCCTCCTGCAGTTGTCAGCACTGCCCACCCCACAGAGCTGGCCTGACACCTCCTCTGCCCCTCCATAACCCCTCCTAGCATACACACCAGGGGGCCTCTAGCCAACACCCGTTGCTCACCCCAGTCCTGCAGCAGGCCAGAGGGGTGGCCAGGGCTGAGCGAGCAGCAGGATGGCCTGAGGCACCAGGGCTCCCAGCGCCAGCCTCCGCCTGTAAGCCCAGGAAGCAAGCTGCTTTGATGAAATTTTCACACTCTATGCATCTTTCAGGAGGAGGAGTCGGGCAGGCTGGAGAGGGAAGTTCCCCAGATGCCTTCTATGCAAGGGCTGGGTCTAGGGGCTGGAGTGGGGGTGGGGCCACATCAGTAAAGGAGGACCAGCAAGCCCCAGCCCTCCACCTGCTCCCACCACCAGGCAGGAGAGGAAGGCCTAGGAGGGAAGCAGGCACCTCTCGTTCTCACAGCAGCCAGCCGTGGCCCTCTGACCACTGGTCTCCACTCTACAGTGGTCAAGAGTGAGGCTTCTCTCCCATCCCTGCCCTGCATTGGCCCACAATGTGGGCCAGCTCCCAGTTACCTGTGTCCTCAGAGGCTGGCGGAGTCTGGGACCCACCCTCCCTGCCTGCTAGGCCTGCATCTCCACCTGGGAAGGAGCAACACACCCACCTGCCAGATGGTCCACACCCAGTACGTACTGGGGAGCAGAGGGACACTCTTCCCCATCCATATCTTTCTTCTTTCTCTCTGCACTCCAGCCCTGTCTCCACCCCCCCTTTGACGTGGGAAAGTCCCTGTGCTTCCCATTTCTGTTCTCAGTTCTGGGAGTGACCAGGGACCGTGAAGAGGTGTGTGACCCGACAAAAGGGAGGTCCCCAGTGCCTGGGCCTGGCTACTCGGCACAAGTGGGACCCCAGCTCAGCTCGAGGACAGGCCCACACCTCCCCACCCTTGCCCAGCCCCAGTCTCCATACGGCTTCCCTCAAGGCTACACAAGGATTCCAGTACCAGTAGCATCAATGGGGGCTGAGCCCACGACCCCCCGCAGGCCATGAAGAAATGAGAGGGGTGGGTGATTTGTACATTAACTTGAGCTTCCCTGCCTTCTGCCTCTCCTCCTACCCTTCCTGTTTCCTTCCTGGTCCTGTTCATTTGGAAGGTGGTTGGATAACTTGTGTGTTTTTGGACAGGAGAGAATCATTTAAAATGTTGCTCTGTGATTATACTTTCTCTTTGGTTGTTATATTCATTTTTACTCATAACTCCCTAGCCCTTAATTCTCATTGTCGACCTATGGTTTCATCTACTTAAAAAATTACCTCGTGGCAATGAGCTTCGCCCTTGTTTCTAATCTTCGCTCCTTTGTGTTTCCAGCCTTCTGCTTGGCAGCTCATTCGTTTCTCGCCTTTTATCTCCTTATCCTGCATCTCATTTTCCTATCTTTTATTACATGTACATTCTAAAGTTCTCATCCTTGTTAGGTTTCTGTGACTCTTGTTTCTAGGTCTTGTGTCATGCACTGTAACAATATTACTTCTTACGCTGTGATGCCTGATTCTTTATTTTCATCCCTGCAGCCTCCCAGGATGATCCCTCTCACCTGCATCCCCTTTCTCACCTGTTGGTAGGCCTCGCACTGCTGCTCACGCTGGCAGATGTGCAGTGTGGGCCGGGCGCAGGAACGGGTAGGGCGGGGTCCCTTCTCCTCCATGCACTCTACCAGCTGCTCTCCTGGGCTGCTTGAGGATCTTTGAGACGCTTGTCCTCTGAGAGCCCAGGACACCCTCTCTCAGAGATGGCCCCATGGCTTTCCAGGGCCAAGAGGTTCTGACATGGTACCCAGGGCTCCAGGGGTGGTTGGCCTCAACCTGAGGTGGCCAGCCTGTCATCCCACAACTGGAGGCCATGTGGGGTGAGGAGGCAAGTGGCCGAGATGGCTGACACCCTGTGGAGAGAGACCTGAACCCACGGAACCCGAGGCTGAGCCCTAAATGCCAGAGGGACCAACAGAAGAGCTGGAGATCTTCCCTGGTGAGAGCTACACCAGACACGAGAACCAGGAGCACCCCAGGAAGCCCCACTGAGGAAGCCTGGGCGGGAGTGGTAGGAAGCTGCACTTCACTAGGCATGGTGGGATGTGGATGGGGGACAGGGGCCGTCAGCCTCCCAACAGTGCCCATAAATGTCAGTCCCGTGGCCTGTGAACACTTCATCCACAAAGCGACCTGTGCGGGCAGCCCCGCAGCAGCTGGGGTCCCTCTGGCTCAGGTCCCAGCCTCATTTCCCCCTGGATGTGTGACCTTGGGCCCATCTGTGAAGGGGGACAAAGACCCCCACCTTGCAGGGGCCTTCTGAGAGCCTGTGTGTGAGACACTGGGCACAGGGCCATGGCCCAATCCTTCTGGGCTCCTGTGTTCTCCTGCTTGGTCCCAGCAGCCAACCTCAACACTAAGGCTGCTCCTAAAAGCAGACCCCTCACCTCACGCCCAGGCCTGTGTATTCATTTTCTATGCTACACAGCAAGAGTAGCATACCACAAATGAAGTGACTTAAAGCACTGCCCATGCAGGCCGGGGTCCGGCACAGGTGTCTCCAGGCTGGATCTCGGGGTTGCTGGGTCCTGGATCTCAGCTGAGGCTCCCAGGCTCTCCTGCAAGCTTGCTGGGTCTTGGCAATACTTAGTTTCTTGCAGTGGTGGCACTGACGTCTTGTCTTCCTGCTGGGGGGGAGGGCAGTACCTGCCAGTCCTGGCACACGGCCCTCTAGTAATGTGGCACTTGTCTATCAGCAGCCAGCAGGAGCTCCTCTTTCTGGACTGCTGAGTCTAATCTAATACTGCCTGATCCCAGGTGTGACTGTCCGTCAGCCTGGCCACTGAATGTGACCTCATCAAGGGAGCAGCTGTCCCATCCTATTGACAGGTCCTGCCCACACTCTGGCAGGGGGATCACATGGGGCGTGTACCCGTGGGGCAGGAATCTCCAGGCCATCTCAGGATTCTGCCCACCACAGCCTACAGGCTGAAGGCCTCCTATCAAGAACCCTAACTCTTGATTAATGATGAATTTTGCCTAGCAACCATTGCCAAGCAACGGCTCATCAGAAAGAGACGTCAAGGTATTAGATGAATGCCACACGGCTGGGATGAGGAAAGACAGGTCAGAGGGTGAAGGGCCAGGCCTGCAAGCAGAACCTCCTCTGTCCAGGTTATGGTATTGGGGGCTCTGGCTGGTCCACGGACCCACTGTGGGGCCTTGGAAAGCTCATGCTGCCCCCTGGACATCAAACTGGACTCACAGCTGAGCTGTCTTCCATGAAAGGAAGCAGGGAAGTCAAGATGGGAACAAGGGCATGTGATGCTTCTGGAGTCCTGAAAGGCTATGGCCGCATAAAGGGGAGTGCTGATGGGGTCCCCGAGTCACATCAGAGACAGCTTGGCCCTGGCATTCTCCATTTTTCTCTCCTTCAAGCGCATGGCCCTCTCAGTGCCCATCCCTGTGTGGGGCCTACCACTCATCAGCTCATTCATCCACTCATGCAGTGAGTGCTGAGCACTGACTGTGCGTGTGTCAGTCACACTTCAGGGAGGAGAAGCCATGGGAGTCAAGATAAAGCTGTACTCCTGCCTCACACCCCACACAACAATCAACCAAAATGGCTGAATGCAAACTATGAAACTTCCAGAATGCAACATGGGAGAAAGTCTTCCGGACTTTGGGGTTAGGAGAGAGCCCTTAAATGAACAGAAAGGAAGAAACAAAATCAGTTCCATTAAAATGAAGAATCTCTGTTCACCAAAACTCCCATAAAAAATGAAATCACAAATGACAAGCTGTGAGGAGAGATTTGTAACACATGTAACTGCAAAGGATAAATATCCAGAATATATCAAGGACTCCAGTAGTCAGTAAGAAGATTGTGATAAAACGAAAATGGGCAAAAGGCAGGAACAGGCATTCCTCACAAAGAAAACTGAAATAGCCAACAAGGCGTGTTAGTAACTTTGGGGATCTGAATGACAATCACATGAGATGGACTTCTCACCACTGAATGGAGAAGAATTAGAAACTGGACCACACCCTGTGTCAGTGGGGATTCAGAGGAGTGGCCGTGCTCCTCCTCCACCAGGGAGGGTGAATGGCTGTAGTTTCTTGGGAGAACAGTGTGCTGTCATCTGGAGGTGTCTGCACACACCCACCTGGCCTCCCAGCACCCAGAGGCACATTCAGGAATGTTCCACACAGCAGCCCTGTTCAAATGGCTCAAAGATTAAAGCAGCCAGAATGTCCACAAACACAAGCTGTGGCAGGTTCACACCACAGGACCATCTATAGCAGTGAGATGAGTAGGGCCTGCCCCAGAACTCACCCGGCGTCCACACTGAATGCCCCATGTCCTGGGAAACCCCTCAATCCCGGGCAAGCATGAGCAGCTGGTTCCCTGAAGGAATCCCTGCAACCCCAATCAACCTCAAAAACATGATGTTGAGCAAGAGAAGCAGATCCCAGAAAATGTGTGTGGTGTGATCGCATTCCTCTCAACTCAGAAACTCACAAGCCAGATAGAACACTGTTTAGGGATGGAACTGTCACTAGAAGCCAATACATGTTTAGCAATGCACTACAGAAGAGGGGGCCACACTGGGGGAGGAAGGGGAGGGCCGAGGGGTTTCTTTAGGGGAATACTAGTGTCACCTTTGTTCACCTGAGAGGAGGCATGGGTATTTGTTTTGTTAGGATTCTAAAAGTATATAAATATATTTTATACATACTTTGATGTGCGCAGTATATGACATAATTTTATAAAATTATTTTGAAGAAGATTGATGGCCATGTATAGTTGCTATTTGAGAATAAATATATTCAAATATCCCCCAAATGGGCTTTCTCAATTTTGTAAGAAAAAGAAAGAAAACAAGAGAGTGGGTGGACTCAAAGAGTGAAGCACAAACAAGCAAGCTTGTGAGTGGTGCGGGAGCCACGCTGGGGAGTGTGAGGGGCACAGATAAAGATGAGGAAGGGCCAAGTAGGCACAAAATATTCATGACACACCAAATACGCATGAGCCGGCGGCATGCTGAATACTCATGGCTCAGTGAATACAGGAGCTACTTACGAGTCATGAGGTCTTAAGCTGGTCACTCGCTGGTGACACCCATGTGGGCCCCTCACGTCCTCTCTCACAGAATCCGTAGTTGTTCCCTGGGAGCTGCTAATCAGTGAGCTGGCGAGATAGCTATTGGCCGGCACACTTGCCCGCACTGCCAGTGGAACAAACCTTGGCCCCAAGCACCTCCGGATCATCCTCAGCTCAGGTCCTTGTGACGCACTGTTAGCTGAGGGAGCATCTGGTCCCAGAGGCATGGCCCACCAGTACTTGGGGGTGGGACCTCTGCCCCTGCCGAGGTCCTGAGGGTGGCACCTCCCCAAACTTTGCCTCTTGCTGTGTGTTTTATTTGTTGTCATTGGCCATGTGCGCTGAGCCATGATGCTGTGTCCTGTGGACGGCACCGCATGGCATCAGGGCTGTGTCCACTAGGCACCCACTGAACTGAAGGCAGGGAGGGGAGGGTGCTGGGTGCTAAAAGCAATGCCTGGCTTCCCTCTTCAGTATGTCAGGGACCAGGGGGACTGTCCCAGCTGGGAGGGGCAGGTTGGGAAAAGGGAGCCCTCAAAAACCACTGAGAAGGAGGGCTCCGAGCCTTAGAGGAGAACTCAGAGTGCAGGGGTTAGAGGAGGCCAAAGTGAGAAACCGCACGACCGACTGAAGGGTGACATGACAAAAATGGGTAGGTAGAACATCCTTAAGAATCAATGTGCAAGAAGGACTCTCAAAATCCCATGGGGATCTTGGAGGAGATATAAAATTTCTGTTTTTTAATTCTCTGGTTCATGTAGAAATTCCAAAAGAACTCAGAGAGTGCTAACTACCATGGCCTCCCTAGGGCAATCTTCATGGAGGGCAGGACAGGCTGTGATAATCTGGTCTGCTTTTGTGTGAACGGCCCTGCCTGGGCCCGCAGGCCCACAACACCTGCACAATCCCGCACCACACACTCCTCTCTGGAGAATGTGCCAAGTCGGCCCTGCGCCTGGTCCTGAGGGAGAGGTGGACAGAGAAAGTAAATGTCAGTGTACATTGTTTTGAAGCTAATCTGTTGGGCTGAAATACTTATGAAACATAAATTTAACATGTTATACACATTTATATGTATATGATAGCTGATACACATATAACATGATACATAGTATATATTATACATACCAAGTCACACATATCATTTGTATTATATATGTATTATATAATATATGATATATGTTATCATATTAATACACACAAAATAACATGAAATGCATGTTTAAAATGGCTTTTTTCCACAAGATTTTTCAATAGATTTTTTACAAGAAAAATTAGACTTCTTAAGATTCTGTCAACAAGAGAATGTAGGCCAGGCACAGTGGCTCACACCTGTAATCCCAGCACTTTGGGAGACCAAGGCAGGAAGATTGCTTGAGTCCAAGAGTTTGAGACCAGCCCAGGCAACACAGGGAGGCTTAGTCTCCACAGAAAATTTAAAAATTAGCTAAGCATGGTGGTGCACACATGTAATCCCAGCTATAGGAATTACAGGGAGGCTGGGGTGGGACGATCACTTGAGGCCAGGAGGTCAAGGCTGTAGTGAGCTGAGATCCTACCACGGCACTCCAGCCTGAGTGACAGAGGGAGACCCTGTCTCAACAAACAAACAAACCCAAGAGACTGTAAATAACTTATGGTACATTCTTGCCATAAAATACCACACCGCTCTTAAAAAGGACTGGGCAGTTGTATGCCCTTTGGCTTAGAAAAGCATCCCTGATATATGGGACCTGAGAAAACTCTGGGTTCAGACTAAGAGTATGTCCAGAGCTCCTCTAGGAGCCAACGTTGAGGTGGCAAGGACAGGGAGGGAGGCCCAGAGACACATCTGGGAAAGGACTGGCGGAAGCAGCCCCAAGCGGGGAGTCCTCCTCCCTGCTGCAGACCTGACAGCCTCTGCCAACTGACAGGGAGTCCAGAACAAAGACGGCTGGGAGGGGAGCCACGCCAGGCAGAACCGGACGGGCCTTCATCTTGCTTAGCCACTGCGGACCTTGTCTCAGCACTTGAGGCAAATCCCCCACTAAGGGAGCTCACAGTCCAGAGCCCCTGACCACCCGCACACCGTGGGGCAGCAAGTGCCTTCCAGGAGGGCTCTTCTAGACAAAGAATGTAATCACAGGGACAGCCAGGGAACATGTACACAAAGGCGCACATTCTCAGTCTGCAGCTGTCCACATGCACAGAGAAAGCTCTGGAAGGACACATTCCTCATAGCTAATGTGCGACATCTGTGGAAGGGGAAAGTGGCAGAAGGTGCTGAGAAAATGTCACTTTTTTGTGTTTGCTTGTTTTGTTTTACATGTGTCTATGTTGTTTAAGATATTTTCGTATTCACTTTCTTTTCTTTCCCTTTCCTTCCTTCCTTCCTTCCTTTCAGGATGGAGTCTGACTCTACGCCCAGGCTTGAGTGCAGTGCCACAATCTCAGCTCACTGCAACCTCTGCTTCCTGGGTTCAAGCAATTCTCCTGTCTCAGCCTCCCAAGTAGCTGGGATTACAGGCGCATGCCACTGCGTCCGGCTAATTTTTGTAGTTTTAGTAGAGACAGGGTTTCACCATGTTGGCCAGGCTGGTCCAGAACTCCTGACCTCAGGTGATCCACCCACTTCATCCTCCCAGAGTGCTAGGATTACAGGCGTGAGCCACTGCACATGGCCTGTATCCACTAACTTTATCATTATAAAATGATTGAGAGATTTTGTTTAAAGGTGATGGATGGACTGACCATATAAGTTTCTGCATCTGCCTAAAGCATTAAAATGTTTTAAAACTGTAAACCCACATTGAATAGGAGGTATAAATGGGAACATCAGTAGATAGAGACCTTCTGTCTGTGGAAGAATAGAGTTAAGACATCTGACTTAACAGATCCAAAAGGCTCGCCCTTCAGGGCAAGCACTGCAGACGGGAAGTGAGCCTGTCTTCCCTGCAGAGAACCCTGGGAGGCTCGGAACTTGATGGCAGCAACAAGGAAAGGGATGAGGAGCCCAGAAGACCACAGAGGGAGTGGCTGAAATCTTTACTCAAAAAAGTCCATCACTTGACCCTGCCCATGTTCAACACCCAGGCAGGTGCCACCCCAACCCCTGCGGGAGACTGTAGATTCTTCTGTGGATGTAGTGAACATGGAGGATGGCGGGGGCTTGGGGACACAAGGGTAACTCTCTGAAAGTCTGTACACCTACTGGTTAAATCCTCCCAGCCCAGCCCCCTCCTCTGCCCAACATAGGGCAGCAGGAAGGAGGCCACTCCCCCACTCCGCCTCCAAGTAGGAGACCTTCAGTGGTCCCCTGCAGTCAAACAGCTGCTCTCACTTGCAATTAACCAAAAAGCAAAGCCCAGTCTGTGAGCCTCCAATCAGCTCATACTGATGAATGGGGAGCTGAGGATGACCAGACATCTGCAGAAAGCCCCAGCTTGAGAGACAGAAAACAAAGTAAACACAGAGATGGAAAGAAACCAACAATATGGCAGGAAACAAAAGGAAATTTACCAAAAAATCTAATTAATAGTTTTATAGAAATGAGAGAAATACTACAGCTATAAAACAAGAACAGTATGCTAATTTAAAAAAAAACACGAAAATGCTGGCAAGGATGTGGAGCAACAGAAATTCTCCCTTATTGCTGGTGCGAATGCAAAATGGTACAGTCACTGTGGAAGACACAGTTTTTACGAAGCTAAACATAGTCTTACCATATGATCCAGCAATCACACTCTTAGGTATTTACCCAACTGAACTGAAAACTTATGTCCACACAAAAACCTACTGCTATGTTTATAGCAGCTTTATTCATATTTGTCAAAAACTGGACTCAACCAAGACATCTGTCAATAGGTCAATGGATAATCAAATGAGGTTTGTCCACATGACAGAATACTCTTCAGTGACAAGAAAAAAAAAAAGACAAGAAAGAAGAAATGATCTGGTCTACACCTGTGATCCCAGCTACTCGGGCGCCTGAGGCAGGAGGATGGCTTGCATCCAGGAGTTCAAGACCAGCCCGGGCAACATAATAAGACATTGTCTCTACGAAAAATAATTTTAAGTAATATCCAGGTGTGGTAGTATGTGCCTGTGGTCCCAGGTACTTGGGAGGCTAAAGCAGGGGGATCACTTGAGCCCAGGGCATTGAGGCTGCAGTGAGCTGTGATCGCACTACTGCACTCCAGCCTGGGGTGACAGTGAGACCCTGTCTCTGAAAAAAAGAAAAAAATCATCTATCATACCCCAAAATACATAGAGAACATTTAAATGCATATTATTAAGTGAAAAAAGCCAGTATGGAAAGGCTACATACTGTATGATCCCAACTGTGTGACATTCTGGAAAAGGCAGACCTATGGAGACAGTGAAAAGATAATGGTTGCTAAAGTGCAGGGCAATTTTAGGGTGGTGGAGTTCCCGTGTGACACTGTAATGGGAGATGCACCACATTCTGTATTTGTCAAAACCCACAGAGCTGTACAACCAACTGTGAACTATAGACTTTAGTTAATAATAATGTACTGATATTGGGTTATAACTATAACAAGTGTGCCACTAATGTGAGATGTTAATAAGAGGAATTGTAGGCAGGGGTGGGTTTACACGGGAACTCTATACAATCTGCTCAATTTCTCTGTAAATCCAAAACTTAAAAGTGGTCTATTATTTAGTTTTTAAATGATAGCTGCAAAAAAATGAACATAAGCCTACACCTCATACATTACATAAAATTTAATTCAAAATGGATTGCAGACTTAAATGTAAAGTATAAAAATGTTAGGAAAAAAGTAGAACAGAAACTCTAGAGCTAGGCAGAGTTCTTCAACCTGACGCAGAAAGCATGGTCCATAATAAGAAAAATTAACAAACTGGACTTTATTAAAATTACAAACTTTTGCTTGCAAAAGACTCTATTAACAGGGTGAAAAGACACACTACAGACTGGGAGACATATTTGCAAACCACATGTTCAATAGAGGACTAGTATCTAGAATATAAAAAGAACACTCAAAACTTAGCAATAAAAAAAAATCCTTCAGTTAATAGGGTAGCTAAAAATTTAAAAATAAAAGCAAGCCAATCTGGTTAGAAAGTGGACAAAAGACACAAAGGGATATATTATTAAAGGAGACATATAGACAGCAAATAAGCATATAAAAAGATGTTCAACATCATTATCCACAAAGGAAATGCATGTCAAACCACAATGAGATATGCTATAGACCTAACAGAATGGCTAAAATTGAAAATGGCGATAACACCAAATGCTGGTGAGGATGAGCAGAAACGGTATTGCTCATACATTCCTGGTAAGGCTGTAAAACGGTGCAGGCAGTCTGGAAAACAGTTCAGCAGTTTCTTATAAAACTAAACATGCAACTACCATTCGACCCAACAATTGCACTCTTGTACATTTATTCCAGAGAAATGAAAAAGTATGTTCCTGCAACAATCTGTACATAAGTACTCACAGCAGCTTTACACGTGATAGCCAAAATCTGGAAACAACCTAGATATCCTTCACCAGGCGAGTGGCTAAACAAAGTAGTATGTCATACTACACAATATTATTTTGCAATAAAAGGAATGAACTACTGATACATGCAACAACTTGGATGGCTCTCCAGACAATTTTGCTTAGTGAAAAAGCCAAGCCCAAAGGATTACATACTCTGCGACTCCATTCATAGAATACTATTGAGATGAAAAAATTATAGAACTGGAGAACAGATTAGTGGTTGCCAAGGATAAAAGTTAGAGGGAGGAGGGAAGGAACAGTTGTTTTGGTGAGAAAAAATGGGGACTACAAGAGATACCTGAAGCAGTGGAAATGTTCTGCATCTTGACTGCATTAATGTCAATAACCTGGTTGTGATATTCTACCATAGTTTTACAAACCGTTACCACTGGGGGAAATTGAGTACAGAGCACATAGAAATCTCTCTGTTATTTATTATAACTGCATGTGAATATAATTATCTCAAAATAAAAAATGTAATGTAATGGACAACATTAAAATATGATAGCTGATTTTAAAAAATCTACCCAAGGATTAAAATATACAGTTGCAGAAATCTGCAAGAAAGTAGAACAAAAGGAAAGGGAGAAAGAAAACAAGAGAAAAAAAAAGGAGTGTTAGCAAATTAGTCCAGATGGTCCCTCACTTACTAATAGGAGGCCCAGAAAACACAGTGAAACAAAAACTGTTCCGAAGCAAGAATTAAGGAAGCCAGGCAGAATCAGGCCAATCACGAGTCCCAGGAAGCCGGCAGAATCGGAGGTACCAGATACCCTGGAGGCAGGGTCTAGGCATTTGGATCCTCATCCCATACCATACCAGTTGAAGATTGGAGGTTTATTCTCTGCAGAGAGTGAATCCAGACTCTCCAGAGGTGGGGAGCTCAGCCTTCCTCAGGGCAGAAGTGAGATGCCTTACTGAAAGAGTGGAGTGTGTGAGAAGCCTGCACATGGAGTCAAGAGACCCCTGCCCCCCTCCCAGTCCACTTGCAAATGGCTCACCCAGGCAGGAGAATGGAAGATTGCTATCTGGAGGAACAGCTTGGCCCCACGGGGTCACCTGCCAGCCCACAAGTCTCACCCCAACACACAGATTTCCTTTAGCTGAAAGTACAATCGCTGGACAGTGAAGTGCCCTCATCCTGAGAGTCTTGCATGGTGAATTTTCACTAACCAGACATGCCCTTAGTCACCCAGATCAAGAGGTAGAATAAACTGGCATCCCAGAAGCCCCTTCAGCCCCTTTCAGTCGCCACCCCAGGCAAAGATTCACACCATTGTGACTCCTAGCAGCACAGATTTGTTTTGCCTAGTTCTATGCTTTAGGCAAAGGTGTGCTGTTTCAAGCCTGGCTTCTTCTGTCAGCATCATATTTGAGATTCGCCCCATGACTGTGCACACAGATGGTCTATTCTCGGCGCTGGAGAGTGTTCCATTGTGTAGGTACACCATTGTCCACTCTACTGTTAATGAGCATTGGGGTCGTTTCCAATTTGGGCTCTTACAAATAAATATTATGTGTTTAATCAGCTTTTAGTGCCTCCCTTTTAAATATAAACAGAAAGTCAAGGGATCACCTGAAGAAAGCCTGTAGCCTGAAAAATAGGGAGTAGTACAAAGGGCCTCAGCAGGAAACCAGAAGGAATGTCTTCAGAGAGAGGAGGGAAGATCCTCAGAACACCCACAAGATGCTCTAACAAAGAAAAGAAAATGACAAGAACAGAAAGGAGCTCTGCGAAGTGAACTATGTGGAGCATAAATTTGAAAATTCAGTTGAAAGAAGGGAAGATAAGAATGAGGAAACACTCCAAAGAGTTACACAAAATGGCAAAAGGAAGAAACAAAAGAAAATCAGATTGTTAGTCCAGGATATCCACTATCTAAATAACTAGCACTCAGAACAGAGAAAATGAAGCAGAGAAAATCATCCAAGAAATAATAAAAGAGAGCTTTACAGAACTGAGGGACGTTGGTTCCTACACTGAGGGGCCTCATGAAGGGTCCAGTCCAATGAATAAAGACAGACTTTCACCAAGGCACATTTCCATAAAGTTTCAGAACATCAAAGGCAAGGAGATAACAGAGGATCAGGTCACAGAGGATCAGGTTCCAATGGCATCTGACTTCTCCATAGCACTGTGGAAGCTAAAAGATGATAATGCAATGGCTCCGGCCTAGAATTCAATATCCAGCCAGAGTGTCCTCAGTATACATAGAAAATAAGAATTTTAAAATGTAAATGTAAAATAAAATATTTTCAGATACTTAAGTCTTCAAAACTGTTGCCTCCCCTGTGCACACTTTCTACGGAGCCTACTGGAGAATGTGCTAGGTCTATGTGCACACCCAAGCCAGGGCAGAAAGGGGAACCACGATATCAGACCCTGAAACTATGCCCCAAAGAGCTTTTTAAAAACCAGTGACTAACAGAAATTCTTGAGTTTTCAGGCTGGCAGATAAGAAAAGAAGCAACTTGCAAAAACGCTGAAACTCCCCCTGCTTATGAGATAAAAGAAACATCTTGGTCGGAACCAAGATGGCCAACTGCAGTCCATGCAGAAGGAGCTTGCTGGTCACAACCTGAACTTCCCCTGCATGTTTCTGACTAACTCCCACTAGACTTTGCACATGAGACCCATGAGGAGGCATGAAGAGATAACTGTGCATGCCCAAGGACTTTCCAGACCTTCCCTCCCCTTCTGCCAATCACCTACCAATCCCAGAATTCACCCCCTCAATCTTCCCTAATCAAAGCACTGCCGTGAAGCCAGCCCAGGGGACAGATATGAGATGGATACCTGTCTCCTTGGGAGTCAACTATTGATATAAAGCTTTTATTTTCTCAAAAGCTCGGCATCACGGTATTGGCCTCTAGCATACTGGGCAGTGAGCCCCTTTTGCTCGGTAACAACCTTGAGGATGGAGCCCAAGGCTAAGTCCAGCGGGTTCCCAGTGAAGTGAGGACAGAGAGACCAAGAACACAGCAACAGCCAGCGTAAGCATCCAGGGCCCCAGGAGGGATGTTGTCAATAAAAAATAAAATTGGTGGATTATCAAATATGCTTGAGAAACCAACAGTAATAAAAACCAAGCGAACCCCTAAAAGGGGGCAAATCCGAAGACAAAATTGCATAAGAAAATCAATGTAATCATGGTGTACTATGGGACTCATCTGTGAATAATATTTACACAACCAGAGCAATTTCAGTGCTTGGAATGAATTTAACCAAAACTCATGATATGGCTACAAGAATAGGACAGGGAGAGGGGACATATGTATGACGGAGGGGAAGATAAAAAGTTGTGTCCTGGTCTTACAATTATGATAGTCAGCAAACAGTGCCCAATATCTGCAGTCCTATTCCTCAGATCTGGGGTTGGACATAACAGAAAAGCCATCTAAGGGGGCTGAAGGCAGTTGCCTCGGGGACTAAGTGGACTTGAAGTATGCAAGGAAAAGAAAGGGGATACAAGATTTTTGTTTTATGCTTGATAATGCTACAATCTGAATTTTTAAGCCATATATATTTTATTTTGTTAAAAAATAGTAAAGAAAAAAGTCTCTATTCACAATGCAATAAAACCAGACATAACTAATATAAACGTTTGCTTAGAATTTTAAAGCTCTTAAGCAAAACTTGGATCAAAGAAGAAATCAAATCCCAAATTTGACATATCCAGAAATAATAAAAACGCTACTATGGAGCTGTTGTTCCTCAGAGGAAAATTCATAGCCTTAAACGTTTATATTAATAAACAAGAAGCAATGCAAATAATTGAATTAAACATCCAACTCAGTAGGTTAGAAAAAGAACAAGAGAATAATCCTAGTCATCGTCTTTGGCTGTCCTGCAAGGTGAAAACTCTCTGTGAGCAGAGCTCCACAAAATCCCAGGTCCTCACCACCTCTGCCTCACAGTCCCTCCCAGGCTGAATGGGGCCAACATATGTGACTTGCAAGGCTAAGCCACACATGGCTTTCTCTTGGGTCACTTGCTCCAGGGAAGTCAGCCGCCATACTGCAAGGACATTCAAGTAGTCCCGTGGAGAGTCCCCACGATGAGGCGCCGTGGCCTTCTGCCAACACCAGCAGTGAGCAAGTCACTTTGGGAGTAGACCCACCAGCCCCAGCCAAGCCTGCAGCTGGTTACAGCCTGATAAGATAGTGAAGCAGAGCCGGCAGCCCAGCCACTCCCTGGCCCTCAGGAACAGTGTGAGACCATCATGTGTTGTCTTAAGCCACTGAGTTTTGGGATAACTGTTATGTGGGAATTGATAATTAATACAATGGGAATCTAGTTAAAATGCAGGTTCTCCCCAAGCCATGGTGAGGCCTGAGATTTGGGCATTAACAAGTTCCCCGTGGTGTCCAGGGCTGGAGAGGAGGACCTCAGCTCCACCAACAGAAACACCCACCCCCAACTTTGACTGGGAAGCTGGTGACACAAGGGCCACAGTGAGGGCAGCAGAGGCCGCTGAAGTTGCAGCAGGGACTGCAGGATGGCCAAGGGCACTCCGACACTGGCAAATGCACAAGGCCAGCAGCCACGTGCGCCTCAGCCCAGCCTTACAGCACAGCTTTGGCTGTGTGGACTCCTGGAGGCTCTGTGAGGTCCCCTATAGCCTTTCAATAGATTCCATTCCCTTCAAATCAGAGCTCGTTTCTGTTTGCCTGCAGCTGGGAACTCTGGCTGACCCAGTTGCTCTGTGGCTAGGGAACAGTTTTTGGCCAAAGTTGCACTACAAGGTCACCACACGGGCCACGAGAATGTCTCTGCTGGGCCTCCTGGGCACACACACCAAGGATGGTGCCGGGGAACTGTGTGTAGATAACTTAGCCCCCATGAAGGCTCAACACTGAAGGAGTAGAGGAAGTCCAAAACAAAGATTCACCTGGGACTTGGGCTTATGACAGTGGAGTGAACCCTGGTGAGTGTCAGGGACCCTGGCCTCTTAGAGGGTGTCTTGGAAGGACCGACCCATCACTGGTACCTGAGTGTACAAAAGGGAGACATGAGGAACAGTGTAATACACATAAGCCTCCTAGGGTGCACCTTGTTGTGATGAAGACTGAGAATCTGAGAATCAGGACATGCACTAGTGACAGCATGAATCCCATGTGGCCCACCAGAGTCTTGGCTCACCGGGGGCTTGACACCCACTGGGCTGCCTGCAGGAGATGCAAAGACTTTGTGTTAGGGGTGGGCAGGTGGAGGAGGAAAAAGAGGCCAGCATCTTTGCCCAGAAGGATGTTTTTGTTTGCTGGGATATTTCAGGAGTTCTGGGGAGCCCCAGGCAGGTGTGGGGAGGGTGCCTGGGGTGCCAGTGGAACTGAGGTGGCAGAGTTTGGGGATGATGTGCTTAGGTTCAGAAAAAGCAAGTCGTGGGTTCAAGACTCTGAGTGGGAAGGGAGACAGTCCCTAGACAGGGGCCATTATGCTGCCCCATGGGGACACGTGTGGGGCACATTATTTGCCATCTGGGAGTGTATGCAGGTCCTCCCCATTTCCTGACCCTGCCTCATCCATCTGCAGAGAATGGGTGTCCTGGGCAGCACAGAGAGAAGTGCTGTTTGACTGGCCAAGACCCTGGTCAATCTGACTCCAGAGCCTGGCCCACACAGGGACCTTGACACCATCAGGGCTCTTACTTGCAAATATCAGAGACTCTATGCACTGACAGGGCTAGCTCAGAGGCTCTCCAGGAGGCCTGGAGGAAACAGGGACAAGGCAGGAAAAGCCACAGCCAGAACCACAGCCAAAAACCACACCCCAGCCCAGGCTGGTGAGGAGCCCCCTGGGGCTGCCATGGAGCAGTGGGTGCACCCTTGCACAGCCACTGCCCACCTCGAGCAGGGAGCCTCTGGTGGGGCTGACCTTGACCAGAGCCTCCATGCTGCCTGTGCTGCTGCAAAGGAGGCTGGGAAGGGAGCCTGGACCTGCCTAATCCTGCAAGGGAAGATTGAGCCTCAGCAGGGAGAGCCACCTGGGGTCGGGAGGGAGTTCAGATCCCGGGCAGCCAAGCCAGCGTAGTCCTGTGCACTTCAAGGCTGCTCCTAGCGGCGGCCACAGGCGTGGGAAGGGCTCCAGGTCCTTGGCCTTTGGATGCACTCTGGGTGGACAGGGAACTGCAACGCTGATGACCTTCCAGACTCAGCCCCAGCGAGCTCTCAGGCCCGTTCTCCTGATTCCACACAGAGTGACACCACCTCGGGGCAACCACCAGCACTTCTGCCACACTTTATGGGCCAAAGTGGGTCACAGGGCAGCTGGTTTTATGGGATGGGACATGAACTCTGTGTTTTCCTGCAAGGAACAGCACAGGGTATGATGGGGACAGCTTTGCAATCACTGCCCTGACAGCCTTGGAACCTCCTAACCTGAAGCCCATGGTGGCTTCAGCATGGGGAGGTCTCGTGGAGCCCGCACCCAGAGCTCTGTGGGCATCGCAGGGTTGGTGGCCACAGTCACGACCCCACAGGTGGGTGGGGAGGCCTGTGATTCTTTAAAGCATGGAAGTTCTACCCTGGGAGGGGAGAAGTTGTACATTGTGCCCAATTATCAGGTCTTGCAAAGCCCTGGGAATGGCTATGCTTATAGTTCATATCGCCTCAGAGAGGTGTCCACGGCGCCAGGAGAGTGGGGGGCAACCTTGCATACTTGTCTGGCTGGAGACAAGCAGGATGTGTGCACAGAAGACCAATATTCAGTTGTCATTCATTCCTCCAATCACTGGGTATTTACTGAGGACTTACTGTGTGCTGGGCACCGTCCCAGGGGCTAAAGAATCAGCAGGAACTAAGACAGACAAAACCCTTGTTCTCACAGGCCAAAAACCAGATAGATAAAATGACGGTGATGCGCGCTTTGGGGAAAAGACGGCAGGACTGAGGGACAGGGGCCACTGTTGGAAACGGCCATTCAAACACGGAGGGAGTCACAGAAAAAGGCACAGGAGTAGTTGCAGTGGATGCAGAATTCAGACCAGCAAAGCTTAGAATTCCTAGGCCTGGTGGCTATTTAGTTCCTAGAACCCAGGGGTCAGAACCCAGAAGCCCAACCCCAGGGAGACTGGCCATCCACCCTCATGGTACCCCTTCCTGAGGATCTGCACTCCAACCCATCCTCACCGTGGAAGGCATTTGAGAGTCAGTTGCTATGGGAAGTATTTCAACTAGCAGGAATTCAAAAGTCAAGAATGACTGCCTATCAACCCTCAAGGGCCCCCACCTGGGAGATTTAATGGGCCTTTATTGGGCGTGCTGGGAACTCACCCCAGGAATGAAGTGGATCTGCAGCCACGCAGCAGCTTCCTAATCCAGGATTACGCTGCCAAGAGGCAGGGGCCGTGCTGCCTGCCCTTTCTATTGCTGTCCAAGCAGGCACCCCCAGCCATCATCGACCCCTGTGGGTGGAGGCAGAGGGGACAATCTCAACTAGTGGGCAGTTAAGCTACGAAACACTCCAACCTCTCACCTGCTGGTGGCTACAGCAGCTCTGGGTACAGACGCCTGTCCTAAGTGTGGTGTACAAGACTGCAGACAGAGACGCACTTCTGCCAGTAACCTAAGCTAGGGACTGCTGGAAACGACCCCAGCTTGTGATAAAGGCCAAGGAGGAGCTCTGCTGATTAGGAGGAGCTGTCAAACTGGAGGTAGGGTGCAACAGTAATGCTTCCCCATTTGCATCCTGCCGCCCTGGTTCAGATCACTAATGGAAATGACCGTGATCAAGCAGCATGGCCAGGCTCCAAAGGGGGCCAAAGAGGAGCTCCCTGCTTCCCCCACAGTGTTCACTCAGTGGGTGGGAGCCAGAATGGGAAACTAGGGGTGGAGAAACCCTGGGGGAAGTGTGAACCCCACCCCTCACACCTTCATCAGAAGTACTGAGGTGAGAGCCTGTCGGACTCAGAGGAAGGACAAAAATGCTGCTCACAGGATCATGGCAGTGGTGAGGGCCCCTGTCCAGAAAAGGTTTGTTGCAAAAAACAGACACCAGTACAGTGATGCAGGAGAAAGGCTTAGAGCCATGGGAATGGCATACTCACTCCATCACTGGGAAGGCTGAGAAAGGACCTCTCTTGGGCTCTCCAGGAGACCCCCACTGGAAGTGCTGATATCCAGAACATCTTCCACAGCTGTGAGGCAGGGGTCCACGAGACATTGTATCCAAACTGCAGAACACAAAAGATGAAGATCCTAAAAATAGCCAGCAAAAAAGAAAATCACCTTTGAGGAAAGACTGTTTGACTGACAGCCCACCTCCTCATGGCAGCCACTGAGGCCACAGAACAGTGGATATTTGTGTCTTTAAAGTGCTGCAAAAATGGCTCCACTTAGCATTGCATTACCCAGCAAAACTATCCTTCAAGAAAGAGTGTGAAATGAATCAAAGGTAACATCAGAAAAAAAGAGACGGTTTATCACCAAAAGACGCTTCAAAGGAACTTGTGTTCAGAATTCTGGTTTCCAGCATTGGCGTTTCTTTGCCTTCCCCGGCCCTGCCCTCCTTGCGGCTCCTCCTCTGTCTTCCCTGGGCCCTGGGCCCCGCCCTCCCTGCCGTCTCCTCCTCTGTCTTCCCTGGGCCCCGCCCTCCCTGCCAGCTCCTCCTCTGTCTTCCCTGGGAATCATCTTCGCTGTCTTTCCCAGGCACTGCCCTGCCTGCGGCTCCACTCTCCATCTCCTGGATCCCATGCCCTACACCTGAAACTAACGTCAGATTTCTCATTCTCTTATTAAAAGCAGTGCATTGGGAAAAAAAAAAAAAAAAAAAGCAGAGCATTGAAAAGCCACCATTAAGAAAGTGAAAAGACGACCCACAGAATGTGAGAAAAATTTTGCAAATCATACATCTGATGATGGATTTGTATTTAGAATATATATGGGACTGCTATAATTCAACAATAAAGAGACAACCCAATTTAAAATTGGGAAAGGGACTTGAATAGACATTTCTCAAAGAAGATATACAAGTGACCATGAAGAACATGAAACGATGCTCAAAATTACTAGCCCTCAGGGAAAGGCAAATCAAAGCCGCAGCAGGGGCCCCTGACACCTGCTAGGATGGCTAGAACAAAAAACCCATAAGAACAAGTGCTGACAAGGAAGTGGAGAAACTGGGACCCTCATCAATTCCATACATGGTGGAATGTAAAATGGTGCAGATGCTTTGAAAAATAGACTGGCAGCTCCTTAGATGATCAAATATGAAATTATCATGTGACCCAGCAATTTCGCTCCTAGCTCTTTACAACAGAGAAATGAATGTTCACCCATAAATTGTACCTGAATACTCACAGCAGCATTATTCAGTATAGCAAAAAAGTGGACGCAGCCCAAATGCCTAGCCACTGCCCAGTGGATACACAGCATGTGGTACACCCTACAGTGGCATATTATTCAGCCACAAAAAGGGAAATACGCATGCCACAACCAGGGCGAACCTTGGAAACATCATGCTCAGTGAGAGAAGGCAGTCAGAAAGAACTAATTCATGATGCCACTCACGTGAAATGTCCAGAACGGGCAAATCTGCAGAGACAGAACGCAGGCCACAGGCTGTCAGGGGCTGGGGGATATGGAGGAAAGAGTACATACAGGGTTCTTCTTTGGGGTAATGAAAACGTCCTGGAATTGGATAGCTGTGATGGTTGCACAATTCTGTGAAGGCAGAAAAAGCCATTGAGTTACACACAGTAAGTGGATGAATTGGGTGTTATGTGAATTCTGAGTAAAGCAGTTTAGACAACAGAAAGCAAAGCACAGCCAGCCCGGCAGCTCATGCCTGTAATCCCAGCACTTTGGGAGGCGGAGGCAGGTGGATTGAGACCAGTCTGACCCTGTCTCTACTAAAAATACAAAAATCAATCAGGTGTGGTGGCACATGCTTGTGATCACAGCTATTTGGGAGGCTGAAGCAGGAGAATCACTTGAACCCAGGAGGCAGAGGTTGTAGTGAACCGAGATTGCACCACTGCACTCCAGCCTGGAGAGGCAGACTCCATCTCAAAAAAAAAAAAAAAAAAGCAAAGCATTTCTTCTCTTCCTTAGGTCTAACACCAAACTTGCATATGAGATCCATCATCTACTCAGAAAGCCAAGCCCGCTCTGCTTCGCAAAAACCATTCTCTTCAGGAGCAGCTGGTGTTAAGCTGCTTCTGAAGCAACCCCCTCCCCATGCAAAATTACAATATATATCTTTCATACCCAGAAAATGGGTCTCACCCTGCCCTGTCCAATGGAAATACAACATGAGCCAGGAGTGTCATTTTAAATTTTCTAGTGGCCACATTTTGGAAAGCAAAATAAATAGGTAAAATTAATTTTAACACCATATTTTATTTAATCCAATATATCCAAAACATTATAATTTCAAAATGTAATTCATTTAAAACGTTTAATATTTTACATCTGATGTGTGTTCTGCACACACAGGACATCTCGATTCAGATGAAGCACATTTGAAGCTCTCAACAGCCACAGCAGAGAACTGCTCTCTGTAAGTCCCAAGTGATAGACTGGCTTAGGCAAAGGGAGAAACGGGACTTGGCTAACGTAACTGAAGGCCGGGACAGATGTGGACTTTAGACACCACTGGATCCAGAGGTTTAAACTTTCTCTCTTTCCCCTCCTCTCTCTCCTTCTCTGCCTCTTTCTTTCATTTTCTTTCCTCCCCTCTCCCTGTCTCTCTATCTCCCCTTCCCTCTTCGTCTCTCCCTCCTTTCCTCCTTCCTTCTCTCCCTTTCTCTCCTTCCCTCTTTCTTTCTTCTTTCTTTTTCTTTCTCCTTCGCTTTCTCCCTCCCACCTTCTATGCCTCTCTTTTTCTTCTTTCTTCCCTTCGCTCCCTCCCTCTCTCCCCATCTCATGGTTCTGAATTAGCTTCCCTCCCAGGCTCATGGAGTGGCCCCCAGCAGTGCTTGGTTTACAAACTCCTCCCCACTATGTAAGGGAGCAATTTCTTTTTCTGGGGAAGAAAATGTCCCCTTGGGGTGGCACACTGAGCCCTGACAGGAGTAAGGGATGTTCTGATTGGCCAGTCGGGCTGTGACTCACTCCGCTGCTGGCGGGCCAGAGGAGCAGCGTCCCCCACCCTCTACCTGCACCTGAGCCCAACTCTCTAGGGCTGAGAAAGTACACAGCTCTGCTCAGGCATTTTGTTAATGGAGCTTCTTAATTGTCTGTAACTTACCTAATTTTGCTCCCAAGCTTCTGCCCTACTGGGAAGCAGGAACAGCATTCCAAACTTTGAAAATAGCTTAATCTAGCACTATTTAAATGATCTCTCTTGTTTTCATAGTCTCTTGTGGGAAAATGGGAAGTTCTGGTCGCAGTTCAACCTCCTATCAGGATTTTTCTCCATTTTCCTCCTTCTTCCCAAGATGACACTGGGGGCTAAGGCAAAGCTCCTGGGTCTTCCCGGCAGTAGGGAAGGGGAGGTCAGCCCTGTGAGCCTCCTGTGGGAGTGCCTTAGCACACTCAGGGCCCCCCTGTACAGCTGTGCAAGTTGTGCATTGCACAACTCCATGGGACAATATCAGCACAGACTAGAGTGTACATGGTCCTCCCTGTCCCTCCCCTCTGCTCCTCAGCCCTGAATGCCCCTGTCTTCTAGATGTGTGCTGGCTCTCACCCCTGCCTAGCAGCTCCCGCCTCCTGCCTCCAGACCCTGCTGTTCTGGCAGGCCCCTCAGCACCTCTGTGCCTCTCGAGGGACCATAGGAGACTTCTGGGTCACTCATCCCTCCACAGTAGACAAGGCGTGCTGTCTCTAGGGAAGAAAGCAGCCCTCTCCTTCACACGCGCCTTTCTCATTCCCACCAGGAGAGCTGGAGCCTCCTTCACCAAAACCCCTGACCCTGCCAGATGTAGAGGGGTAACTGAGTCTCTTCCCATTCAAGCTTCGCTTTTGACAGGTGAGGCAGCAGAAGGGTTGGGCAACCCCATTCCCTCTGTCCATTGCCTCGGGTGGTCTCAGCGGCCTGTGGTCAGAAGGAATGAGGGCTTCTTTGTCCCAGGTGGTGTCCACCCTCCAGGAAGCATGGGTTTTACAGGGCACGACATAATCACACAGTTCCACCCCACCCTGCAGGGGAGGGCGCTGGCCGTTAGAATTGTTCCTTTATTTTAAAATATAGGGAAACTAAGGCTGAGAAAGAGACAGAGACTTGCTCCAAATCACAGGAGGCACAAGCCACAAGACTGAGATCCCCGGCCAGCCCTGCCCCTTCCACTCTCACTCTCATGGACTGCTCATTTAAAAAGGAATTTGCGTCTCAAAAACTACTGTTGAAGGAATTTGTTCCACTAAGAAACAAGAGGACTTCTGGCTCTCTTTCTTGGACTTAAAACTGTTTTTGCACCCTCCCTCCAGCCTTTCAGGCTGGCAAATGTGCAAAGAATGGCAGGAATGTCACACACCTGCAGGTGCCAAGTTGTCTAAGAGGCCCAGCCCAAGGGAGGTGAGCCCCACTCAGAGCCCCACTGGGAGGGGTGGAAGCCACCGGGCAGGCTCGGTCACGTAGAACGAAGGAGGAACAGCGCTGGCAGGGGGTGGGGGAGGAGGCACCGCAGGGGCAAGGGAACCCATGGGGCAGCTGGGCCCCAGCTCCCCTCACACCAGGCAGGCAACATCTGGGTGGTCGGTGAGAGCCTTAGATAGGACCTCCCCCCGACCCAGCGGGCAGCATCCGGTGGAAATAAGGCTGATCTGCAGAGGGAAATAAATGCGTCAGGGTTCTCAGTAGCTGTGGATAGATAGACAGGTGATGGTTCTGAGTTGGCCTGTGGTCACGTGGAGGGTAAGTCCCAGGGCCTGCAGGGCGAGGGTGAGCAGAACTAGGAGGCTGGCCTGCTCGGTACTCAGGAAGAGCCCATGTTTCAGTTCGAGTCTGACGAATGTCTTAGCCCAAAGGCTGTGAGGCAGAAGGAATTCTCTTCCTGGTGGGGCAGAGGGCGGTGTCAAGGTTTTGTTCTTTCCAGGCCCTGGCTGGATGGGGAGGAGGTGCACCCATGGGGGTAGGGAGGGTGGTCTGGTTCACTCAGTCTCCACCCAAACATTCATTGCAACCAGAAACCTCCTCACAGGCACCTGGACAAGGTGCTGCCACGTATCTGGGCACCCAAGGCCCAGGCAAGTTGACACATTCAGTCACCATCACAGGGCACCACAAAGGGTAGGGGCAGGGGGAAGTCGTGCTCACCCAGGCCAGAGGGGCAGGCAGAGGAGGGACTGCCACCAGCACAGGCCAGCACAAGGGAGGACGCCCACCCCAAGGGAGAGCCAGGGGAGCCAAGAGCAGGGCCTCTACTCTCTCCCATCCAGCCTCCCTCCAGGAAACCAGTGGAGGGGGCTGAGCAGTTGACTTTGCAGGGTCACACGTACCCAGAGAGAGAAGAGCAGGCCAGAGAAGGACCCCCGAGCCAGCAGGCAGAATGCAGCCCAGAACCCGCGCACCGAGAGCAAAGCCCTGGCGTTGGTCTTCAGCCTCTACTCGCACCTCGCCATTGATCAGAGGAAAGCCTTATGTGGGCCACAGCTTTTTACTAGAATGTAAGATTATTTTTACCTCTATCGCAGTTATTTGTACAGACCCCTTCCATTAGGAATGATTCTGTCCTATTCATGGTGTCCACTAAGTGCCATCAAGTTTTCCTGTTGAATCATTTCTTCTGATTGAAAAAAGGAAGAGCATTTTCAGAGAAAAAGTCCGGGTAGATGGAAGACTTGGGTTCATGGAGCGAGAGACGCCAAGGCAAGGGCACACCAAGGCCGGCCCCGAACTCCCAATCAGCCTGACCTCACCGGGGCCTCCTGGCAGCGGGGAGCACTACCTGCTGGGAGGTTGAACCTGCAACCCAGCAAGCAGGGATGGCGCCGCTTGTCAAATGCCACCCAAGCCTGTGGTGTCCAAGTCTTCAGACACAAAACTTGGCTTCTGTAATTAAAACAGCTCGAAAACAGAAGGGGAGCACTGGGGATCCAAACAGGGGAAACAGAAAAACAAGCATGACAGGGTCCTCGTCCAAATCCAAACCACCCATTTATGAAAATTCGGGGGTGAGACAGTTGAGGACATTGGAATATGAAACATTAATTTTATTAGTGTGATAATGACATACCGTTATATAAGGAAAAATGTCTATCCATTAGAAAAAATACAGTCTCATGAACAAAGGAAAGAGGTATTTGTCAAAGCTGGGCTTCAGGAACGTTCACCTGGGAGCAGCGAGGTGTGAGGTGGAAGCTGGAACCTGCGATTCTGAGCAGAGGCTCCGAGAGAGTCAGACATCTCCTCGGGGCAGGGGCACAGCTGACAGGACCGATGCTGCCTGGGACTCTCAACCTCCTGAGCTCCTTCTCTGTCCTGGCCCCGGCTGGGGTAGAGGCCATGGTGCTTGCCCTGGGGCGGCCCTGCTGCCTGTGACTGTGGCCCAGTGAGGGACAGGCCTGCCACAAACAGCATGCGGCATGTCACCCAGGCAGGGCTGCTCAGTGGGGCAGGAGCTTCTGTAGGCTCGAGAGGGTTCCACCCGGAGGTGGCTTTGCCAAGATGGGGATCCCACCATGGGGCATGGGAGGGAGATGAGAGGCTCTTCCCTGGACCTTGTGAGCCGCAGCCAGAGATGCCAGCATCCCGAGGGCAGTGAGTGAGGAGAGGCCAGGGCTGCAGGGAGGCTGGGGCGCCAGCATCGGGGAAACACGTGTAGCATAAAATGTACCATCTTAACCATGTGTAAGTGCACAGCTCAGTGGCACTAAGAGCACTCTCATTGTTCTGCAGCCACCACCACCATCCGTCTCAGACCAATCGTCTTCCCCACTGAAGCTCTGTCCCCATCCAACTCTCACTCCCACCCCTCCTCCCGCAGCCTCTGGTGCCCACCATTCCATCTCTGTCTCTACGACTGGGACTACTCTAGGGACCTCTAGGGACCTCGTAAAGGTGGAATCATATGTATTTGTCTTTTTGTGCTTGGTTTACTTCTCCTAGCATCATGTCTTCAAGTTCATCCGTGTCAGAGCATGCTTGAGAATTAGCTTCCTTTCAAAGGCTGAATGGGCTTCCGCTGTTGCGGTGCACCGCTTTGGTTTGTCCATTCACCTGTCAATGGACGCTTGGGGTGCCTCTGACTCTTGGCTGTGTGAAGAGTGCTGCTTTGAAGGTGGGTGTGCAAGTGTCTCTGAGAACCTGCTCTCCATTCACGTGTTTACCCAGAAGCAGGGTTGCTGGATCACTTGGTGATCCTATGCTTAACTTTTTCAAGAACTGCCACACCTCATCCACAGCAACTGTATGATTTTCCTTTCCCACCAGCAGTGGGGAGAACCCTCCCCTCCACCTGCACACTTCTCCACAATCTGCAAAACCTTGCTGTTCAAATGGACTGACCCCTCCCATGCCATGTTACCTGGGTCTACCAGTCAGAGCAACTCATCCTTCAGACCAGAATGACTGGTTCAAATAGCAAATCAAGACGTTTCACTGGCCAGTGAAATCCCTACCTGGATGTGTGTGCTGACCAAGAGCATCCTGTTTTCACCGGGACTGCTCAGCTGGTAGGCCTGGAGCCGCGGGTGGCCATCGCTGCCTGCAACACCCCCCGCTTGCCCTGGCTTGGGAAGAGTTGGCCTGAGAATGAAGCCCATACGGAGGACAGAGAAGGAGGACAGGCTCCTCATGACCTCCAGGAGCCCCTGGATCCAGCCATGCCTGGGTAGATGCACCCTTGGACTTGTCAATTTCACGAGCCTGCCAGTTCCCTTTCTTGCTCCAGCCAGCTTAAGTTTCTGTCATTTCTAATGCAGGGGGACACCCAGCAGGGAACATGTGCTCAGGTGCTTCTCAGGGCGGTTTTAGCCCAATACAGCAATGATGGCTGGAAAGCCCATCTATCAAACAGACCCCACACTGGGGAGAGGGCATGAGTCTCCCAGCCTCGAGGGCAGACTCAAGGGGCTGGTAGTTATCTACAAGCTGGCTACAGGAGAAATGCTCCTGAGAACATGCTTTCCTCGAAGTACCCAAGGCCCCAGGGCGTCTCTCACTGCCAGCCACTCACGTCCCTCTGCTCTGTGTCCAGACTCTGGGCATCAGGCCCTGGTTTGTCCTCCAGGAGGCTCCAGCCACAGAGAAGTGCTGCAGCACCCAGCAGAGAGTCTGAGTTTGAATCCTGGCCCCACCATGGGTAACCACGTGTCCTTGAGGGTAGTGACTTCACCTTTCTGCTCCCAGGTTCTCCTCCTCCAATGGGGCTGGTCCTGGTCCTGACTTGCAGCCTCGCAGCCTTGAACGCTGCAGAAACCACTCCCCAGCATCTGTGTCCCCTAAAGGTCTGTGGTGCACCTGCCCACATGCCCAGTGCAGGCTAGCTGGAGGCTCTGCTCCAGGACTAGATGCTCAGCCTGGACATGACCTAAGTCACTTCCACTGACAACTCCATGATGGTTGTCCTCAGAAATAAAACATGTGCCCACAAAGCCCCACCATCAGGGCTGATGGAAGGCCCCAACGGGGCACCGTGGGCCATGGGCCCTGGGAACACCTGCAGGAGGCTCTTGGTCTCCAGCCTCATCTGGCCTCATCCCATGGCTGCCAGATGTGAATCAGAGCCCACCCTCTTCATTCCCCAAGGCCCGGCACCTCCTGCACCTCCTTGCACAGAGCTCACCTGGCCTCCTCCGTTCCTCCCGATACAGGGAATGCTCCCCCGATGTCACTTCGGCTGGCTCCTTGTTTCTCAGGCCTTGATTCCTTCGTCCCTCCCTAGGACTTCCCTGCCCACCTGGCCAGGTGTTTTCTTCAGGGCGCTGCACCATCTATAGTCACTGTATCAGGTCTTACCTGGCCGGTTATTTTTTTATTTCTGCTCAGAGCCTCTGTTTGTTCTCGAGCTGTGGCTGCTCTGGGGCCCAGGCGGGAAGTCCGAAGTCACCTCTGGATCTGCTCTGGGTGGGGGGGTGCCGCCATCCTGACCAAGCCCACAGATTGGCCTTGCCCTTGCCCTGCAGAGAGCCCATCCAGGTGCCCTGCCCAGAGCTGTCGGCATTAATAGCTGATGGTTTAATACCCTCAGGAGCCAGCGCACTCACGCAGCAATCAGAAGGCCCCATCACCGCTGCCGTGTAATTGCACCCCATCACTAGCGCAGCGAGTGCTGATTGCAGCTCAGAGACAGCTCGGCTTCCAGGCTGACGGGCCGGAGCCCTTGGAGGTCTAATGAGGGTAATTGAGGCAGGGCTGATTGTGCTGGAAAAAAGCTGAAGGGGAGTGAGCCATGAGAACAGGCCGCATCACACCCCAAACGGGACCACATTTGCTAAATTTGTTTCCGATGCAATTTCGTGGTGATTACACTGATTTCTCTTGAGTTACTGAGCCTGGCACGGAGCTCATGCTTGTAGCCCCGCTGTCAGGATGCGCCTGTTTTGGAGCGGGAGGTGTTGATGATGACTTATGGACCTCTGTCAGCCCTGGGAATGAGTGCATGGAGAGGCTGGTAGGACAGACAGTAGCTTGGGGGCGTTGGGGAGGGCCTGGGGTCCCAAGGGGCTTCGTTTGGGCTCCCAGGGCTGCTGCTCACCACCGTGTGGCTGGGGCACACTGCGCAGCCTCCATGTGCCTCACTTCCTCACCTGCAGCTGCTTCCTCACCCCCACCTCACAGGGTGCTGGGAGGTCCTGGAGAGTTCACTTACAGGCAGTGCTCAGACAGTCCAGCCTGGGGTCTGCCTGGAGGCACAGCTACAGAGCAAGTGGCCAGGGCCCTTAGGGAAGTCACACCTGACCCCGCACCCACCCCTCTGCAACAGCAGCAGCCACCCATGTTGGGCTATGGATGAAATGAGCCCAGGGAGGGGGCCCCTGACCAAAGCCATGCACTGGCAGAAGCTGCGTCCACACCTCCATCATGAGTATCTGTACAAATTTTCATGAGATGAAGCAGTGTAGCCTGTCTCTGCTGGAAGAACCAACACTTCTCAAACCCAGTTCCTTGGCTGCAGGCCTGCCAACAAAAAGAGGCTCCCTGGCTGCGGAAGCCTGGGAAACAATTCCAGCCTTGGCTACTGAAGGCAGGGGGCCCAGGACTGCAGCCCGATTCCCCAGGCTGTTGTGCATGGGCCCCTCAGGGTCGGAATCAGATTTTAGTCAACAAGGCACCCAGGAATTCCGGACTCTCGGCATGGGCTGGGAGCCACTGCTCTGAGCTAGGGGTGCCATGGGAGAATCACCTGGAGAGCTTCTAAAAGTGACCACCGCTCAGCCCCCTGAAGCTCCGAGGCTCCTGTGGGGTTAGGCACTGGTGTTTTAGTCTTCGCCAAGGGCTCCAATGTGTCACCTGGGTGGAGCGCACCCGGCTCACAGAGCGGGACCATCTGTCCTGGGTGTCGCTGAGTCTCCCCAGGGAGATGTGCTTCCACATTTGGGGTGTGCCTGTACTCCCATGGCCGCCCCTGCCTCCCAGCAAGGAAAACCTGGAGTCAAGAGCTTTTAGCAAAAATGTTTAATCTCTCCTTAATGTGTGTGTTTATTTACAAGTACTAAATCTGAAGAACAGTAAAATAGGAAATAGCTGTATATGTACACATCTGAGGGCCGGACCTGCGGTCAGCGGCGCTGCTTCTGCTAGGAGCCCCGGCTGAGGGTGCCCGCCTGGACCATTGGAGGGATCGCTCTTCTTCTGGGAGGGGGTTCTGCAGCGTTAAAGGACAGCTAATTGTGGGCTTCGTCTTAAAAATATCTCTCTCTCTAAATATATCTATTCTAGCTGTGTAGCACCAACGTGAGCCACTGAATCCAGAATAGGGAGAAAGCCAGGGCGGAGGCTCTTGGCAAGGCCGAGCTGGGATGGCATGCCGCTCAGGGCCCTGCCCCAGACTCGACACTGCAGGTCTTGGGGCTCCCAGTCCCTCAGGCCAAGGGGCCAGTGGTCCTGGGGCTAGGGAGCACGGAGGAAGCTTGAGGTATATCAAGAGGCCAGGCTCCCAGGCCGAGGCGTGAGCTGTCCTAGCACTCCTGAGCCAGGCGCGGAAAGAGGGAGGACACGGAGCAGGGTAGGAGGTGCTGTGGAAAGCAAGTGGCGTCAGCAGGACGCCAGGTGGGTGTCAGTTTCACAGCACCTGTGTGCAGCCCTGGCTCCCTGCAGACACAGGGCCCATGGGAGCCGCTCACCGCTGCTGGGCACAGAGTAGACTCAAACCCCAGCTCCAACCAGGGACCCCAGCCCCAGGCCAGAGCTCCCGGGTGCTGCATAGCTTGGAGCACAGTGGGAACCAGTGACAAGTGGGAACTGGGCCCCAACTCCACAACCTGGCGGAGGGAGGTATGGAGTAGCTCAGAGACTGCTGTCCCAGTAGACAACACGGGTAGAGTCGGCTTGATACTTGCGCATGTAAACAGATACTGCTAAAGTGCTTGCGCCTAGACACGGCCATGTGCTCTGCGGTGGCCACATCCCAGCCACACGCCCCGTGGGAACCATTCCACACGGGGCCTGTGGGTGCACCCCCTTTATCACCACTGCCGTCCCCACCACCCGCCCATGATACTCACATGGACAAGGGCAGCCTGGCAGGGCCCAGCAGGGCGCAAGTCCTAAGGAGGGTGAGGGTTGGAACTGGATTCCGAAGGTGATGCAGGAGCCCCTACCTGACCCATGAGGAACTGGAAGAACCAGGGGCTTCAACCTGAAGCCAGCATCCAGGGAAGACTTTGGGGGAAACTGAGGCTCCCACCCCGCCATGGCCAGGAAGCATCAGAAGGGAGGTGGAGGCGCACCCAGGGATGGGAATCCCAGCCAACACTAGGGACTACTGAAAAAACAGCCCAGCCACCATATGGACTGGCCTCGGCTCTGGCCCCCAAGTCTGCCCAGAGAGTGAGCCCACCCTCTCAGTCCGCTGGGGGTGGAAGCTGACCCAGGCCTGAGCTGGGTATGACAGCAGCAGGAGGCCCCAGCCCTGGCACAGTGCCCAAGGGGCCAAGGAGCTCCCTGAGTCAGCAGTCACCGATTCCACACTGACCCGTGTTCAGGGGAGGGGCGGGTCTCTATGGTGGTGTCTGGCTCAAGCTGCTCAGGAGGGGTGGATTGCAAGACTGGCACCCCCTGGGGCCAAGTGCTCTCCTCAGGCCTGGCTGAGGACACGGGGCTGGGTCTGGCCACAGTTAGCTGTCCCTTAAAGTCTGTGGGATCTTCAGTACCATCAAAAAAGTGACCTTGAAAAGGGGATGGACCGCTTGTTTGCTTTTACAAGTGACTGATTAATTAAAAAACATAAAAAAGGGTCTAACAACCTCTAGTATTCAACACTTGCAGTTTTAAAAAGATCAACTCAGACTAAACGCTAGCACAATCATGCATGCCCCGCAGGGCCGTGGCACCCGGAGGCTCTCAGGGTCGGCAGGAAGTCCTTTCCATGTCACATCAAACCAAAACAGCGGCTCGCAGGTTGAGGGCACAGGCTTCAGGGCTGCTCCACTCCAGGGAGGCTGCGGCCACTTTCTCCACAACCATTTGGCATTGTTTTCCCACTGCCTTCATTTTCTTGTTCTAAATTGTCTTTAAAATTCCTCTTCAGTTAACTGTACAGTACCCCACTGGGGCTGGAGCCTGAGGCTAGAGCCACATATATATATGTGCATATATATACATGTACAGCTTTCTTTTAAGAATGCATTCTCTCTTGCTGAGGGCAAGGGTGGACACCACTGGCCTCCAGTCCTTCTGGTCACTGCCCGTCATTCACGGCCCAGATAGATCCAGGCCACTGTGGGCTGGAGGGGCTATGCCACAGAACTCAAGGCCCAAGCAGAGTGCAGCGGAATTTTTCTCCCCTAAAAACAAAACAGTCCCCAGATGTCTCACCGCACTGGAAGGGCCAGGACACTGCTGAGACGCCACACTGGAAGCCGCTGGGGCAAGGAGTGGAGGGAGAGGAGTGCTCAGGGGCTGCCCTCGGGGGCTCCACAGCAGGGAGCTCGGCCTTACCCTTGAAGGCAGCTGCCAGGGCAGCCCATGTAGGACTCGAAGGGGAATAAATAACGGGAACGTGCTCTCTGTGACCTGGGGCCCCTGGCCCAATGGCTCCCAGAGGCATAGCCCTGAGGACAGAGAGGGGCCGCCCGGTCCATCTGGAAGCCACCCAGGAGTCTGAGCAGCCTGGCCCGCAGTCCCTCCATAGGAGGGAGCATGGCCTCTCTGGGGCGAGGTGGATGTGGCACTCCGGCCTCTGCCGCGCAGAGCACGCGGTGAATCTGAGGATGGCAGCGGTACAGCAGGCATGGGTGCTGGATGGGGGAGGCGGGTGGCAACAGGCCCAGACCAACGTGAGCTCCTCTTGCCCAGCCATGGGCTTTCGCCTCTTTCTCCAGCTGCCAACTGGGTCCCTGGACCCTCAGACTCTGCCAGCTGGGGGCAGCTTGGGAAGCTAGGAATGCTGACACCCCCAGCCTCTTGTCCTGGTCTCAAGGGGACAGCCCAAGCTGGCTACCCCTCCCCCTTGGAGGGTCCTGGCCTCACCCCTCAGCCCCTCAGAGGTCAGCCCTTCTCTCATGAAGGCCACCAGGCAACTCTTGCCAGGCAATGAAGGTCCTTGGCCGGCCTGGGCACCCAGTGCTGCCCCGGCCCCTGAGCAAGCAGCTGTGTGTACAGCTGTGGCGTGGCAGGTACCATCACCTCCACACAGGAAGAGCCGGGACCCGGCCGGGCGAGACAGGGGAGGGAGGGCCGGTCAGTCGCTGCACTGCGGCGGCCTGAGCGCCACCAGACACTGCACGCGCATGCGGCGAGGGCTGCCCTGGTCCCTGCTTGGCCACCCTCGTGCTGCGTCCTGCTGGACAGTCACAGCCGGGGCTCAGCTGCTCAGGGCCATCGTGTCTACCACCTGCTCCAGCTTGCTCCGCAGCCGCTGCCGCCGTGCCTGCTCATCCTTCTCCAAGGCTGCCAAGATCTGCAGGGCCAGGAGAGCTGTCAGCATGCCGGGCCACCGGCCTCCATAGGCTCAGCAGGCCCAGGGTGGATGCCTCTGGAGCAGGTGCCAGAGGTTCAGCCCCATCTATTCCTGGCCACGGGAACTTGGTTGTGAGCCTGGACCCCCCAGAACCCCATCATGGAGGATGAGCCCCACCCCGTCATCATTCCTACCCTCGCCCCCTAAAACAGCAGGCTCTGATCCCTTGGCTGCCTGGCCACACTACTGACATGTCTCCACCCAGTCCTGACACCCCTGGGGTTCCTGTGCCCCTTTAATATATGGCCATCTGTCGTGGGTGCAGATGAGTCTCCCCAGGGAGATGTGGTTCTCCATTTGGAATGTGCCTGCGCTTCCGTGGCTGCCCCTGCCTCCCAGCAAGGAAAACCTGGAGCCTCCCCAGAAAGCCTCAGTTCCCCTTGCCCTGGTGAGCCCCAGGACCCCAGGCTTTTGTTCCCACCCCCCACCCCAATACACGCAGTCTCTGGCTGCTCCTCTGTTCCTCTGGGGTACCTGCCTGAGAACGGCCCTCTGCCTCCTATCTGCTGCCTGCAGCACCCTGGGAAATGCTCCTTGCTTCTGCTGCACCTGCCCCAGCTTCCCCAGGGTGGCTCTGGTTCAGTCCCGTGGCCTCCTCGGCCCTCAGGGCCTTGGCACAGGCCAAGCCTGTCCTGCCCTCTGGCCCGTGCTCCTGTCCCATGCAGCCCAGGAGTCAGTCCTTCTTCCTGGATACCTCCTGGAGCCTGTCCCCAGTTCCACGTTCGTGGATGACAAGGGCTCACTCCAAGTTAACAGAAAAGATACTGAAAGGGAAGCTCTGCCAAGAGCCTATGCCCAGCCCTGGAGACGCCGGCTCAGGCTGGAGAGCCTTGAAATGAGCCCCTCAGGGAAGTTGCTCACTACCCCTACCCTCCGCCTCAGGAAGAAGCTGCCATCCCATCTTCCTTATCCCCGACCCCACATGGCTGCATACAGTGACTCCACCATAGCCCTCTCTGCTCAGCCTGCCAGGCTTCCTCTTGGCCCTGAGGAACCAGGTAGCCAGCAGGTACAGAGGAGCGAAGGTGCCTCATGGCAGTCCAGAGATTCGGGGAGGAGCTGGCAGGGCGGGGCAGAGCAGGTGGCTCTGGCAGGGCGCTCCCAGCCCAGCTCTCGGGCTCCCATGGTGCTCACCTCATCCTTGTACTTGGTGATATAGGAGTAGATCTCATGCAAGGCGCTCATGCTGTTGAACTGGCTCAGGTGCAGGCGGGACTGCTCTGCCAGGTATGCGCTCATGTCCTGGTCGCTGATGGCTGGCATCTTGGCGATGTCCGCATAGTACCTGTGGGTGAGTGGCCAGGTGGGCATATGAGCAGGGTCCGTGCTGGCCCCCAGGTCCCTGCCCCAACCCCTGCCACCTCCACCCACCTCTCCACCCAGCTCTTGTAGTTGGGGATGTCCTTGGCATAGAGCAGCTTGTTAGAGGGCGAGTCCTTGCCCAGCTTGTGCTCAGAAGTGGAGCAGGAATCCATGAAGGTCTGGGCCACCACCGACAAGCAGGCATCTGTGATGCTGTTCTTGTGAATGTCGAACACAAACTGCGGGTTCTTGATCACATTCACCCAGAAGCGCAGGGGCAGGCTGCAGGCGACAGGCCAGGTGCCGCTCAGATGGTGCCTCCACCCTCCACTCCCTCCTAAGCGAACTTGTGGCCTTCCCGGCTGGGAATCCAAAGTGGGCGTGGCTTTCCATGCAGACTGGGAAATGAGGCCCAGAGGTGCATAGTCCACGGGTAAGTGTGGACTGTCCCCTGCCACCCAGCCAGGGCTGTGCTGCCCCTACCACCTGCATCTCACGCAGGGCATCACGAGACAGCTGTGCTCAAATGCACTTGGTTACGTGAAGGCACGATGTGACCAGGCCCTCGGGGGCCCATTCCACAAAGCCACCGCCCTCCTAGGCCTGTGTGCTGGCTTGCACCCTTGGCTCCCGTGCTGAGATCTGCAGCTCAGGGGACCCATTCCTGCAGAGACCAGCCCTCTGTGCCCCAAGTAACACCTCAGGGACTGCCATCAGCTGGGTTGCCTGCTAGCACTGGCCACATGTGGCTGCTTAGCTTAAATGAAGTTAAGAACCCAGACCCTCAGCCACACCAGTGCCATTTCAAACACTCAGGAGCCACCACCCTGGACAGCACAGGTCTAGAATGTTCCACTGTGGCAGAGTGTTCTCCCAGACCATGCTGACCTGGAGACACTGCTTCCCTGGAGACCCCCCTGTCGCACTGTGCCCAACCAGCATGGCCCAGGAGAGGGGCTTTGTGACACTTCATCCCAATCCAAGACTGTGAGCAGCAGGCGGAGCTGGGACAGGGTGGATGGCTGCATCCCAGGTTTGGGAAGCAACACATGGGCCGGACAAGGCCAGGCTGGGGGTGGCTGCCGGCCCGGGAGCTGCTCACTACCTGTGGGCGGAGGTGGCAGGGACAGTCCAGGTGAGAGGGAAGCTAAGACAGTGGAGGGTATGCACACTGAGTGTGCACAGAACTGGCGGGAGACCCCGGCAGGATGCAGGGTAAGGAGGGGCACTTCCTAGTGAAACAGGGTCCAGCCACACAGGCGAAGCTGTCCACCTGACCCCAAGTGTGGGGGAGCAGTCCCACCCCAGAACTTCTGGGACATGCAGGTGGGGAGCCTGATGCACAAAGAGGGACTCCCTTGTGGCAGGCAAGGGTGGGGCTGTCTGCTGGGGTGGGGGCCACATACACAGCAGGGACCCACTCCAGGGGGTAGGGTGGGCCAACTGGGGCAGGGGGCCACAGATCAGAGCCTGGGGACCCTGAGTAAGAGTGAGGCCAAGGGCTGGCCTGCCTGCAGGGCAAAGAGGAAGCCAACACTGCCAGTCTGGGACCAGTGAAAAAGCAAGTCACTGTCCCAGAGGGAGGCCAGGCCAGAGGAAAGCAAGGGACTGGCTGGCCAGGGAGTCAGACACTCTGGAGAGAGGCCACTTGGAGGCTGGGGTGCCTCTTCATAATAACCAAGCCCAGCCTCATAAAGCCCCAGCTGACACTGCTGTAGCTGCACACGCTACAGTCTAGGCAGGCTCTGCTCCATGCTCCACCTGCTCGGTGAGAACATGTCAAGTGGCTTGGCCTCTGCACCTCAGTGAGCAGGCTCAGGCCTGACCCCACACTGCAGTGGGGAGGCTGTAAGTTCCTTGTACCAGGGAGTACCAGGACTTGCAGTCCCTGTTGCCCTCATCACTGCAATGAGCTGGCTCGGGGCTGGTCCACTGTGCCCTGTTTCTCACACTGCAGCCCACACTCACGTCTGCACAGCTGTGCACACCCAGGGCCACTCACGTCTGCACAAAGTTCCTGCAGCAGTGGGAGGGGCTCGGCAGCTGCAGCAGAGGGCAAGCCGTGGGTCAACGGGCGCAGGCAAATAGGGAAGGCCAGTTAGCACAGGGCTGGCCTGCCACGCCCTGCTGGGTTGTGTCCCCACGCCAGGAAGCTCCAAGTGCAGGCTCCAGTCAGAACAGGGCGAGGGCCCTGGGAGCGCATCTGGCCTGGCCCAGTGGATGCTCCTCTGCCCCCTTGCCTGCCTGCCCTGCGTTACCAGTTGCTCTTCCAGGTGTGGCGCACGTCGGCATCGTGAATCTGGTGCTTGTCGGCCTGCTCGTCCAGGAAGTCGAACATATACTTGATGGCCAGCGGCAGGGCCGAGCCCCGGTGTGCTGTGCTGAAGATGGTCTCAAACAGGTCATCCACAAACTTCTGCAGTGTGCCCTGCGGGGGGCAGGCAGGGACACCGAGCTCCAGGGCTCTGCCTGGCTGTCTGCACCTCCTCAGTCACTGGGCAAGTGATCGCGGGAGCAGCGTGGGGGCAGAGTGGGGGTGAGGGCCTTGCTCCAAGTTTGCCGCTTTCTCTGAGACCAGCCAGCCCAGTGTCCCCTGCCCCCACTTTCCCGCCAGGCCCACCTTGGTGGCCAGCAGCCGCGTCAGGTAGATCTCCGAGACCATCTTGCTGCCGCGGTCGCCCTCACGCTGGTCCAGGTGGTCATGGTTCTTCACCAGGTGCCACAGCTTGGTGCCACTCTCCAGGTCGGGCGTGATCATGGGCGTGCGCGAGCGCAGGCTGTCCGGGCTGCTGGCCGTACGCAGCATGCTCTCTGCAGCACCGGGCTGTCAGCGCCCACCCTGGCTGGCAACCCCCTGCCTGAGCCTCAGTTTCCCCGGTTCCCTCGTCCTCAGTTTCTGAAAGCTGGGGATGGCACCCCCACCCACATGGGATTTTGGGGACAGCCGATGACACCACAGAGGTGACATAATTGTGTACAGACACACAGTCAGGTGAGGCGCAGCCTCCAGTATTGGAAGGCAAGGCCAAGAGTGCGAGTGACGGGCCTTGACACCGGCCCCTGGGTCCTCCTGTCCAGCTGCAGCGTGGGAGCCCGGGGGACATCCTGTCCAGGCTAGGGACCCACGTACTGCCCTCTTGCCCACTGCCTGGCCCCTCACCGTATCTGCTGAGGGACTTGGTGAAGGTGGAGGAGTTGGAGATGTTGTAGGCAGACGTCTGCTTGGGCACCAGTGCCACCGAGGACCCATCTGTCACCTGTGGGCAGAGGTCCAGGGAACTTGTGACCCACCAGGGCACCCCTGTACCACCACGCTCCCCACTCCCCAGCTGGAGACCCAAGTGACACCCTGGTGCCGTGCCTGGAGGCAGGCAGCCACCTCACTCACTCTGTGTCTCTCCACCAGGACAACCCAGGGCGACCAGGCAATCCCACAAGCCCAGCTCAGGGCCTGGGATGGTCCACACACGCATGTGACCCCCTCCCCTCCCCTCCCTGAAAGATCCAGCTGCTGTCCAGCCCACATGCTGCAAACACTGGCACCTGCACTGTGGGAACCCCAAGGGGAGCAAGGCCAGTACTGGGGTCAGAAGGGCGGGAGCCACCTGGTAGTGAGCCAGTGTGTTCAGCCTCTTCCAATCATTGTCAATCTTGGTGGTGACATCCTCATCCTGAAGGATGATGCGCGCCATGCGGCCCTGGCGCCACTCTGCGGGGAGGAGGGTGCTGGAGGATGGGGCCGTTGTGGCCCTCCTTCCCTCTTCCATCACAGCAGTGTAGTGGGACGGGGGCCACCTGCAGCTCTCAGCACCAGCACAGAGGAGGGGCACATCTCCAAACCTGCTACAGCCCCCCACAACCCGCCACAGCCCCCCTAACCTGTCACAGCAGCCCCACCCTAGGGGGGGTCTGCCCTGACTTCCCCAAGCCTTAGGTCCCCAACTCCTCAGCCTGGCACTGGGGTTTCTGTGAGGCCCCAGCCTCTTCAGTCACATCTGCTGCAGGACCCGGGGCTCTACCCTAAATCTGTCCCATCCCTTCTGGCCCTCAGTGGCTCTACCTTCCCCTCTCATAAGCCTGAGTCTCCCCCATTAGGCTCCAAGAGCCTACTGCCTCCCAGGGTGCACTGGAACCCACCATCTCCCAGAGTCTCTGCCCAGGGCAGGGCAGCCACCCTCTACACCCTGCTGGGGACTAGACAGCCCACTTGCCATTCCACTCCCCTCCAGACCAGCCTGGTGCAGAAGCCCGGCTGGGACTTCTCCACCAAGCTCAGTATTGGGTCAAGGCCCTGCCCCTCTGCTCCAGCACACACTCCAGGCGGTTGCGACCCCACCCACTCACCCAGGTCCATGTCTGCGGCCTTGGGCCGCTGGGAGTAGGGCACGCCCTTGTAGGCGGCATCCAGCAGCTTCTCCTTGGCCTGGGTGACCGTGTCACAGTCCAATCCCTTCACTGGCACCTCAGGCGCATTCTCGTTCTCAGGGTTCACACAGTTCAGGGTCTGCGGGCGGGGCAGGGCAATACAGCAGCTGAGGGGTGGGGGTGGGAGGCACCAGGGCACCCAGGACAGAGGGTGGCCACACTCACCAGCGTCTTATAGTCAATCTGCTGCCGGATGAGCTTGTCCTCACTCAGGGAGTAGCGTGCCTCACCCGTGATGGCATCGATGGGGCCCTTCTCCATCTGCTGCTTGATGGCGCAGTATAGCATAAACAGTGGCTCCCCGGCACACTCCTGCGGGGGTGGCAGCATGAGGCTGCAGCCAGGACCCCCAAGACTCCTGCCCATCCACCCCTCTGCCCATCCAGTGCCAGCCACAGTGTTCCCAGCAAGGAGAAATGAGCAGCGCTTCCCAACTCTTTAGGAGGAAAGTATAGCCTTGGTCCCAAAGCCCAGCGGACACTGCATGAAAATCAGGAAACAAAATATACCCGCCACCCCGCGAATACCATGTGAAAACCCCAAATTACCCAGGAGGTGCCGCAGCATGTCAGGGAACATGGCCCACATCAAGGAGGGCCGAGGCTCTCCTTGTGTTTCACCCAGATGTCTCCCCTTGTTTCAGCAGGATCCCCGCCCAGCCCCAGCCTCCCAGGGGCCTGTTCCCCAGCTAGAGGTGCTCAGGAAAGCTCCCCATGGCCTGCCGCCTGTGGTGCAAGCGGACCCCACACTACGCAACTGTAGGTGTGACATGTGACTGTGATCTGGCCTCTGTGATCTGCTGGCTGGGTGGAGGACCACCTGACTGGGCCCGCACATTACTTCAGGACACATCTACGGTGCATTATGGATGCTGACATACCCACCTGGGGAGGCTTGCCTACCCAGGGAAGTTCACCAGAACCCAGGCACATGGCACAGGGCCAGAAGCAAAGCCCTGGGCTCTCGGGGGGCATCCACTCTATCTCTACACAGTCCCTAGCCCTTGGCAGCATCTGCTCTGCCTCTGCATGGCCCTAGGCCCTCGCAGGGGCATCTGATCCCTCTACCCCTCACTCTCTGGTTCCCCATGCTATAGTCACAAGAGTCGCTTCCTGTCCTATCTCAGGACGTTTGCAACTCCTGCCTCTACAATCAGAAATTTCTCCCGGGTCTTCAAGGGCCCTTCTGGACACAACCCAATCTGCCCTTTTCAGAAAGGTTCTTGGGGAGCCCAGAGCACGTACCCTCCACCAATACCCTGCCATGTCCCCCCCACCATCTGCCGTTCTCTGAAGGATCCTTCGCACCCTTGCCAACCCCTCTGGAGTGGGAGCTTCCTGGCCTGCTTGCTATATCAGACTGCCAGCACTGGCTGAGCCTGGGCATGGGGCACCACAGACACTTGCTGGACGAATTGAGTGAATGGAGAGTTGTCCCTGAGAAAGGTTCATGTCTGGGCTTGCTGAGTTGGCTGCGCAGGCGAGGGCCGCCTAGAGCCTGGGCACAGGGTCTGCTGCAGGCCCTGGCTGCCCAAAGGCCTTCAGGTGTGTGTGCACCCCCATGGAAGGGCAGGCTCAGCAGCCCTGCCTCCTACCCAGCCCTGGCAAACGGCAGCTCTGCTCCTATAACCAGAGGCTCCAGGCACCTAGTTAGCATCTGCGGTAATTAGAAAGACAGCTGCTAAGACCATCCAGACCTTCCAACAACATGCTTGTCTTTGAAATTATGTTTCATTTGCAAACTTGGCTTCATTAAGTTAGCCACGAAGAAGAAGGACAAGGGGTGCAGATTCGGATGGACAGCCATTAATGTGACAGGAAGACAAGAGCCTTTGGGGGTTTCCCAAAGTCAGACACCTGCCTGAGAGTTCCTCAGAGAGTAAAAGGAGTGCAGCTAGTCTCTGAAGGTCAGGGGTGTGCAGCTATTGGTCCAAGGTCACACAGCAAGTAACTGGAGAAGCCAAGATCTAAACTCAGATCCATCTGACCTCAAAGCACCTGCCCCATAAAAGCCAGATGTCCTCAGAGAAGGCTCAGGCTGAGCCAGGCATTCACACTCAACCAGGAAGCAGGCCCCGCCCTGACTCACTCCTCCTACTTCTTCAGCAAGGCCAGCCTGGAGGCTGCAAGGGAGGTTCCAAGAGCTGAGAGGCCAGGGAAAAGGAATGCCCAGTCCTTTTCTTGTCGCACCACAGTCTCTTGTGCAGTGAGGGGAGAAAAAAAGACCTCAGACTCCTCTTAGCCCCAGTTATGAATGTGCAGAAACTGCCCAACAAAAAGTGCCACTTTTCTAATAGAAGGATAATACAGGCAGTTCAATAAATGACATTACGACAAGCACTTCTCCGTGGTGGGCATGGGGAGGTGGGAGGATCAAACCAGATCCCTACCCCACACCACACATAAATAAAAAATCATTTCTAGGCGACACATGAGCTTGAAAAGATGGGAAGCGTGTATGTTAAAAAGTTCCTATAATGTAGAAGAAATGACCCTAGAAAAACAAGCAAAGAATAAAAGTAGACATTTACAAACTTGGCTTCAAAGAAAAAATAAAAGCAGCCAATCAAACATATACAAAGATGCCTAAGGTGTTAAAGAAATGCCAACTAAGGCAACAACGCTACCAGTCTGTACTTTTCAAATGAGCAGGGGTAAAAAAGATCAATAAGACAAGTTCTATCCCAGGCCTGGGTAAGATTCTCAGATGATGAACTGGTATATTAGCAACCTTTTTTGTAGGATAACACAGCAGCATATATTACAATTAAACATAAGCATGCCTGATCACCTGCACTCACTCTTCTGGAAACACACTTAAACATGACCAGGCAAGAAAGACAACTGCATCCAAATCCAAGCTATGCAGCACCGGCCATCAGCAGTGCCACAGTTAAACAAATGATGGAACAGGCACGCCATGAAACACTATGCAGTTGATAAAAAGTAAGGCAAACATCTGTGTGTTCACCTGCAAAGGTGGACCTAACACTATGTCCAAGGTGAGGGCAGAGGGGGAACGAGGGACAGTGAAAATGTGTGGTACTAAAAAAATTTAAAACTCTCTCATGAGAAAAAAGGTTCGATACTAACATTCATCTTAATATTAAAAAGTTTAGTTTATTCATAATTGCTTCAGTTCAGACCCCGGCCTGGGAGGACAGGCACCAAAAGTGTGTTGGTCATTACCATCAGAACCGCAGAGGGGCAGGGAACTCACCCCTCCATTCTCCCTTCCAGGTTGTTTACGTGTGCTAAAATGGCATGGGTTACTTTTCTAGTTAAAGTTTTTGTTTCTAAAGACAGCAAGGAATAAAAAGGATTTGAGTTGTTTAAAAGAGTTTGTGTTCTCAAAAGTTCATCCACGTTGCGGCATGTTGGAATTTCCTTACTTTTCAAGGCAGAATACTATCCCCCTGTATGCACAGACCACATTTTGCTTATTAATTCATTTGTCGATGGACACCTGGATTGCTTCCCCTTTAAGTTGATGAAATAAGCCAGTTACGACAGGACAAACAATGCATGATTCCACTCATATGAGGTCCCTAGAGCTGTCAGATTCACAGAGAATGAATGGTGGTTCCAGGGGCTGGGGAGGAAGGAACAGGGAGTGTGTATTGAATGGTGCCAGAATTTCAGTTTTACAAGATGAAGAGTCATGGAGCAGGTGGCCATGGCCGACGCCGCTGTGAATTCAATGCCACTCAACTGTGCACTTAAAAATGGTTAAGATGGTGAATTTTATGTTGTGTGTATTTTACCATGATAAATTTTTTAAAGTTTGTGGCACACTAAAAAGAAATGAGCTATCAAGCTATGAAGATAAATAAAGGAACCTTCAAAGCAGATTATGAAGTGAGGGGAGACGGTCTGAAAGGCTGCAGTAATAGTACACGATTCCACTGTGCGACATCTGGAAAAGGCACAACTACGGAGACAATGAGATCAACGGGTGCCAGGGCTGAGGGGGAGGGAGGGATGACAGGTGAGCTCAGGGGATTTTTAGGGCAGCAACGCTATTCTGTGTGACACTATAATGGTGAATACATGACATCGTACATTTGTCCAAGCCTATAGCATGCACAGCAGCAAGAGTGAGCCCACATGCAAACAGGGGCCCTAGGTGGCAAAGATGTGTCTAGGTAGGTTCATCAACTGAGCCAAATACACTGCTCTTCTGGGGATGCTGACAGTGGGGAGAAGGTGCATGTGTGGGGCAGGGAACGCATGGGAAACCTCTGTACCTTCTGCTCAATTTTACTTCAAATCTGAAACTGATCTAAACAATAACATCCATCAGACAAAAACAAAAAATCTCAGATATGGTGGCAAAAAAAAAAGTCACTGGCCAGTCATGTGGATGGAGAGAGCCCTGGGCCCATCTCAGTCCCATCCAGGGGGTGCCCAGCTCCAGCGTGGCTGCCTGCACCTCTGAGCCGCAGGCCATGTCCTTGCGACCAGTACATGAACTCCCTTGCATAGTGAGGGGTCCTCCTAGAACTGAAGGGGGCAATCATGACCTAAGAAGATCTAACAGCTCTTGGCCCCTGCTTGCCCCATGCACTGGGACCCCACTAATAACGAGGGTGGGCTGGGGTCATGGGCATGGGCTGTGAAGCCCCCAACACACAGCCCACACCCCCGTGCCTGTGCCATCCCACCCAAATGGTCACCCCTGTCTCCCTCCACTCTGTGTCCCCTTCCTATGGCTCCCTCGGCCAAGGCTGGCCTCACTCTCCCTCCCTCCACTGCCCATACATCCCTCAGCACATGTCACAAATGTGCCCAGCCCTCCATAGAGCACCTTGCCCAGCTTGAGGACAACCCCCCTTGGTGCCCCGCTGCCACCCTCTCTGCTTGTGACACCCTGTGGGACCACACTCTGTGCTGGCTGAGGCTGGCCCCTATAGCCTGGCATGAAAGAGAATCCACACCCAACGTCAGTGTTTACAGGGGTTTGCTGGCCTGAGCCCTGTCTCTGTAGGTGTGGACAATCAGGATCAGATGGGAACCCAGGGGAGAGGTGTCCTTTCCACCTCACCCGGGGCACCTGCTGCTTTAGGCTCACAGAGCCCAGCTAACCCAGCGTGCACACACACCATGAGTTTTCATAGAACCATACTTTCTACAGGACATGCACTATTCCGTGTTACCCGCTTCCAGTTCTGCCTAAGAATGTTATCATCTACTGGGCACTTGCTAGGTGCCAGGGAATGCTATACACACATAAATGTCCCACCTATAGAGACCACCCAGAATGGACAAGTCCCGCCCGCCCCTGCCCATCCCCTCATCCACCTGGGTTCTTCTCCCCAGCAGCCTCTTCTGCCCAGGACTCTCTTCCCTCCATCAGCCTGGTCTTCAGACTCTGCTAGAATCCCACCCACCCTGCTCAGCCCTGCCCCGGCATGTCTGCTATATTTCCTGTCCACTGTCTCTCCCTGCAGCGAGGATGCCCAGCCAGGACTCTGCTCTGTGCAGGAATCTGTGTGCTGATTACCTGAGCTCAGAAGCATCTGGCTGTAGGAGGACTGAAAGCCCCACGAACCAGCAGAAACAGAGATGTCATCCCTGGATTCCATAAGGAAGCCAGGAGAATTGAACCCAGGCAGTCAGTGCCAGCCCTGACCCTTGACCACTGGGCTACATTGTCAGTCACCCTCACCCACAGAGCAGCGACGGGGACCACTGAAGCCAGGCGGGGAGCATGAACTTCACTACACACACCGGGCTCCTCCCATTTCAGGAGTGAGCTAACCAGGTATTCAGACTTTCCAAGAGAAGCCAGGTACCCAAGTCTGTGTAACTCCCAACATCAGAAATGCAGACAGCAATTCAACTGCTTACAGCCCCGATAAAGCCCACCCAGACCCCTGTCTAGCCTGGGCCCCAGCTGCAGCCTCTGGCCTACTCCCTGTTCCTATTCTGAGGATGACAGCATCCCTCTGCTGGGGGACGGGAGGGCTTGAATGGACAGCACAGAGGAAGTCCAGTAGGGCTACCTGTACCCATGACAGATGGTGGACCAGAGCCTTCAGACCCCCCCAGGCTGGCCAGGTACTGGACCCTCCTGAGCCCACCCCAGCTGCGGGCAGAGAGCTTGTATCTGAACTTCCACACCTGCCTTGGTGAGCTGTGCGACGGCTGGACAGCCTCAGAAGGAAGAAGGATGAAGAAGGGAGCCAGGAGCCAAGACCTGGCAGCAGCTTCATGTCCAGGGGCCTAGGCTGGGGCCAGAACTTGACCGAGACCCCACCTGCTGCCATTTTCCAGCACCTCCCACTGATCTCCGGCTCACTCTGTTTTCCCCTCCCACTGTTCACTTGCCTCTGACACCTGCTTCCTCCAGCCTCTGCTTACCTTGAGGAACTTATACAAGAGAAAGGTGAACCAGTTGGTCAGCATCTTCTCTGCCACTGACTCAGTCCTAGAGGACATAGAATATGGGCAGAGTGGCATCATTCCAGCTGTCCAGCAGGTACAGGGCCCCCGCAGGCCTCACACCACAGATCCCAGCCCACCCTGCCCAATTTCCTGCACCACCGAAGGCCAGGTCTTGAAAGGCACCCACATGAGTGGGCAGCAGGGCTTTAGGGACTCTCTTGGAGACCCCAGCCCTTCACCCAGAGCCCAGGCCTGTGAGTCTGGAAACTCAGGCCTGGGTCCTCACTATCAGTACCTGGGGAGGTGGCAGCTGAGCCTCAGAGGCCAGGTGAGTCCTCACTACCCCAGTATCTCTGGGCCTGTGAGACTGGCGGCCCATCCAAAGCTGCACGCACGGGACTGAGCCCCTCCACCCCAGTGCCCCCCAGGCTCACCGGCGCAGCAGTAGCTTGGGGTGGTTCTTGCTCTCCAGGTTCTTCTCGATGAGGTCGGACAGCAGCTGCTTGAGCACGCCGGTGGCATATTCCATCTCGCCCTGCAGGGCCGTCATGATGAGTGAGGCCACATTCCCACGGTCGCGCATGGAGAAGCTGCGCTGTGCCTCCAGCGTGCGGATGAAGGTCAGCAGGAAGTGCTTCTTGGTCAGCAGCTGCCCGAACAGTGTCAGTGACTTCTCCACATTGGCCTGCACCTGTGGGAGCACATGGGGCTCGGACCACAGAGGAGGACCCAGCCCCAGTCCCCACAGCTGGCTGATGAGAGCTATCCAGGCCTGGTGGGTGCGGCAGGGCCCCCGCCAGAGGACAGGCCTGGAAGGCAAGTGACAAGTTGCCCTGACTTCTCAGCTCCGCAGGCCATTCCCAAGCTCCACCTGTCCTTAGAAAAATGGACTTAACCTGCCACCACTGTCTGCTGCCATCAGGGCAGCCCTGGCCAGAGCCCCTGTGGCAGCCTGAGAAGCCCACCACAAGCAGATGTTACAACCAGCACAGCTGGGTATAGAATGAAAGGGGCTGTTCCCACCACCCTCTCTGTGTTTGGGCCCTCTGAACAGCAAACCCCCCTAGCTGGCCTGCAGCAGCTCAAAGGAACCCCAACTCACTGCCCCCATCCACTGGGTACCAGGAGTGCATGCCTACCATCTCCCTCTGCCTGGACAGTAATAACCAATGCATAGCCAGCCTCTGCATCTCATGGATGAGGACACAAGTTTGGAGAAAGGAAGAGGTTTGATTAAGTCCACACTGGAGGTAGGAAAAAGGAGTGGAGTGCAGGCATGGCTGGCTCCAGGGCCCCTACTCTCTCTCTTGCTCATACTAAGGTTTGTCAGGGCAAGATGTTTCCTACTAGGCAGTACCCAGAGGCCACCAGTGATACCAGGCTCCCAGCCAAGGCCAACAGGTATCAGGCAGACAGGTAACAGCCCAGGCAGAATACAGTCATGGCTGAGAGAGGCAGTCTGACAGACACAGCAAATGGAGGCACTGAGAGAGAGATACAAGCTGGGAAGATTGTGGTGCCCCTCGTGGCAGCCCAGGAACAGGATGGCAGCGCTCAGCCACAGGCAGCCCCAGGCCCAAGGCAGGAGGGCCTGCTCAATTTCAGCTCAAGAGGGACTTTCCACCAACAGAGCCACCCCAGGGGATGTGGGCTCCCCAACATCCAAGGCACAAGGTTGAGGGGGCGCCCTCTGCTGAAGAGTGACCAAGCTAACCTGCTGAGCTCCTGGCTGTGGCTTGCCGGGGACTGGCTCCTGGCCGGCCTGCTGCTAGGGGCACATTGTGGACATGGGGGCCAGCCCTCTTTTCCCTTGCTCACTTGCTGCCAATGTCTATGGGGCAAACCCCGACTCTCTTGAGGCCCTGGTAATATGCACAGCCATCCCAAACTGCCATAACAGACTTTGTATGCAGAACCACTCAGAAGACCAGGCCAAGGAAGCCACAGGCGGGGCCCCCAACAGAGGCAGGCCCGAGACCACAGAGGTGTCTGAAACGTAGGCTGAAAGGTGGTTTACTGGGATGAGGCCTGGCATCCCATGCAGGCCCTTGGGGCCAGACCCTCCTCTTGCCCACTGGAGGCACTTCTTGGAGCAGAGCCACGCTGGCCATGCCTGTGTCCCAGACCCAGGACTCAGGGCCCCATTGTGCTGGCCTGGCCTTTGTTCTGCCTCCCAGTACCTGCTCCCCACTTGGCTGAGCCCAGCACCCCGCAGACCTGGACTCTCCTCCAAGCTGCCCCATATCATACATCAGCACCCAAGGAGCACCAAAGGTAGAAGACAGCAGCTGCCTCTGAGTGCGTGTGACACCAGGACCAGCCATCCTACCTCCATCTCCTTGAGCACAGGGTGGTCCTCGATCCCAGGAAAGAGCACCCGCATGGCGTATGTCCGGTAGTCAAGGAAGGGGATGCCTGCACCGTCCAGGTCATTGGTCAGCTCATGGATGTCTGTCTGCAGCTCTGCAAAGGCTATGGCCAGATGCAGCATCAGGGGCAGCATGCCCTGGTGGCTCTTCGCTGCCCAGCTCCATGCCCCAACCCTTCCCACTCTTGAGGCCTACATCAAATCCTGGCTCTGACACTCACTGGTTTCATGATCTTAAGGAAACTACTGAGTCTCGGTGCCCCATCTTCCCCAATCCTAGCACAGGGATAATAACTCTCCCCTGCCAAGTTCCCACAGGATCAAACAAGACAGGAGCAGAGACAGTATCGGCACCAGGGGCAGGCAGGGCAGGGCCTCCTGCATCTCAGACACTGGTAGTTAAGCATAGGGCAGCTATGGAGTTCGGGCTCCTTCCACCCACTGTGAGGGGTTAGGGTGAGGTCTCAGGGCTGTAGGCTATCCCCAAGCCCTCAAAACCACTGCATGCACATCTCGGGTCTGGTGCACCCTCAGAGTGGCCCACCCTGCTCAGAGCCAGCTCTGACTCTGTCAGGAACAAAAGCAGGCAGGGCAGTGAAGCAGGCCCTGACAGAACATTCCAGAGCTGTGAGGTGTCAGCCCTACGGCAGCCCAAGGATCGGGCTATCTGATCAGGAGCCAAAGGAATGCCAGGCAGGCTCTGGGGGACATCTGACAGGTTTAATTAAGAGCTGGAGCCTTCGTCTCCTGGGGACCGCTGCCAGGCGTCTGGTTATCTGCACCTGGCTGGCCCGGAGCAGCCACCAACCACCGCGCCCACATACGCCAGCCTCGCCGGACAGCCAGTCTTAGCAGGTGGGAGCACAAGGGAGGCCCAGACCACCTGCCTCCCACCTGGCCCCAACACACACCTGCCTCTGGTCCCACCAGGACTGCCCAAGAGGAAGGGTGAACCTCAGCCCACCACGGGGCCACTTAAGTTTGTCTGGGACTGAGTGGGCTCCCAGGATGCAGGACTTTGCATTTTAAGACTGGCTGAGTCCTGTTCAAACAAACACCCTAACCCAGTGCAGTCCCGGTGCAGTTCATGACAACTGCATGCTGAAGCCACATGGCTGAGGTCCTACCCTGCAGCAGGAGTGCTCCTAGTATCTGCCTCTAGAGCCATTAACATGTGTGAGTTACTATCTGCAAATGCTCAAAATTTCGCCCAGCATGGAACAGATTTCTGTCACTCACACCTGCCCTGGATTAGGAGGATGGTATGTCCTGACTCCCGCTATAGACATCTCCTCAAGGATGAAGGTCAGCTCAGGCCAAAATCTGCATGTGCCCAGGGACTGCCAAAGCACAAGGGCTCCCCATTGCTGTATGGCAGAAGCACCCCTCTCTGCCACTCTGCGGGCACCGCCAACCCACCATACTCCCAGAACCCCGGGAAGTAGGCACTGTCACCACGCCCACTCTGCAGATGAGGCCCTCTACAGACTGAGGCACAGAAGGGTAAGTAGCCACCCCCAGCCTTACAGCCCAGCTGGGATACAAATAGTGTGGCCCTGGGTTCTGTGTCTCAAGCAGCACTCCAAGGAGGTGGTACCTGCTGCAGGGCCAGGTCCTGGTCAGACACCTGCCCACTGCCCTGGGACCAGGCCTGGCACAGCAAGGCTATCAGGAACGTTGTAAACTGAGCTGACGTGGGGTGGGGGGTTGAGGGTGGGTGTGGGGATGGGCCAGGGTCTGGGTGGCAGCTGCCCCAGTGAGCCTTGGCCCCAACAGACCTTCCTTGCACTCGAGGGCCACGCGGGACTCCAGGTTGTCCATCTGGAGCTGCAGCCGCTTGAGTGTGCGGTCGGCGTCTCGTGACTTGCGCTTGTAGGCGATGAGCACGGCCACAATGACCAGCAGCAGAAGACCTCCGCCCCCGCCGATGCCCACGATGGCAGGCAGCGTCAGCAGGCTGTCCGAGTACACCTGCAGTGTCCCTGGCGAGAACTCAAAGCCGCCAGCCCGCACCTGCCGGTGGGTAGAGGCTGCTCAGGAGTCACCCATCTTTTCACAAAGCTTGGGAGCCCCTCCCGATGGGCGAGACCCCCCACCCACCTGTGGGTAAGGTCCCGCCGACCGGCACAGAGTGGTCAACAAGGCAGGGACACTGGGACCCAGGGCAGGTAACCAGCCAGCCAGCAAAGCACTGGCATGGCAAGAGCTCAGGGTGGGCAGGAAGTCCGGTGGGCTTAAGGAGGCGGCGGGCTGAGGGCTAAGTCAGGCCTGCACTGGAGCTGGGCGCCCTCTGAGCTAGGGGTGAGTCTGGGGCAAGGTCAGAGCTGGGGCTGTCCTAGCAGGGCAGGGTCCACAGGTGGGGCATGACTCTCCCAGCTCTGCACCCAGGTGGGCAGACGCACCGTGACCTTGTGCTGCCCCGTAAGGTTGGGCGCCTCGCACAGCAGCTGCGTCTCCGACACGGTGAGGGTGCAGGGTGTGGAACCAATGAGCACTGTGTAGTTGAGTCGGGAGTTGCCGGGCGCAGGCGGCAAGAGGTTCCGGCCCTGTAGGAGGCGAGGGTGAGCCAGAGCCCAGGATGAGGGGCCTCTTCCCTGGCCTACAGGCGAAGGTGACCCACCTTGAGGATGAGTGGGGAGCTGGGCTTCAGCTCCAGCAGGCCAGTGGGGCTGAGCGGCTCCAGTACGGGGTCAGGGTAGTAGACGAAGGAGGAGGAGTTGAGCACAAGCAGGGAGCGCACGTTGTCCATAACGAAGCCCAGCTCATCCGGCCGCTCCCCGAGCTCCGGTGGGCTGCGCACAGGGTTGGCCACAGACGGGGCACGGCACACCATGATGGTGTCATTGTACACCAGGCAGCCCTGGAGGCACAGGGTGGGGATGCTGAGCGGGACTTCCTCCAGTGGCCCGACAGCTCCCCATGATAGAGCCCCTGGCCTGGGGGCCACCTGTTCCCTCCACGGATGATGCCAGGTACCAGCAGGGCAGGTCCTGGGCCACCGACCCCACGGGGACCAGGGGCATGTGGTCTAGAAGATGCCAGCAGACCAGAGCCAGACTTTAAACCCACCAGGCAGGACAGGTGCCTCCCCAAGGGCCTCCAGACACAGCCAAGGTTAACACAAGCTGGGGAGAGGCAGGCCCAGGGAGAGGGGCATTCCTAGCAGGAGCCCCAGCCCAGGTGAAGGCCTAGACCAAGGTGGGTAGCTGATGGTAGGCACTCACGTTCTCCCTCTCAATGCCTCCGTACTTGGCCCGGATTCGGGGTTCACGAACAGTGGCCAGGTTTGTGCCCGTGACTGTTAGGAGGGTCCCACCGCTGGAAGAGGACAGAGTAGGGGGTCACCAGATGATAGTGGAGCCCAGCGAGCTGGAAACATGGTCCACAGCTCAGTCAGGCAAAACCTGCCTTCCCCAAAGATGGGAAACAGGTAAAAGTTCTTGGCAAGGAGTGCTTCCTGGCAGGATAGCACAGACACGCAGGAGCGCCACCACCAAGTGCCTGGTGAAGAGCTCCCGGCTCGGCGCTGCTCTCAGCAGCTGAGGACAGGGAAGGGGCATTGCTGGGCCCTACCTGCTGATGCTCCACTCGGGGTCGATCCTCAGGATGGTGGGGTCCTCGGTGTAGTTGTACTTCACCTCGGGGTTGGTGAGCTGGGCACGGTTGATGTTGATGATGATGGGAGCGCTACCAGGGCTCTGCCCGGGTGGCGTCAGACACCGGATCTCACGGGAGTTCCTCCTGGAGAGGCCCAAGTAGGGCAGTGAGGAGAACACAGGTGGCACCCAGGCATGTGGAATGCAGATGCACTGAGGGACAGGGTGCCATCTGTCATAGGTACTGCCTTGGGTGGCTGTGTACTGTCACTGCCACTTTCCTTCCCAGGGCTGCGTATGTCTGTCCTACCCTCGCCCCAGCCCCCTTAGGCCTCCACTGTCACCCAGCTTGGCATTTGGGACCCACCCTGCCACCTCCCCAGGTCTGCTTTCATCATACCCTCCCTGTCGCCCACATCCCCTCCAGGTGATCCTGGCCAGGGCTCCACACCCACCAGGCCTCTGCCTCCCTAGAAGCAATAGGCAGCAGGCCCACCCCACACATGCCAGGCTGGAAGGTGGCCTCACGATGGCCTCCCTTTGTCCCTGAGGAGGGTCAGTGAGACTAAGCCCTGGCCCCAGCCTTCCCTGCCTGTCCCAGGGCTACCCTCACTCAGCCTGTGGTCCGAGTGCCGGGGGCCCAGCATCCATTCCTACTACCCTGGGCCAGGCAGACACCTTCCCTCTTGGCACCTGTCCCACTGGGAAAAGCTGGCCCTATCCCTGCATTCTGGGGGCTATGAGGAGACTAGGTGAGCTGGCCTGGGGTGGGGGTCACGGGGACATCCCACTGGGCAGGCAGCTGGGCACGGCCCGCACCTGGGTCTGGACCCTCAGCTTTTCCACCACTGCCAGGAGCGCCACAGCCACCAGGTCCCCTCAGCTGCAGACACCAATGATTAGTCTGATAACGGGTAATTACCACAGGAAAATATTTAAAGGGACGTTCCATTATCATCCCTAATCTAAAATTATCCACTTCAAGCCTCAGGGCTTTGTTAAGATTTCTGTTTTCCCTCTTAAAATTTTTTTTAGATACTTCTTATTTTATACCCAAGGGATTTCCCTGACAGGGAAGAACCAGGGCAGAGGCAGCCAAGTTGCCCCGCCCCCAGAGACAGGCCCCGCCCCTGTCACCGCCCAGTCCTCCCACTCTGGAGGTAGCCGTTTCCATGGTAATCTTGTCCGCCTCTGGGTTTCACAGTGATCACACTAGCCAGGCTCTCCATAGCCCCGTTGCCCAGGCAACAAGAGGGGGCATGCAACCATGTGAACCAGGAGGAGGGGCAGCCAGGCCCCACCCCACCTGCACCCCGTACCAGGAGAAGGAGCAGGGCCGGCCGCCGACCGACACAGCCACATCACTGCCTGCGTTCAGGTGGCTTCCCTCGATGCCAATCCAGGTGCCCCCTGACAGAGGCCCTCGGGAGGGGCTCACACGATAGAAGGTTGGTGTCTGCAGGAAGAGGGAACTTGCTGGAACTCTCAGGGAACTCCCCCTTGGGTCACATGGGGGCAGGCCTCACTTGGCCCGCTTATAGCTCCAGACAGCTCCCCAGACCAGAAGTGCCCAGGAGCTGCACTCTAGAGCCAGTACTCCTGGGCTTCTCAGGCACGGCCCAAGGTGGGCCAGGAGCCCTGGAGCTGGCCCAGACACAGGAAGGGAGGGGCAGCACCCAGGCCATGGAAGAGCAGCGGCAGAGCATGGCCAGACAAGGGGCCATGGGGAGGTACAGGAGCACTCAGCTGCCGCTGCCGGACACCCTCTCAGAGCAGCAGGGAATAGGGGGAGAGGGAGAGCGGCAGACTCACTACGAAGGTGAAGCGCTTGGGCGACAGAGCACGGTAGTGTGGTGAGCAGTCCCGAATGCACACCTCCACCAGGGCGTCGTGGGCCCGCACAGAGCTGGCATCCCCGATCTCACAGACGATCCTGTGGGCAGGCGGGCCTCAGGGGCTGCAGGAGCCCCACCCTGTCCCACCCCATGTGCTCCCCAGGCCGCACTCACTGCTCAGCACTGATGTACTCGCTTTCTACAGGGCTACACAGCACCTTGCCCACGCGCACGCCCAGACGCACGTCCTCGAACCTCAGGCCCAGGTTCTCCCCTGTGATGGTGAGCCGCGTGCCGCCCTGTCTCGGGCCCGTCTCAGGGGACAGCTGCGGGAGGAAAAGGCTAGGGTGCAGGCATCCCGCAGGGTGTAGGATGTGGGGCAGGGTGGGGCAGGGCGTGGGGTGTGGGGCAGGGCTAGGGACCCTACCTTGAAGATCTTGGGGTCGGCGCAGCGACTGCTGCCATGACGTGCGTGCATCCAGGACACAGGTGTGTCGGCCGTGCAGTGGTGTCGTAGGGAGCAGCGACGCTCAGCCACGCACCATCCGCACTCGAAGCGTGGGTCAGCCTTGAGACAGAGTCCACAGCTTTCCCGCAGGGCCGGGCACTTGTAGAGGTGTGCTGCAGGGAGGGGTGTGGTCAGCTCAGGCCTGCCCGCCACCCACCCTGCCGGGGCGTCCACTCACCCTGGATGTTCTGTGGGTTGTCGATGATGAAGTTGCCATTCCACACGACCGACAGGTTCACCGGCAGGTCGCTGATGTCGTTCCCCTCGTAGGAGTACTGTGGGGTGGTGGCGCGGTCAGGCTCCCCAGCTAAGCAGCCTCCAGGCCTGAGCCTGACACCCACCAAGCCACCAGCGTGGCCAGCTCAGGGGGAAGTTTCTGCAGCCACAAAAGCTCCCTCTTCACCCTTACCCTACACAGGGCTTCCTTCCCAGCTCTTTCCAGCCTAGCAACCATATGAAGTGCCCTTCCAGGGGAACCTCTGTGCTTCCCACAGTCACCTCCGTGGCACCCCCTTGGAGACCACCTCCAACCACAGGCAGCCTGTGACCACTCCCTGCAGTTAGCCAGGCTGGAAACCAGGACTCCAAGCTGGCCCTAGAACATGCATCAGGATGCTCTGTGAACCTCAGTATCTTTGCTGACTAGGCCAGGACTGCCCTACCTTGAGGTGGGAGATCTGTGTCCCCAGACTGGGGCAGAGAAAGGCAGGATCACTGTCAGGTGCAGCCCTGCCCCCAGTCTCCTCCCCCACAAAGCAGGGCTGGGCCCATGGGAACTGCCCCTCCCGGGGAGCTTGGCCAGGGGTTCCAGCTGTGCCCCACTTTCTGCTGTGAATGACCTCAACTCTTCCTGTCTGGGGCGGTGCAGGGAGCCTAGCGTCTCCAAGGGGCGGCCTGGCAATTCATCATTATTTTATCTGTAGGAATTTAATTGGATCCTATCAAATTCCCTGATACACCCTCTTCCGTTTAAATACAGTTGAAGGGAAGATTAATGTGGACCTGGTGAGAAGGGAGGATGGGCAGGAAGACGCAGGTGGAAGATGCAGGGCAGACAAAGAGTTGGTGACAGAGCAGAAATGTCTGGAAAAGGTGGACAGCAGAGGGAACTCCAGATAGCTGTGGTGGCCAGGAGTGACCTTCATGGCTGACCTGCAGCCCACCCTCAGGCTGCTCCCAACACAAATCTGGGGGCTCTGAGCAGCTACTGAGACAGCACAGGCCCCCTGCGGCCCACTTGCCCACATGACCCAGGCACACCTGAGGGGCATGGCAGTGGCCAGGGGAAACCAGGAGTGGCTTCTGACTCAACAGAGATACACATGAGCATGTGCACTGCCCTTTGTGAACAAGCACACACCCTAGGACCCAGGGCTGTGAGGGTAACTGGCCCATTCCAGCTCACAGCCCCCAGCCCCTGCCCTGGCTGCCTCACCGAGGAATTCTGGCACTGCAGGCTGGAGCTGTTGAAGCGCAGAGCAGTGACACGGGCAGGGCTGCCCGGGATGTGGAAGAGGCACTCATATCCACGCTGGCCTGACTGTGGCTGTGGCAGGTTCCGAGCAGCCAGGGTGATGGGTTTTATCACTCCTACTGGCACATAGATCTGGGTGGAGGGCAGGATCTGTGGGCAGTCCTGGGGACAAGATGAGTTTGGTTGAGCCCGGGGTGGAGACCAGTGAGCAAGGTGCACCCCACTGTGCCCCGGATGTGCACTGGGCCTATGCTGCTCAAGCCAAGCATCACTGTGCCCATTTTATGCATTGGCAAAGCGAGGACCGCAGAGACAGCTGGCTGTGACAGTAGCTACATACCATGACCAGACAAGCTGTGTTACCTCTGGCCCCTGAACGCCCTGCCCCATGTTCTAGGACCCCCCACCAATCCATAGACCAAAGGAGCACCATCTGGCCGGCAGCTGAAAAGGCCCTAGAGGTAGAAGAGAGTGGGGCTCTGGGGCTGCAGGCTCTGTGCTGGGTGCCCAGGGAGTATGTAAAAATAGCCAGAGCCCAGCAGAAAAACAGGCCTGGCCTCTGGGGCCAGCATTTCAGCAACAATAACTGATGCAATGGCCCAGCTTCCTTGCAGCATGGCTGCTGCTGGCCTCAGGAGATGGCCCCTTGGGAGCGCCACTAAGCTGGGCTTTAAATAGCGATGCTGAAAACAGGCTGTAATCCCCAAGCCCTGCAACAGTCCCCAAGGCGGGCAGGCCTGGGCCCAGGTCTGCAGAGATTTTCCAGGACCCAGGAGGGGGCCTGGACTCTGGCCTGGCCCCTCAGGAACTCCAGGGAAGCAGAGTTAACAAGGCCTAGCTAGGCAAGCTGATCTCTGAGTCTGCAGGGATGCTCCTGTGTCCACTGGGGAGAGGTAGGTGGTGGCAGCTTGCAGCTAAGGCCACTGGCCCCAACCTGGGGGCTGCACTTGCAGCTGTGTGTTGAGACCACAGCCACAGCAGGAAGGCACTGGCACACACAGTGGCCATACCTATGCCACACCTCCCTGGCAGGCTGAGGTACATTCACTGACTCTGCACGCTGAGGCTTAGGCTGGCGTCTCACTGTGACATGGGCCACTCTGTTACTGGAGGGCCCCAGCCATGAAAATGGGTGGCTCAGGACACTGAGACTCTTTTCAGTCCACGCTAGGCTGCCCTTGAGCCCCCTGGAACAGTCAGTCTGAAACCAGGTAAGCTGCCCCTCCATGCACCCAACCAGAAAGTGCCCAGAGGAGCCCAGGCAGCTCAGCCTGCAGTAAGCCAGAAAGCAACTATGGTGAGGCCTGGGCTTCTACCAGGCTCCTAAGTCCAGAAAACCTCTTGGCCAGTAGCAGGAGACTCGGAGCTGGCTCATGCAGAGTGAGGTCTCAGTCCGGGACCATCCCTGGAACCTAGGACCCAGCCAGGGCACACCACCACCCACCCCAATACCAGTGTGAGTGTGTGGGCCGGCAGGCATCGAGGCCAATGTGGCTGGCCCCTACCTGCGCGCCCCACCATGCTGAGGCTGGCCTGTCCCTTCGCCACCCCTGCCCTCTGTGTGCCCATCGAGGAAGCTGACTGGCTGCCTGGGCCACACCCTGTCCTCTCAGGTACTCCTGCATCCCCACCCCATCTCCTCCCAACACCCAGCTGGGTGAGAACCCGGGAAGCTCTGGACCCATGCGGCCCACTCAGTCAGGCCTGCGCTGAAACTCCAGTGATCACCTGACTCCTGCTGGCCCGACTCTGACAGGAGGGCCACAGCGGCATGGGTCTCCTGGGATCAGTGACAGTTCAGAGCCAAGTCCAGTTGTCCCCAAAGGCTCTGATTACAGCCTTTTCCCCAGTGCATAGTCTCCCTGGTAAAAGGCTGGAAATCCCTCTGGGAAACTCTGGGGGAAGATTAACAGGGTGCGTTTTGCCAGCGTACCAGCCTACTTCCTCAAGGGACCCAGGCCTCCCCTTTTGCAAGGGGGTCTAAGACTTGCTCGGGTCTGAATGGCGGGGCATACAACTGTTATGTGGAGATGCCAACCACACCCCTCCTTTTCTGCAGAGCCCAGAAACAGGCATTCCTAAGAGAAAGTCCCAACTCTGAAAGTGTCTCATGAGCTCTGCTTCAGTGGGGGCTCCAAGTGGGAGCCCTGAGGCCCTGGTACACAGCACCAGCTGCCTCCACAGCCCCAGCCCAGTGGCCCTTCCCATCAACACGCACAGGCTACTCCATCTTCAGACAAACACACAAACCCCAGCATGCAGGCAGGCACAAGAGACTACAGAAATCCCTCCCAGCATGGGGGCAGGGGGCAAGGGGAGGTGGTGGCCCTGGGGGTTAGATCCGGCTGTTTCAGCAAGGACCTGGACGTAGTACGCTCCTGTCTTAGGAGGTGGCCCAGGGAACTCGCCAGAACCAGAGACAGGAAGAGGGCTTGCAAGGGAGGGGACTGCACTGGCCATTGCCCCAAGTCCAGGAGGACTCACGTCACGCCCCTTAGGAACGGCTACATAAAAATCTAGGACTCAAGCTAAAGAAAAGAGTAAGTATTTGTGGAGAGAATCCATTCCCCACACAGCCCCTCGACCCTACACGTGCCCCCAGCCCAGCCTGGCCTGCTCTGCCTCCCCACGCCCTGAGCCACTACTCCAGGGCCCACTTCCTCTACTCCCCAAGGGTGCTCCAAAGTTCCTGGCATGAATAGGGGAGGGCTCAGGGAAGGCTGCCACTGAGGAGCTGGGCTATCTCAGTCCCAAAACCACCCCAAGCTGCCCAGGGCCCTGCTGCCACCCCTGACAACCACTGTGCTGTGCCCTCACCCGCCCCTGGGCTATGCACAGCACCGGAGCCAGTACATCTGCATGTCATCCCCACAGTGACTCACACCCAGCTCTCCCTGGCCTGAGAGACCCCAGGACCAGCTCCCGCCTGAGACTCTACCATGGGCTCTGCATGCACCCCAGGACACCCTGGCCCAGCTCCTTGGGCAGTCCATACACCCAGGGAAGGCCCCCACTGTGTCCTTGGCTCCTGCACACCCACTGTCACAGGCAGTCACCCTGACACAAGCACCGTAGTCCTTGTTGCTCTGGGCTACCCTCCGCTGCCGTCCTGTCTCTTGATGTCATGCCAGGGAGCAGAAAAGTCCAGTCCAGAGGGTGACCCTGGGGGTCAGGGGGCCTCTGTGAAAAGGGACCCAGAGGAGAGGGGGCCACCATGCCACTTCCTTGGCCCCTAGCCCGGCAGGAAAGTGCAGCCCAGCTGTAGACACCAAGGTCTCCCTGGCAAACAGAGCCTGCCCCCTCCAGCCAAAGGGCGTAGTGTCCACAGCAAATGAAAGGGACCTGGCTGCAAGTCCCGGCTCCACACCAACAGCTGGACCTGGTTGGGGTAGGGGCCGCCACAGCTCCAGCCTTAGCTTCTACCACTCAGCGCCCGTGGGCCCTGGGTCCTGCCTGTCCTGGTACTAAGTGCCTCAGGTTCTAGAAGGAAGAGTCTGCCATTCATAAAGCCAGTGCCTTGCCCAGCCCGGAATAATTACTACCTAATTACTAGCAATTACCACTCAGCGCCCAGAGACTTCAGAACCCACCAGACTCCAGGTACACTATGTCAGCAAGGTCCCCTGCCCAGCCAGGCTCCCGAGCCCCAGGCTTTGCCTGCACCTGTTCTGCAGCCTGACAGTGCCCCACGTTGTACCCAGGAGCCTGTGTCTGCAGCCCCCACAGAGGCCCAGGGGCAGAACTTGTCTGAGGCTTCTCCCCTTTCCTGAGGGTCACAAAGGATGCCTCGGGGCCACCAACAAATACCACAGGCCTGGTTTCAGGCCAAAACAGTGACCCCCACAGGCCTCCCGGCTGGCATCCAGGGTCCCCTCGCTGACCCAGGTTGGTGGTACGGGCACCACACGCCAACATCCCAGTCACCCACAGGCGCTCCCCGGGTCAGGCCTTGGGTGACACCCAGATGGACTGTCTCAATCCAGTTCTGCTCCACTTCTGAAAACCTAAGCCCCACCCTCACCCAGCCTTACCTCGGACACATTGACACGGCCCTCCAGGAAGGCGCAGTCAGCTGCGTTGTGTGTGCACACATGGCGGTATTTGCACCAGTGGCAGGGAAAGGAGCCATTGACACAGGACAGGCAGCTGCAGGGAGAGGGTGGGTGCTGAAGCCTGGGGACCCGCAACCACGCAGGGTCACCTGTGATCACAAGGACACCACGCTGCCCCTGCTGGTCTTCATAGTGCCACCTCAGGGGCTTTGCACTGACTGCTCCTGGCCTGGAAAGTTCTTCCGGCCTCCCTGACAGCTGGTCTCGCCTGCCCACCCTCCGATGCCAAGCTCTCTTTCTTCTTTGCTGCTTTTTCCTCCAGAGCCTTGATCACAACCTGACTGCCAGTCAGGCATGGCTACTTACACCAGAAATCTGTCAGTGCAACTAAGGAACTTCATTTTAAGTCTTGACTCTTTTTAACAAACTTAGATTTAAACTGTAACAGTATGTGCTGCCACGGAGCTGGACAGGGCCGTGCACGTCACCTCCCTGGCCAGAACACAGGCTCGATGGGACAGGAGCTTATCTGTTTCCCTCTGACGCACCCCAGGGTCTGCCAGGCTGGCCACTGCAGGTGCTCTGCCCACAACGCAGCCTTGCACAGGGCTGACATCTCGCCACCTCAACAGCCTCCAGGAAGACACCCCCTCCATCTACTCTCCAGGATCTTCTGACCCGCCAGCTCCCCCAACCACCCTGCTTCTCCTGCAGCCCTTGGCCCCCTCCAGGCCTCTGCCCCAGAGGTCCCCCACCCCACCTGGGACGAGACATGCTGCATCCTTGAAATCAAAAGCCTGCCTGGCTCACAGCAGTTGCTCTACAAAAGCTGTGACAGAGTCCATCTGTGAGTCAGTCAACAAAGGCATGCCTGAAAAGCCAGGCACCTCCTGTCTCTGAAGCCAAACTCTACTGCCTCAGCCTGAGCCCTCTGGGTCAGGGAAGGAGTGAGGGCTCTCCTCTGGGCTCGCAGTGGGACTCATGGAAGGCCCCCAGCTCCTCCCATCCTTCCTCTAGGGCTGGGGGTGCTCACAGACAAAATGGGCAGTAGGTATAGCAGCTGCCTCCCAGCCACGATCCCTGGGGACCTGCATAGTGGCCAGCACCAACCTAGGGGCCTGCATAGTAGCCAGCACCAACCAGAGGGGACCTGGACGCTACACTGTCTGGCAGCAGCCTGCCACACACCAGAAGCAGCAGGCACCCAAGGGCCATCTCTGGGCCCCTGCCCAGGCCCTCAAACCAGCCCTCAGCCCTCCACACCAGTACCCATGGGCCACTGTCCATACCACTGTGCCCTCGAAGCCATACATGGCTGCCTGGGGCCCTGCGCGATCCCTGTGGGGTAGGCACTGCTGCCTACTCTGACTGCTGCTACCTGGTGCACCTGCCCTGGCCTCAGGCACCCTCCGCGCTAGTGGCCTTGCCCTGGCTGGCTCCTCTACCTGCAAGCTGCTCTCATAGTGGCTCTCTTCCCTCCCTAACCACCCAGCCTCAGGAGTCCCAGCCATGGAATCACCATCTGCTGCCTAGCCACACAAGGGCATGTCAGCAGACAGCAAGCACAGTGGGACCACAGGGACGGGGATGTGCCAAGTAGCCCAGGACCAGGTGGGTGGAGGGGCCCAGAGACACTCACGACTGGTGGACGCTGCAGTTGTAGAAGACAAAGTCCACAGACGCGAACTTCTTCCCCGTCTCCTTGGACTTCAGGTAGAGTTTCACCACCCGCTGGTCTCCTGCAGGAGCAGCACGGCCAAGTCACCAGGATCCAGGGCAAGCCCAGACAGGGGAACAACTTGCCCAGGGACCCTCTAAGCTGCTACCGACAGTCGCATCAAACATGCCTCCATCCCCCTCGGCCCCCAGGTGACCGAGACCTGGGATCTGCTCTGCTTGCCTTCTGCACAGTAGTGTAAGGGGCTGGGAACCATGAAGCCCTCCACATGCCCATAGCCTGCCTGCTCCTGAGGAAGGCCCTGCAGAGCGACTGCCCAATGGGCTGTGGCAGCCAGCGAGGTCCTGCACCCCAAATCCCACGACTCTGTCCCCCATCCAACCTGTGCCCCACGTGGCCCACCCCTCACCCACTCCCATTTCCAGCCTGCAAACCCCCCAAAACCCCAGGTCTCCACCATGTGGTCCTTTCATTTCACCTACCCTGCCCTGCTCTTCCACCCTCAGTCACCACAGGACACCTAAAGACCTGAACGCCAGTAGCGATAGCAATAATTATGGTAGCGGAGGTGAAGTATGCTTGTGTGTCTACGTCTATATGGTGATCCCATAGGTAAGTCCTAAGAAGGATTTACCCACTGTCTACCTCCCTGGCAGGAGGGCTGTTGCTCTGGCTGCATGCCTGGAGGGTTCCCTCCACTCTCAGACCAGCAGGTGGTGAGACCCCCTCCGTATCAGCTGTCAGAGTGTTACCAACATGCCCTTGGAACTGAACAAGGGAGGCGCTAAACAGGCGGTGACTGGATGGCAGCCCTGGGCAGGCAGCAGGCACCACTGTATGGGGCCCCTCACCCTGGCCCCGCGTGATGGGCGCCACCTCCCGGGCAGAGGGCGAGCGGCAGTGGATCCGGCCGTCCTCCAGGATGCTCTCAGATTCCGTGAAGTCCTCAAAGGAGCAGTTGACACCAGCTGAGAGGTCAGGCACGTTCCAGGCCTGCAGCACGAGCTGGGAATGCAGCAAGAGGTGTGGTGAGCAGGGTCCCCATGGCTGCCCTCCACGCCCTACCACCCAGGGCACCACACTTACCGGGACCTGGGACATGGTGACAGATACGTTGCGTGGCTGCACAGTCAGCTGCACACACTGTAGCAGGTCCGCCGCAAAGCGCTGGGGCTCGTCTGCCCGCTCACAGGCGTCCCGCCTCGAGCAGCTGAAGGCAGAGGGGCTGAGGCTGAATAGGTGGGGAGACCTATAGGGCCCACCCCCTAGATGGGGTAGAGAACTTGGGGTGGCTTACCCTGCACCAGGCTACCCCTCCCCACTTCGAGACCACCATGGCCATCCCCACCTGCCCATACTCACATGCTGTGCAGGACACACCAGCCACAGTGGGGGTCCCGTGACCCTAGACACAGCTCACAGGACGTGTACTGCACACAGCTCTCCACAGGCACCCGCGTCACCTGGGGTGGGGGAGGTGTCAGGCCCCTCCAGTCCCACTCCAGGCATCCCAGCCATCCTCACCTCCAACTCCCTACTCTCCTCTCATTAGGCCTGGGGAGGCCCTGCACTTGTTCTCAGTCTATACAGGGGTAGCTCCAGGGTCTGGTGACCCTGCCCTAGCCAAGCTAGGTCACACAGGTCAGGCCTCTGCTCTGGGAATCCAGGAGGCAGCAGCCAGAGGGAACAGTCCATATGGGGTAAGCCCATTAGAGAAGCACCTGAAGCTCCAGCCAGAGTTCCTCTCCATCTGTCTGGACTCCCTCCCAGCTCTGAGTTTCCCCAGGGATCAGTGGGCTTGGTGAGCCCCAATCCTAAGCTCCAAGGCAGGCCCAGACAACACTCAGAGGGCCAGGCACCCATGTGCAGAGCCAGGCGACTCCCCTGCAGCTCACTCTGATTCCTTGGCTCAGCCCAGCATCCCAGTGCCAATGGAGGCATGTCCCTGAGGTCCCCAGGAAGGCAGTGCCCCACTGTACCCTGGAGGGGCAGAGGAGAAGGAGGAGCCAGCCATAAGGGGAGAGAGGCCTGGCTTTAGCTGGTGTGCCCAGCCTGGCCCCACCTGCCCCATCTGCCCACTGTCCAACAGCCACAGGCCACTAGGTTGGGCCAAAAGGCAGAGGTGAACTCCAGGAAGGTCAGGCCAGGGACTCAAGTCCATGGCCTTACAGAGCTGGGCCAGGCACCAGGCCAGCCATAGGCCCCACAAGCAGACCTACTAGATAGAGACCCAGCCCTAGGCCTGAGGACTCAGGCGCCCTGCCCACCCCAAGCCCTTCAGTGACACCTGTCCTCTGAAATCACTCTCCTTCACCTATCTGTTTATGTGGTCAGGAAGTCAACAGGAGAGGGGTGAGAATTCCAAACCCAGCTCAGGAGAACATGGAGGCAGCAGTGATGTTGTGGGGTCCCTGGTGCCCAGGCTGGTTCCCCCACAGACCCAGCAAGGCCCATGAGTCTGCAGGCAGGCAGAGCACAGACCAGCTTGAAACCACTTTCACCAGGAGCCATGAGTACCTGACTTGTGATGTGGCCCCACCCCCACTGCTCGGTGACTAGACTTCCTGGCAGGAGGCCCCCCACCTTCAGCCCACACCGTCTGACTGGTGCAGCACCCACCTGCTTCTCGGTCATGGCATAGAGGTACTGGTGGTTGGGGCTGAGGACGAGGTCTCGCAGTATGGGGTTGCCCTCCTGGGCCACCACGCTCTCATAGGCCAGTGCAGGCCGGCCGCCGGGGTTCGAAAGGTCCACCAGGATCTGCAGCAGCAAGGGTCCCTAACTGGGGCTGTGCTGATACCTACTTGAGCCAGCTCTACCCCCACCAAAGGTCAGGGGTCTAAAGCCCCTCCCCGAGCTGACCAAGACATGCATGAGCAGGGAAAGCCAGGGCCAGCCACATCACTCTCCACATCCCCGGCCCCAGCCCCAGTGCAGGGCAAACTCAGACCCCAACAGGCCAGTCTGGGACCCAGCTCCTTTATCAGTCAGCAGAAGCCAGAGGGCACTGGGGCCTGGAGACAACCACAGTCCAGAGCTCACCACGGAGCAGCATAGCCACACCCAGGGAGAAGGCTGCAGGAGTCCCATGGGTGCCCAGCCATCCCTGGGGCCAGGCTGGGCTTCTGAAGGAGGAGTGTTGGTTGTTGGTGGCAGAGGCTAGGGCTCACAAGGAGTCTAGGGTGGCTGGGACCAGGAGACTCCAGGATGGGGTGTCCTGGGGGTGGGGGCATCCCGGTAAGAAGGCAGTGGAGGAGGGTGGGAGTCTCATCGGCATGGAAATGTATTCCAGATCCCAAACAAACCGGGCGTTAATTAGCCAGCTCTTCTCCTCCGCAGCTTTCGATGCTGCAAGTATTTTTAGTTGCTTTTACCAAACAAATGTATTTAATTAACAGAGAGACCCAGGGGGCTTCCCAGAGATGGGACTCTTGGGGCATGTCTGCCCAGCTGTGAGTCCAGGGCAGGCTCTCACGCTGTGGGCTGTGGCCTGCTTCCACCAGCCTGACTGGCTCCCACTCCCCAGGGGCAGCCAACCTCTCCACCTCTACCTGAGGGCAGTGGCCTGGGCCCAGACTCAGTACCCTCCTCTGTGACCTCATGGTGACAGGGCAGGGCAGGTCCAGGGCAGCAGGGCCCCACAAAAGCCCCTGGTTGGAGCCCGATCCATCAGGCCTGGGCCAAGGGCGGCCAGCCAGGGTGGGGCGCTGTGTTTCTGCGCCAAAGAGGCTGTCGGCTGGGAGAGGGGGAGGGCCGCATTCCTGAGCGCGGCGGCCACCCCCCACATCCGCTCAGCTGCCTCGCCTCCAAGCAGGCTTAAGTCAAACCAGACCCGGAAGAGTGGAGCTCAGAGCTGGGCAGGGGAGGAGGCGGCCGGGATGGCCCAACTGCAGCCATGGCCCACAGCCTCTGGAAGGAAGGACGCAGGAACAGCGGGTGGCCCAGGCATAGCCAGGCCACAGCCACCCAGTGCCCCTGCTGGTGGGGTCTGGACTTCACCCACAGTGCACCCAGTGCACTTGTGCCTGCCTGTCCTGCGGCCGCAGCAGGAATGCGAGTCCCTATTCAAAATGACCAGTGGCCCAAGGCCTGCCTGGTGGGAGCTTAGATGCCGGCACCATAAACCCCCTGCCATACTCTGGGCCAGTAGCCAGAGGGCAGGTACTCAGACCCAGGTGGATGCCAGCCAGGAACAGCCTCTGGGCCATACTGCCTGGGTCCAAACCTCTCTCTGCCTTCATTTCCCCACCTGTGAAATGGGGATGACAGACACCCTTCCTTAGACAGAGCTGTTTTGATGTTTACATGAGGACCAGGCCAGGTGTGCCAGGTGGTAACAGGGAGGACCTAGGGAGGCCAGGCCCAAAGCAATCACTGCACCTCAGCAGCCAACCACAGAGCCAGGCCAGTGGCTTATGATAGTCACCAGGCAGTGGGGACAGGAAGATGAGGAGGGCAGGAAGATGAGAAGGGCAGGACACTGCATGGGTGGGGGCTGGGGCAGGGCTGCCCAGTGTGCAGACCTGGGGCTCCAATCTGGAAGACCCAGGTTAGGGACTGTGATTCCTGCCATCTCCTCCATCCCCACAGCCCTGCAGAGATCCCCAGCGGCTTCCCACTGTGAAGCCCAGGCCCAGCTCCCCCTCCCCCACCAGCACCAGGTCTATGGCTGCTCCCCACCCCCCCCAGGCCCGGCCCCTCTTGCCCCTGGAGGAAGGGCCTCTTTGGCCTGAGCTGATGGAACCTGGCCTGGCATGCAGGGAGCACTTGAGAGGGGTCTGAACAGGCACAGGACCAGAGAGGGACCAGCCTCCCACCTCACAAAGGCCAGGGCCACTTGATGCTGGGGCCTGACCCTGGCCTGGCCTGCCAAGCATCCACCCACTCAGGGTTGGGGGCACAGATGTCACACCAAGGGGTAGAGGAAATGGGTCAGGGAAGGGCAGGTCCAGTGGGCACACCAGCTCCAAGGCAAAGAACGGTGGGCGAGGGGTGCAATGAAGGGTCATGGGGCTGGAAGAAGCCACAGGAGCCACGGGCTGGGCCCCAGGCACACCCCGCTCCAGCTGGCAGCATGCCGACCAGACAGGTGGCTCCGACAGCTGCAGCTGGGAGCACATGCGTCCAGCTGTCCATCTGCTATGTACCCATCTGTCCACCCACCTGCCCACACTGGGCCACCCCCACTCCTTCACACACTCAGGCTGGGCCCAGGAAGACAGGGCCCCAGGAGAGGCCATGGCATGGCCAGAGGGTAGTGTGAGAGAGACATTGGGGAGGCCATGGCCCAGCACACCAGGCCAGAGGATGGACGGAACGCAGAGCAAGCCGCACACTGTTCACTGAGGCGCCACAGTCCCAGCTCAGCAGGCCCCTGTGTGTGCACACATGTTCTGTGGGGCATCCAGCTAGGACAGTGGTCCCCAGGACGTGTGCCTGTGTCCCTGACAGCATTCAGGGTGAAGGGCCTGTGCAACCAATCCAGCTTCATCAGACCACAGAGACAGGAGGTAAACTGAGGCTCACACAGCACCTGCCAGAGAAACCCAGGGCCCTGGACCTGCAACTGCACCTGTGGGGAGCACAGAAGCTGCTCGCAAAGTGGGAAGGGGGAGCCAGCACCCGGCAGGAGGTGAATCGAAGAGTGCAGGGGCACAGACGGCAGGCAGGCCTGAGGCCAGAACGGCTGGCAGGACAGCAGGGCACACGCCAGCCTGGAGCCCACGTGCCGACGTCCACACCCTGGCCACAGCTGTCCACTCGTGGGCCACCCGCTTGGAGGCAGCCCACCCTCGAGGTAGCTGGACCCAAAGCCCCTCCCACAGCAGCTGGGCAGCTGGCAGAGCAAACGAGAGGCTTGACGCGTCCTGGTCGTGGGGCTGGGCCACAGGCATGCCCTGGAATCCTCCCTCAGCTGTCACCTTCCTGCTCTGCAAATCTTTCCCCAAAGACCACCCAAACCTTCCACGACTGGCCCCAACAGCCCGACCTCCCACCTCCCAGCACCAAACGGGAGCTGGCGATGCCCATGCATGCCCCCATGCCTGAGAGGGCCCTCCCCTTTACCCAAGGGGCATCAGCAGAGCCATCAGCCTCCCTGGACATGTTCCTTGGCTGCATCAGGCCCCCACCCAACCCTGGCTGGGGGGACACAGGTCATCCCACCCACTTCTACCTAGACCATCTAACCCTGGGGTCCCTGTCCTACATGCACATGGGCGAATTGACCCTGGCCTCGGAGCTGAGACTGCAGTGCAGTCCCGAGGCACGAGGTCCCCAGGCCTCTCAGTGCTGGGGCCAGGCCAGGCACAGCCCTCACTTGTGGACTGGGCACCTCCCACCGCCACAGGGCTCTCCTGGCCCTCCCCACAGACGAGGGAGCAGGTTTACTCCTTTGCCCCGAGGCACAGCAGGCAGGGCTCACTGCAGGCCCCAGGCTGGCCCTACTGGCTATACCCACTCCCATCACTGCCACAGCCCTGGCCAACTGCTGCAGGCGGGCAGCTGAGGGCCCGGCCAGGTCAGCTGTCCGTCCCGCCCAGAGTCAACAAAGGGCCCATTCTCCAGGCTGAGGGCACGCGGGGGTGCTGGGAGGATGTCTGGGCCGCTCAGGCTATGTGCCAGGGCCGGCACGCGCCCCAGCCGCCGGGAAGCAGGGGGCTGCCTGGCTTGGCCCTGACCTGGCAAGAGGAGTTGCCCAGTTCTGCCCAACCCACGATGGCAGCCAGGGGCCTGGCCCTCCCCCTGCCTGTGCGACAGGCTTGCACCTGTGGAGCTGCTGTCTGGCTCTAGGGCTGGGGGAAGGACAGGATGAGGTGGGGACAGGCAGACCAAGGGCAGCAGCTAGGGAGGCGGCCACAAGTAGAGGCCTCACATGCCTCTCAGCCATTCTGCAGAAGCAGCTGCCAAACCTGTTCTTAGTGTGAGGTGGTCCCAGGAAGGGCTGTTCCAGGGGCAGGAGCTCTGCTGCCCTCTCTTCTCAGGATCCCCCACAGGGCACAGAGCCCATCTGCCTCTCCCCTTCCCGGCCAGGACGGCATGGCTGAGGTAGTCCCCAGTGGACCCACTCCTGAACCCTCGTCACCCCTCACAGGACTGCTCCTTCCTCCGGCTAGGGACAGGTTCTAGACCTCCTTCCTGGTCCCCGTCACTCTCAGAAAGGCCAGGAGGAATTTCATACTGGAAAAGCAATTAGTGATTTCCTCTTGCCAGTAATTGGGTAATTAAAGCAGGATTTGCAGGAAGCCTGAGGGCTGGAATCGGGCCAGACACACCTGTTGGGGGAGAGGGTGTCCCAGGAATCCCATCTTTTCTACCCCCAACCCTCAACACACAGGGAAGAGTAGGGAGCAAGGTCAGGGTCCTGGCAGGTGGAGGACAGCAAGGGCTGCCTTAGACGGGCTCCAGCCTGCCCCAGCAGCAACCACTCAGCAAGGAGTGGACCTGCCAAACCCCTGGTCTCATCTGCTAACATCCACCTCACAGAGCTGTGTGAGAACTCAGGAGCTCATGGTTCCAAAGGGGAAGGCAAGCATGTTTGCTTGGCCCTGTGGGAGGGCAGATGTGCACAGCTATCTGGGGAACCTAGCTCCCTCCTGGCAAGGCCACACCTGGCAGGGCCACCATGAGCCACTGTAGACTGCACCGCCTCAGTCACACACTGGGGATTGGCCAGGGTCCTGCCACAGCCAGGCTGTCACCAGCACGGGTCCTTCGGTGGTGCAGGCAGCAGGGACCATCTGTCCCAATGTCTTCTCTCAAACCCACCAGCCGCCTGATGCCCTCTCCTCCATCCTGTGACCTCAATGCCACCTCCAGCCCTGACCCTAGTGCCACCCCAGGGCCCTGGGCCCTCAAAGACCCACACCCCCCATCCAGCTGGTCCTCCCACCTTCTCGGGTGAAGCAACCCACCTCACAAGCACAGTGTCCCCGAGGCAGCCACCAAAACCCCAAAAGGCATAGTGCGATTCCCAGTATGCACTGGTGCACCTCTGAGCTTTGGCCCTCCAGTTCCTTGTCCCCAGAGCACCTTTCCAGCAGACCACCCAGCCCCGGGGTTGTTCCAGCCTCCATAGACACTGCACGCTGCCAGGGGCTCCTATACTGTGGTTCTTGCTGTGGTTGAGTCTGTCTGCCTGTGGGGGAAGGGGAATGCCCAGTGTGGGCATTCAAGAGGCCGGCCCTGCCAGGCTGACCATGAGCCCAAGCACACACAGGACAGGGCATGAGGAAGCCACCACTGCCTCCACCTTATCAAAGATGTCGAGGGGTCCATGTCCAGGCTTAGGCCTGACTGGCAGGGCCCTCTGTGCGTGCCCCATGGGTGGCCCTACTGGCTGCAGGGGAGCAGAAGCAATGCTTGTGCACCCTCGCGTGCCACCAGCCCTGGGACAGTACTCATTATGCCCACAGGACAAACGGGATATCCCTCCCTGATTCCTCGTGGCTCAGCCCACAGTGGCCAACCACGCACAGGAGAGTTAGAAAGGAGGCGGCACATGCTCACCAGGAAGCACAGGGGTCAGCACGTCACCGTGCAGGGTCCCCCCAAGGGGCCTGGGACTGCTGGCCTAGGTGGGCAGTGGCAGTACACACTCAGGTCTCGCAGAGAGCAGTGGCCACCACGGGCAGTTGGCTCCACCCCATCCCAAGAAGACACTGGTGGGGACACAGCATAGACGGACCCAGCAGCCTACCCAGGAGCACCCACTGCATGCTGCTGGGCACTGCCACAGGCCCCCACCAAGTCCTCCAGCAGCAGCAGAGGCAGTCCTAGAGAGTTAGGGTAGAATGACAACAGAAGCTCCATAGCCCGGCTCCCAGGCTGAAACCCAACAGGAATCCGTCCTTCTGCCACCAGAATCCACACACAGCTGTGCTTATAACAGGCCCGCAAGGACTGGTGACACCACGGCCCTCCAGAGTGGGCAGGATACACAGGCGCGTGTGCTTGGAACACGGACATGAGGACATGGCACACACTGCTTGATGCTGACGCCAAACACAAGATGAAGACTCAACCCTAGAACCCACATAGCAGTACATGGCATCAAAGGCCGGCCAGGGCAGTCACCCTGGGGAGGGAAGGACTAGGAGGGGCTGTAAGGGATGGTGGCTACCTGTGCTTTCCTGTGACACACTCCCAATGCATGCTTCCATGTGTGTCACTTCCATGTGGCATCCATCACAGGCTGGCCATGCAGGGCCATCCTGCAGGCTTGGAAGCGGGCTGCATGCTACAGGCGCGAGGGGCATGTCCCTCAAGAACACAACAGTACAATGCAGGTTATACCTGGGAATGACTGCAGGCTTCAAGGGCAAGTCGCTGAAATCAACTCCCCTCATCCCTCCCCCCACAACACACGAGATGAAACTCAGTCTCAGAGGCAGTGGGCAGCAGCTTCCCCATGGCTAAGGGGCTGAGGACTCAGTCCTGCCATTCATCTCTCTTGGGTCAGGGCTTCTGTGGCCAGCACACTGCTTGTCCTCCTGGCTCCAGCTCTTTCAGGGCGGTCTCCCACCACATCACTGGCACAGACCCTGGACAGGGAAACTCACTGCAGACTTGAACAGGCTCAAGCTGCCAATCCTACAGTGGGCACCGGCCACCAACTTCCTTGCACTTCCGTGGGCCGTGAGATGACACTCAACTTCCAGAACTTACAAATTCCAAAATCCTGCCTGGGGTTCAAGGGGTATGGTGGGAGTGCAGAGGCCTCTAAAGCATGCTGAAAGCCTCTAGAGCAGCAGGGCCTCTAGGGGGCAGGTGTTCCTTGTCTCCAGGCAGCCCAGGAGCACAGCAGGTGCTGAGCTATCTGCAGAGGGGGGAAGACTGCTGGGCAGAGGGCACCTCCGGCACTGCCTAGGGCTCCAGGGGCTTTGCTGCAGCTCCAGGCCCTGCAGGTCACCATTCCTGGGGCTCATGGATGGCAACTAATGCCACAGGCCTCCTAAGCACTTCAGAGACCCAGCAGCTGCAAGTCCAGCCACCGCGAACTCCTAGGAGTGCCAAGGAGTGGTGTGGACCAGTCAAGGTGCAGGAGGTGCCGCAGCATGAGTCCTGAGGGGCCCATGAGCAAGGGACAGGGGCCAGCCAGGCCAGGCTGCACACAAGGTGCTGCAGCTACAGCCCCCGTGCAAGGACCTCTGAAGGGAGATGCTGTGACGGCTTATTGGGGCCAAATCCAGAAGGAACTTCAAGCCCCAAGCCTCCCTGGGGTACGCCAAGATGCAGCCAACATCGGGGAAGGAAAACAAGGCCCCAGAGGATGGGGCTTCACCAGGGTAAGCTCCAGATTAACCCGGGTGCGCCCCACAGCCCAGGTGGCTGGCTTCTCTGAGCTGCTCAAGGCCACAGGACACGTCCCTGGGCCACAAACTGGTGGCCCAAAGGGATGCTTGAGTTGGCCCTGTTACACTTTCTTAGAACATGGATTAGTTGCCAACATTTAATAATCAAGAGGTCTCACAGAAAATACAGATTTCCAGAATCTCTTGAAAAAACCAGGTGCCCAGGCAGTCAGGCCTACATTCCCAGCATGGGCAGGATGTGCCTCAGACAGAGGCCGGCTCCTTTTGCCCCACAGTGGCAGCAGGACCAGAGTAGGGCTGGCCTCGGGTGCCCTCAGCGGGCCCATAGGGCCAGGCTCTCCTGAGCTTCACTCTGAAGGGAGAACAGCACCTGCTCTGCAGGAGGCCAGGGCCTGTATTCTCTCCTCCCATGGGGGTATCTGGGCTGATGTTACAGGACTTGAACCAGGGGCTGCCCCTGGGAGCTCCTGACATGGCTGGGGTCCCCAGAGGGCACAGGAGCTGAGAGCAGGGCCCAGGAAGTTCACCGAGAGGCACTCCAGTGGGAGAGGCACCCCAGTGAGAGAGGTACCCCAATGGGAGAGGCTGCCCCTGTGGGGGCAGGGCAGGTGGTGGGCAGGGCTCTGGGGAAAGGAGAGGGGGTGGGGGCACCCCCAGTCGGCCTCACAGCTGAAGTTGGCAGGTCTTAAATTAATCGGCTACAGTTTTACACAACAACAGTTTGGCAGGGGCTGGCAAGGGGCCAGCCAAGTCCCCGGAGCTCCCCAGATACTTTTTAAAGCCCAGAAAGGACCGGCCTGGGAAAGACTGGGAGTGGTCAGCCTGGCAGACGGGCCCCTGCGTCAGGCGTGGGCTGGGGGGGTCCCCAGGGCCTGGCTCCAGCAGGCCAAGTGGAGAGGGCAGGAGGCAGGTCCCTGAGCTCCAAGAGCACAGCCAGGCCAAGCTGCCTCAGGGCAGGAGGAGCCCTGTGTGAACAGGCAGGAGGGAGTCCCAGGCCCAGCCCCTCCCCAAGACCCTGAGAGCAACAGGGAGGCGGGGCAGCCCAGGGGGTGGGGCTCAGCACAGCCCTCCTCACCCTGGCTCTGGACCCTGGACCCACAGCCAGCCCCACACCCAGGCTGGGTCAGGATGACAAGGAGAGATGAGAAGTGAAGTTCTGCTGCCCCAGGGCCCGGCCAAGAGGCCTGTATTCAGCTGGCAGGGAGCAAGCATCCTTCACAGTGGGGTAAGGCCAGAGGCCTCTCGCTGGAGCCTGCGGGACACGAACCCAGGCCCCAGAACAAATGAGGATAGATCTCCTCCTGGCCCCTTGCCCCAAACCCAGGGCACCCTTCACCCATGTGGCCTGTAGTGGGAAGTCAGGCCTGAGGGCCCCACAGTGACTAGGGAATAGGAGAAGCAGAGCGGATAAGACAGGCACCCACCCCGAAACACACCCACAGCAGTAGAGCCCCAGCCAGGTCCGAGGGCAGGAGCCAACCAAACAGCCAGGGCCCTGGGCTGTAGTGCAGGTGGGAGTGGGTAAAGAGGGGCTCCTCGGCCGGGCGCGGTGGCTCAAGCCTGTAATCCCAGCACTTTGGGAGGCCGAGGCGGGTGGATCACGAGGTCAAGAGATCGAGACCATCCTGGTCAACATGGTGAAACCCCGTCTCTACTAAAAATACAAAAAATTAGCTGGGCATGGTGGTGCGTGCCTGTAATCCCAGCTACTCAGGAGGCTGAGGCAGGAGAATTGCCTGAACCCGGGAGGCGGAGGTTGCGGTGAGCCGAGATCGCGCCATTGCACTCCAGCCTGGGTAACATGAGTGAAACTCCACCTCTAAAAAAAAAAAAAAAAAAAAAAGAGGGGCTCCTCAGAGAGAAGGTCACTGAGGAAGGGGCCTAGCTCTTGAGAACTCTGCCCAGTCTCCTTCAAGGAACCGCAGAAAGGGAGGCAAGAGCCAGCAGCCCTGAGCACCTGCCTCAAGCACTCAGTTTCCCCACCTGTCAAAAGGATGACAGGCTGCTGTGAGGCCTCTGTGGGGTGCTGGTGCACAGTCAGCACTCACCACACACCCCAGACAACAGGAGCACAGCTTGCTCAGGGCCAGACAGTGGATGGGAGAGGGCTGGGACCCACGCTGACGTGACACTGGGGTTCAAAAACCCTGCTCAGGATGTGCCCAGCTGCTAGATGGTTTAAGAACAGGTAGATTTGGGTGAAAGGGTGCAGGTGGCAGGTTCTTCACTGATATGACTGTGTCTGCATCCGGGAGGACAAAGCAGAGGTGCGCCTCACCTGGGGGGCCTATGAACAAAACTCAGACCCAAGACCCTGACTGCAGACTCTGCCAGGCCAGCAAGCCCTGGCGCAGCTGACCCCACATGCCTGCAAAGGGTACCATCCACTCATACGCAGCCCACGGCACCCAGCCCAGGCTTATTTGGGGGTGGAAGGAGGCGGTATCCAGGATGGGCACTGGGAGGCAGGTATGGGCACCTAGAGGCTCTGAAGAGAACTCAGGGCTCTGAAGGGTGGCAGCCTGTCCAGGGTCACCAGGAAGGAACTAGCCGTGTCAGGCCATGAGGATGCAGCTTTCACCTTCCCAGCTGCACCTCCCAGCAGCTGCCCACACAGCCAGGCTTGAGGCACCCGGCCCGGGAGCAAAGAACAGGCTCCACCCCTACCTACTGCCCTGAGAATGGCCCTTTTGGGACTAGGGGTGGGAGGCGGAAATGGGGAGAAGGAGTGGGGACAGGAAGAAGGGGAAGAGTTGATAGAATCTTATCCCAGAAGATTCCTCTTTCCATAGATGGGCCCAAGCCCAATTCCGAAGTTCCATGCTCCGTGCCTTAGTTTCCATCTGTGGGACTGGGGTGAGGAGACAAGGGAGACAGGCCAACTGGCACCCAGGTGAATAGCTGTGTCCTGCTGCTTCCCCAGCAAGGCTCCAACCCAAATGATGCCCCTGGGTCACAAGAGAATGAGTGCCAGGCAGCAGGAACAGGGTACGGCTGGAAGACCCTGGTCACTGGCTGGGTAACAGGCTCTGGAGTGCCCCATGAAATGTCTCCAAGCTGCTGCACTGGGCTTCCACACAAGCACGGCCCTCTGCCTGGCAAAACCAATCCCAACACCCACCCATGTGCTCGAGAGCCCTGTGTGCCTCCCAGTATGAGGAGAGGGAGTGCAGACTGGGAGGACGGGAGGGGCCTCACACCAGAGCCACAGGGCAGCACCCCACATGGGGGCCAAGAGGGAGGTCACAGCAGAGGACCTGGCTCAGGGGTCACAGGACTTCCCCCAACAGCTTCAGCCTCATAGCCATTGATAACAGAACCAACAGGACCCTGGGGCATCCCTACCCTGGGGGACCTGCAGTCAACAGCTGGGCCCCCACTAGCCCTATACCACCAGCACCCCCACCAACCCAGAGCCTGGACATCTGGCTCATTTCACAGAGGGGAAGCTGAGACTGCAGGGGATCCCGTTCCAGAGATCACAGAACCAAGGAAGGGCAGGACTCCCCACCATTCCCAGGGCAACTAACAGGGCAGAGATGGGAGGCCACTTCCAACACCAGGGACGGGGCTGAGAGCTGCCAGACCTGGTCAGGCCCAGGCCCAGCCCCACCTGCAGACACATATGGGCTCGGGGAAGCTGCATCAGCACCGGCCTCTGGTGCCTGTTATGCACCCCCAGGGCCCACTACTGCCCACTGGGTCTCTGGGATACCCAGGCACCCCTACCCTTCAGTCTTTCTGGGAGCTTCCTCCACACCAACCAGCCTGGTGCCCACCCCAGCCCAGGCAGCTCCCCTCCGCCAACGCCCTCCAGGAAGCTCTTCATTGCCTTTGTCCAGTCCACCATTCTGGGGAAGGAATGGAGAACCTTAAAGACCAGACGGCCATTCCTGCAGCACCCTGCCCTCACCCTGCCACCGTGGGGCCAGCTCAGGGCTGCAGCCCAGAGCTCCTCTAGCACCAGCCAAAGACGGGCAGGGGCACTACCCTTGCCCTGCCCTTGGCCCAGCAGAGGGGCTTGCAGGAGGCAGGGCCACGGCCTCCAGCCCGGCAGAATGCTGAGGCAGCAGACACTGGATCTCCCAGCTTGGGAGCAGGGCCCAGAGGGGAGGGGGCCATGCAGGTCTGCCCTCACCATCCACACACAGCAGCCTCCCTGGGAGGTCAGCGAGTGCCCTTGGAGAGCCGGCCCCCGCCTCAGCATCCCTGGGCCCTGCACAGGCTCCTGCATGGTCTCAAAGTATCCTTGCTTAGTGGTCCTGGGGCCAGTAATGGTCAGAGGCACAGAGAGGAGTGGGGCCCTTCAAGGTCACTGGGCCCAGTGTAGGACACACTCCTCCTGCCCCCTATATGCCAGATCTAGCCTCCCACAGCACAGAGCAGCACTGTCCCTGCCACCACCTTGGAGGGCCTCAAGCCTTTGCTCCTTCCCCAGGCAGGAACTGCCTCCCAAGCCCCCCTCCTCGCCCAGCCCACCCAGGCCTGACCTTGCGGATGCGGCCACTTCGTGTGCCGGCGAATACCACAGTGCGGCCCCGGTAGTCATAGGCAGCCACGGCAGTCAGGCCATCGTCCTTGTCCACAAACAGTGGCATCCCCTCAATGGTGACTGTGCCCCCCAGGGGCTGGTTGAAGTCCTGGCCACAGAAGTCGTCGTCGATCTGCAGGGGCTGTGGGAGGGGCAGGGTGAGAGCCACTCCCTGGGCGCCTTCTCCCGGAGGACTGGGCCTCCCTGGGCAGGGCCGGGAGTCTGGCTGCCTTTCTAGAGAGGTTGAGGGTAGCCCCCAGAAAAAATGTGTAGACAGAGAGGGTTTATTTAAGACAAGAGGGAGCAGGTCACATGTGAAAGGCAAAGGGCCGGCTCCCAGCTAAGAGCCCGAGAAAGCAATCAATAGCATGAGGTTCGGGAGCAGCTGGGGCAGCGTAGAGGGGTACTGCTCCACCACCAGGCCCAAGGAGAGGGCAGGGCAGGCGGGGAAGGGGTATGGGAAGAAGTGGGGCAGATGGTCCCTGTCTGCAGCTGGTTTGTTGGGGGGCCAGGAGGAAGGAGCGGGGGGGCTGGGCCAGGGCTGGGCCACACAGAATGAACAGGTGAGAGAGGACAGTGGGGACTGTCCCCAGGGAGGAAAAGAGCTGGTCCCAGCTTTGGGGCAGAGCACAAAGAGAGAGTGTGGTGGGGCTTCACCCAGGCTCTGCCCCTCCAAGCCTCAGTGTCTCCATCTGCATGGTACAGAGAAAACATGTGCCTTGAAAAGCCAAGGTGAAGGTGGACAACCACATCTGCCAAGCACACATGAGCCCCACCTCACACAGGCAGTGAGTGTGAGATGGAAGGGCTGAGGGGCCCTTGCGGTCCCACTCTGCCCGGGGGACAAAACCAGGATCACCTCCAGGTCAGAGATGGGAGGCTGCCGCCAGAGAGGGGCAGGTCTTCCCCTGGGCTGGCCAGCGACACCCAGCAGCAAGCACAGAAGGCCTGGCCTCAGGGGTTCCAGGTCTGGACTGAGTCTCAGTCCCTTCACTTTCCAATCTGAGCAAGGCCTCTGAGGCTGCCCAGGAGTGTGAACAAGACGCTGCCTGAAAGGCAGCAGGATAGAGGCCCAGCCTGAGCTGTGCCTTGGGATGGGTGCTGGGGGCCATGGCTCCTTGGAGTCAGGGTCACTTTCTCTGCAAGGCATGGACTGCGGCCTGCACCAGGGCACTGTCATCTCCCATTGCTGGGCAAAGGCAGAGGCCCAGCGGACAGGTGCCACCAGGGGCATGTGGGGGACACAGGCGCTCCATGGAGATGGTGTCTGGGCTCACCTGATTGATAGGGTCTGGCCCCAGCTCTGCCTCTCACTGGTTGTGTGAACTAGGGCAAGTTACCTCCCCCATCTCTCTGATCCTGTAACCTCATCTGTAGGATGGGGACAAGATGGAGCAGGAAGCATCCATCGTGGGACCAGGTACATGGCCGACACTCTGTCCGGTGTCCCACAGGGGCTGTGGACTATGCTAGCAGGGCCTCATCACCCTATCTTCTGAGGCACCAGACACCATCATGGCTGGGAACAGCCTTTGGGGCTACCACCCTGGGTCCAAACCCACTCTCTGGGGGATGGAAAAGGGCAGCCCCACCTAGCTGGGCCCTGGGGGTGGCCAAGCCAAAAGCCAGGCCTGGCACGCAGCAGGTACCGCTGGGAGTGTGTATGATACTGATGCTATTGTCCCGGCTGGGGGTGGAGGGGCAGGGACGGGGGACGGGGCCTGGGAGGAGGGGCGCCCCTGCCGCACTCACCGAGTTGATGCAGCCCAGCTCCTTGTTGAGCAGCCACGGCAGGGAGAGCTTGCCCTCACCGCGGTAGCACGACTGGATGCGCTCCTTGATCTTCTCCTTGATGGCCCTGAGCGTGAACAGGCACAGCGCGGACTCCTTGGGCGGCTTCACGCGGTTCTTTTGGCCCTGGGCGAACACAGTGAACAGCACATCCTCGTCCTCGGCCAGGCCCAGCTGGCGGGCCAGGGCACGGCCTGGCCGACTCAGGAAGGCGTCCTGCACCAGGCGGTACTCCACGCCCGCCTGCTCGCAGCCTATGGGGAACTCCACGTACGAGTAGAACTTGGGGTCGTCCACACAGAGCCGCACGATCTTGGAGGTGAAGAAGTGCTCGCCGGCAGCGTCGGGCGAGGTCAGCTGCGTGTCCAGCTGCAGCGTGAGGTAGTAGACAAACTGCTCGCTGCGGAAACTGTACACGTAGTAGATGTCAAAAGCTGGGAATTTGGACAGCGTGTCCGACGGGATCTTGAGCTGCGATGACACAAACTCATCCTGGTACACGAAGCCGAACATGTCAGCGTCCTCCTCGTTGGCCATGAGCCGGCGGCTGGACAGTGTAGGGAAGTACTCGGACTTGCCATCAATGGGCGTGCCCACAAAGAGCTTGGCCTGGCCCTGGCCTGGTGGCCCGGCAATGAGCACGCCCGCCATGCTGCCTGCCTCCCGCACACTGGACAGGTAGTGCTCCTTGCGGTGGTGTGGCTCGCCCAGCTTGAAGAGGTCATCCAGCCGCAGGAACTGGCAGATGCCCTGGGAGGCGCTGCCACAGGCCAGCAGGCGGTTAGCGGCATAGTCCAGCAGCAACAGCTTGTTGACGTTGTCCGTGCTGCCCAGGCCGTGGGGGCAGGACTGCACGCTGGGCGGCGGGTAGCACTTCTCGTTGTCCTCCACGGGGCCCGTGACGTGGGCTCGCAGCAGCGTTAGGTTCCCCGACAGCTTATAGATACGGTTCACCGCACCCACGTACACCTCGCCTGTCTGCTCGTGCACCACTAGGTGGGTGAGGCCCCAGTCGCTGGCTGAGAAGGTGCGGAAGGGGGGCTGCAGACCCCTGCCCACCCTGGGCGAGCCTGCCTCAGCCCACATGCCCGCCAGCAGTAGCAGCAGCAGCAGGAGCACCTGCAGGCTCCGTGGTGGCAGCAGCATGGCAGGCTGGGACCTCGGGCCTCGGTGCTCCGGTCCTGCTGGGGCAAGCTTCATGGCGCTGGGAGCTTCAGCCCTGGGGAAGGGGCAGGGAAGGGCATATGAATGCAGGCACAGCCCCCCACTGGCAAGCACACACCCGAACATACGTGTAGGCGTGCACATCCCATCCCATGATCTAGTGTGAGCCCTTCCTGTGCTAAGCGTGTCAACTCTATGTCCAGAAGGCAGGACCTGACCCACCAGGAGGAGCCAGGGGTGAACTGGGGCACCTCCCCAGCCTGAGGCCATGTGAGCTGTGGAGTACACCAGGTGTCCCCAGGATATCTGGCGTGAGGACACCCCATTGGCACCTGTGCCCTGCCATCAATGGCAGAAGCCAGGAACAGGGAGGTGGGAGGTGGGTGACAAGGGCCTGAGGTCTAAACTGGGACCCCAGCGGACACACCATCTGTAAAATGGGACCTAGAGAGCATCTCTCACCCAGAGCCTCCCTATGCCCTGGGGGGCAGGACCCTCCCCACAGCTCCATACTTCCAGGGTGGGCACCAGTTCCCTGCCCAAGGCTGGTAGGGACATACTCCACCACCATCCCCTAGAGAAGCTTGACACAGATGGGCTTTAGTGCTTACTCCCACCTCCAGAGCCCTGCTCTCCCCTGCACACGCCCTGACAGTCCACAGCACAGGCACCGCTGAGGACACGGAGGCCCAGGCCATGCAGGCAGCAGTTCTCACAGTGGGCAGGTGGCAGCCTGGGCTGCTCTCTGCGGGACCCCAAGCCCCATGCTGGACCTTGAGACCTGTAGTTTAGAAGCCAAGCAGTGTGTCCCACCCACATCCCCACACTAGCCAACAGGTGCCCTGCAGAACGGCCCCCTCCCAGGCTACTTGGCCCACCCAGCCCTGACTCTCAGCACTCCCACCAAGCCATCACTCCCGCTCCCAGCCTCACACCCAACTCCAGGAAAGAGGAATTCCTCCACAGGGAAGGTGGGCAGGTGCTCCCTGTACTACACCCCTCTAGTTATCCAGCCTCAGCTCCCCACCCCCACCCAGACCTGTGTGGCCCCTCCCACTCTGCTCTACATTGGCCCTCACTTCCTGGTCACACTCACTACCAAGGTCCACTGACAACCCCAAAACTCCCCAAAAGGCCCATCCCTCCTTCCTGGATTGCCAGGGCACTCAGCTCCCTCCACCAACAACCACCTACAGCCAGGCCCCTACGCAGAGGCTAGGGCCACTCTTCTGACCTGCACATGAAGTCAGCACTGTCCCAATCCTGGCAGAAGTCCCCATACCTGCCATGGCCTCCGCTGCCTCTGGAAAGGTCTCACCACCTCCTGCCCAGCAACTAGTAGCCAGGGGCTGGGCTAAATCTAGGCCCTATTACTCTGCAGCCAGGTAGCCCTGATAGGGACAGTCCCCTTTCGTAGCCTCAGTTTTCCCATTTGCAAAAGGGAGATGAAAGCTCTTCTCTCATGGATGAAAGAGGAAAGGGCATACCTGCCCACAAGGCATAGTCAGCAGCGCCACTCCCTTGGTGTCATTAAGGCCTGCTGCCCCAGATGTGCCTGATATGCTGGGGCCTCTCACCCACTCCTGGCTGGAGCTGGTCACAGCAAGGCTGAGTCCTGAGTCCTGAGCGCTGGCCTGGGCCAACCGGTTGCACACACTGTCCCTCTACTTCCAGACACCCCTTGTATGGTCTGGCCCCATTTTACAGATGGGGAAGCTGAGGCCTGAAGATGAATGCCTTCTCCAAGTCTACCAGGGAGCTGGCCACAGTCCCATCAGCCCCTGTGCCTGGTGTCCACAGGCAGAGCGCAGGGCTGCCTGCCTCTCCTCCAGGCCTCTGGGCCCACTGTCTCCACTCCCTGCCCTGGTCAGTCACCGTGGTTTCATCTGTAGCACAGGACTTGGGAAGGGTCTCTGTTACTTACTGCTCCCACTCTCCTGGCCAGAATGCCTGCCCTTTGAGAGTAGGGCCTGACTCTGGGTGGTTGCCAATGCATCCCCAAGCCAAGCTAGGCACCCAGGAAGTCAGTAAATCCCCGTGAGTGAGCAAATGAATGAAGGGTATGCAGAGGGCCAGCCAGGCCTGGGCATGGCAGCCCCCATGCTTCCTCACTCTGGCTTCACTCCCCACATACCCCCTGCCCAGGGTGTGTACAGCGCATACCCACTGCTCAGGTGGGAAAACTGAGGCTCTCAGAAGCAAAGAGCTTTGGCTAGAATCCCAGAGCAGGAACTGCAGCATGCTCCCAGCAGGTTGCCAGCTGCCTTGGCCGGACAGTGCCCCAAGAACAGCAGGGGAGGAGTCTCTGCTCCTGCCCCCACCACAGAGCTCAAGGCAGACCTGGGGGCAAGAGAACAGGCTCCTCGCAGTAGCAGTGGGGCCGGGACTGGGAGCTGAGCACACGTGAACTCCAAAGAAAACATGAATCATTCACCGTTTATCAGTTCAAAGCAGGCCTGCAATTACCAGGGGCTGGGCTCTCCCCTCCTCTGGGATAATTATACACGTCTTAATGCAATTACGGGCCCTACTTTTTATATTCAACAGGAGGGACAAGGCTAAGAAGCCACCATCTGAACTCCAGCCTGGCCCTGGGCCCTCCACCCCAAACCCCACCCTCAGCCCCACTTCCCCAAAGAGGCTGCTGGGAAGGTACTGGCCCAGGGGCACAGGGTTGCTGGGCAAGAAACCGGGAGCCCCAAGCCTACGGCTGGGTCCCTCATGCCCAGCATCTAACAAAGGCCAGTGAGAATGGTTGGCCCCACTTCTTCCACCTTACGGGCACAAGACTCGAGGCTCAGACTCAAGGTCACCCAGCTAGTCCCACCAGGGCAGGGCCCAAATCCACAGCTTCCAAAGACTGGGCCAGCCAGTCAGCCCTCAGGGCTCCACTCTCATAGGCCTGGGTCTGCCCAGGGAAAAATGCATTCATTCCAAAGCTGGGCCTGGGTGCCAGGGGGCTGGGCCAGGGCTGGGAGGGGAGAACCAGCAGATGCTGTGCTCTACTGAGGAGCAGAGCCGGCCACTGTGGCTGGGAAAGGCCTCAGGGGCCTTTCCACCTGCTCTGGGAGGACCAGGCAGCCTAAGAGCTGGTGCAGGAGGGTAGGCATTCGTGGTGGGGGTGGGGGGCAGAATAGGAGGAGCAAAGGCCTGGGGTGGGAACCGCTGGCTGTGTGCAGAGGGCAGTAAGAACGGTTGTGGCTTTTTGGCATGGCCAGAGCTGTTTGGGCTGAGGCAGAGCCAGAGCGGGGGAGGATGGACTGGCGTTGGGATGCCGACAGGGCTAGCAGGGAGAGAGAGAGGGGGAGAGGCCCACCAGCCGGCAGGCGGGCGGGCAGGAACCCCAGCCCAGGGGCTCCACTCCTGGACAGGAGGGGATCGCCGCCTGGTGGAATGCCAAGCCAGCAGTGTCTCCTTCCCTTCCCTTTCCTGGCCTGGGTAATACTACAGCTCCTTCTCACCCTGAGAAACAAAGGCCCCCAAAGCCCTCCCCACAACGAAGAGTCCAATCGCCCCAAGTTCTCTTGTGCTGGATCCTTCTATGGCTCAGGCAGGTTGGGGTGTGGGGTTGCCATCCTGCACAGTGGCTCACAACAGCAGCCCAGGGAAGGGAGCTGCTTCTGGCACCCCGCCTCCCCCATATGGGGGTCATGGGAGGTGGCCCCAGTGGCCCTGCTCCCCACTGGTCCTAGGGGATCTGGATCTGAAGGTGTTGGAGTCCTGCTCCTCAGAAAAAGTGCCCACCTTTGCGGGCCTTCCCCTGGGGTACCCTCTCCTCCAGGCCAGCTGCTCTAAGCTGCTCTGTGCACAGGGGTCTTCCTGGGGGCTCAAAACACACAGGCAATGACCTTGGGGGGCCAGGAGTCCAGCAAAGGGCTATCTGCTTTGTCCACAGGCACCTCATGTGTCTTCCACCCCCAGAGCACACACGGAGGCCACAAACCCAGGCCTCCGCCCATGCTGTACCCTCTGCCCATGCTGTCCCCTCTGCCCATGCTGTCCCCTCTGCCCAAAACGCCCTTCCTGGGCCCCACCGGCCCCCCCCCCAGGAATGGAAGCCTGGCCCTGCAGCGAATCACTGGTTCACAAGCCTGCCTCTGGCAAGAGGCTGGGTGCTCCTCAAGGGCTGGGCAGCATCTCGGTGCCCCTGGTGCGGCACCTGGCCTCTGCCGCAAGCCCCAAACTGCAGGGAGCTGAGAGGACCTGAGGCGAGCTCCTCAAGGGCCCGGGGAGCAGACAGTGCACCCCATCCCCGCACCGACCCCAAAACCGGCTACGTGTGAAAGGAGGTGGGGCAACACGGAGCAGCCTGAGCCACAGGAGCCAGGCTGAGGGGACAGAGGCTCGACCACGTCCCATCCCCCGCACACACACCCCTTTCTTTCAAGGGGCGTGGCCCCAGCACCCCACACAGGAGCCGGGGCAGCTTGCAGTCCGGGCGGCCACTTGGAGCCCCTCCCCTCCTTTCCAGGGCTGCACCTGGGATCTCATGCTGGCAGAGGGGCCTCCCTGGAGTCCCCGCTCCCCCTTCCTCTGGCAGCCCAGGATCGGCCCCGCTGCCTCCAGCTTCGCCGCACACCAGGCCCGGGACTGTCCAAGAAGCAATCGGAAGCCTCCGGGGGAAGCGGCTGACCCTGGAGAGGCCCCGAGAGGGGGAGGCCGAGGAGGCCCAAGCGGGGCGGCCTCCCGGGCGGCAACCAGCGCTCACCTCCCCACACCCTGGGCCAGAGGGGGCGGCGGCGGCGGCGGCTGAGGTCCTGGGAAGCCGCTCCAACTTCCACCCCACGCCCCAGGGCCGGCCGGGGGCTTAGCCTGCACGACCTCCTTCAGCCCCCGCGGCCTTGCCGGGTGGCTCTGATCACTGCCTGGGCCTGGCCATCCCGCCCTCGCCCGCGGCCGGCGGTCCGAGCCGAGGTCCAGCGGCCCGGCCCGGCCTGGGTACCGAAGGGGCCTCCCCGCGGGGCCGCCGCAAACTTTCTCCCCAACCTCCGTGGAGGGGCAGCGCCCGCCCCCGCCGCCCCGGAGCTGCCGCGGGGCTCGGCGGGCCCGGCCGGGGGGCGGGGAAGGCCGCGGCGCTGGGCCCCGGGCCGCTGTCCCAGCCCCGCCGCACGGGGGTGCGGTCTCTCCGCGTCGGCGCCGCGGCCGCGCCCGGACACACGCGGATGCCTGGGCCGGAGCCGCAGGGACACGCGGACCGCGGACACGCGCGCCGCAGTCTCCGCGCACACCCCCTGCATGCCGCCGCACGCGAGGGCCGCCGCTGGAGGCCGCCCCGCGCCCACCCACGGGCCGCCCGTTTCGGGACCCCTGCCCGGCCCGGCCCCCGCCCACCGTCCCGCGCCGCGGGGAAAGTTGCGCCCCGACTCACCCGCCGCCCCGGGGCGCGCCCCGCCGCCGGCCATCGCCGCGCCCAGCTGCCCGCGCCGCCGCCACCAGCCCTGCCGCAGGGCCACCGAAGCCGCGGAGGCCGCCCAGGCCGAGGCCGCCGCCGCGCCGGGGCTCCGCTGCGTGGCCGCGCAGCCGATGCCCAGCATGAATGGGGCGCCGAGCGCCGCGCGGCTGCGGACCGGCCTCGCTCTCGCCGCCCGCGGAGCGCCGCGCTGCACGCATGCGCCGCCCAGAGCCCGGGGGCGGGGCGGAGGCGGGGGCGGGGCGGAGGCGGGGCCGGCGGCGGCCTCCAGAGGGCGCTCTGCCCCGCGCCGCGCGCCTTCAAAGAGCGATAGGGCTGTCCGCCTCAAGTCTCTGAACGCCGGAGCCGCGCGGGCTGTTCCGTGAGCCCCCCACCCTCGGGCGCTCTGGCCAGCGACCCCGGACACAGGGCCTGGCTCAGTGTGCCCGGGCTAAGAGCACGGCCTCCTTTCACAGGAGGGGAAACTGAGGCAATCGCAGTTCCCAGACCCTGCGGGGCTGGGTGTTCCCCGCTCTCAGCCTCACGCGTTCAGCTCTGTCAGATGGGCGGGCACCTGCGCGGGGAGCCAGGGCGCCCCCTGCAGGCCTCAGGCTGGTGGCGCATTCCGGGCTGGGGCCGTGGCCCGGGTCCCGCGGCAGAGGCGTGGCCAGACGCGAACTCTGGGTGTAGCCTGGGGCAGCGGGTCTGGAGGGTGCGAGGTCTGGGGCTGCAGAGTCCAGGGTGGCGGGCGGGATATGCCCAGGCAATACCCCCAAGGGCCAGGCTGAGGGGCAGACACCCAGCCCTCAATGACAGTACTCACGCCGCCACCCGCAGGCAGGAGGCATCCGGGAGGGCCTCCCAGTGGAGGGCAACCAGGCCAAGGGGATGCCGGCAGCAGGAGCATCTATAAAAGAGCAGAAGGGCCCGGAAAACCCCGTTGTGGGAGGGCTGAGTTCTGGCTGGGGCCTGAGGGGTGCGGTTTTTGCTGTGTGAATCACGTCACCCCTACAGAAGAGGAACCCACTACAGTTCACATGATTAAGAGAGAAAGGGAAGGGACTTACGCCGGGCCCAGGTGTCCCTCCTCGTCTCACCCCACTCCTTCCTCCCCAGTAGCAGCCACAAGCCTCATTTTTGTGTTCATCTTTAACTGCTTTTCTTTAGGCGTGACCTCTTATATTTGCATCCCAGAGTGGGACGCTGTTTGGGGTGGCTTGTGTTGGGCATTATACAAACGGGGTCCAATAGGCCTTTGCTGCTTGCTCCGCCTGCTCTGTGTTGTGAGGGGCGCAGGGCGGCTGCTCGCAGGCATCGTCCACGCAGCAAGTTTTGTGGTATTCCGCCACGCTGGGCCCCTGCTTACCCATTCTCCTGCAGATGGACATGGGATTCTCCCTATCTGGAGCCACGGCGATCAAAGCTGTGACGAGCATCCTGTGCGTGCCTCTGAGTGGGCATCTTTAGATCCAGGGGCAGTCTGCAGGGTCACGGGATAGGATATGTCTATCTTTAGGAATTACAGCAAAACCCCGGTTTACACTCCCAGCAGCTCTGCGGGAATATGGAAGGGTCTGGCTGTCCCATATCTTCACCAATACTTAGCACGCTTTAGTTTTTGCAAATCTAGTGGTTTTGGTTTTGGTTTTTCACTAGGTGGTTTTGTCTGCCTTTTTTTTTTTTCTTTTAGAGATAGGGTCTTGCTCTGTCACCCAAACTAGAGTGTTGTGGCACAATCATAGCTCACTGTAACCTCAAGCTCCTAAGCTCAAACCCTCCTTCCGCCTCAGCCTCCTGAGTAGCTGGGGCTACAGGTGGGCACCACCATGCCTTTTTTTTTTTTTTTTTTTTTAAGACACAAGTTCTCTATGTTGCCCAAGCTGGTCTCCAACTCCTGGGCTCAAGTGATCCTCCCATCACAGCCTCCCGAAGTGTTGTGATTAAAGGCATGAGACACTGCACCCAACCTCATGGAGTCTTACTCTGTCACCCAGGCTGGAGTGCAGTGGCTTGATCTCACTACAGTCTCCACCTCCTGGGTTCAGGGATCCTCCCACCTCAGGTTCCTGAGTAACTGGGATTACAGGCATGTGCCACCATGCCCAGCTAATTTTTATATTTTTAGTAGAGATGGGTTTTTGCCATGTTGGCAAGGCTGGTCTCAAACTCCTGACCTCAAGAAATCTGCCCACCTTAACTTCCCAAAGTGCTGCAATTACAGGCGTGAGCCACCATGCCTGGCTTCACTGTGGTTTTAACTTGCATGTCCCTGAATAAGGCAGAACATCTTCCTCAAAAGTTATATTTATTATTTTATTTCCCGAGTACTAACACAGTGCTGGCTCTGCTACCTTCTGCAGATGGGTGGACCGAGGCTGGAGACGTGTCCAAGTTCCCCCCAGCAGGTAGGAGGCCGGGCTGGGGGTCTTACCCCAGGAGTCTGGCTCCTTGAGTCTGTGGCACTGACCCAGTCACTGGGTTGCAGTTCCCCTCCCTTCCCTGACAAACAAGACTACTGGAGAGCTTTCCTTCCTCATGGACTGCTGAGGCACACATGTGGGCGCAAGTCCATCCTTATGGCCAGTGAAGGAGGAGCAAGTCCTGATTGCTTTCCCAGCCTTGATTTCCTCATCTGTGAAATAGACATGACAGCTTGCAGAGCTGTGATGAGGGAGACAGTGGTTGACCATGGCTCCCCAGGAGCAGCCACAACCCTCATTTTTGTGTTCATCTTTAACTGCTTTTCTTTGGGCGTGACCTCTTTTATTTGCATCCCAGAATGGGCCCCAAGGCCATTGCTGACCTCAGGGAATGTTCACCAGCTCTTGTCTGCGCCACCAGTCACCAGCATCAGGGGCTGTCCCTGCTCTCTGCCTGTTCCTGCCCTTTTGCCCCAAGGCAGGCACACCTCAAGCCACTTCCTGCTGTACGTTTGTGGTCCCAGGAGAGCCCAGGCCTCTCCTCTGATGTCCAGCCCACTTTCTCCAGCTGCCTCTGGGGCAGGTCCAGGGCCGCTGGACTCTGGGGGGCCAGGACCAAGCTCCTCATTAACTAGGCACCTTCCCTCATTTTCCCTGTCTCTGTGAAGTGCACCACATCCCCAAGGTTGCCCTACCAGGAACCTCCATGATCCCCATGCGCCCTGCGTTCCTTAGCCTTCTGTGGATTCTTCCCAAAGACATTCTAGAATTTTCCACTTCCCTCCATCCCCTACTCTGGCTCCTCAGGAAGGAGCACCTCCTCTCTCCTCTGCCTGCTCTACTTGGTAACACCTTTCTGTCCACTCCCCAGACAGCAGCAGCAAGAATCATCACAGTGAGAATCTGCTTATCTGACCCTCTCATTATGCCGGGAATCCCTGCCTCCCATCATGAGCAACTGTGGATTCCAGGTGGCCTAGGTCTCAGAGCCACACAGAAAATTCTAAGGCTTTTAGGAGACCAGAGAGCAGATTTGCTTTGTATCCCTGGGCTAGGGGAGGATTTCATAAATAAGATGCTAAAAAAATTAATAAAGGAAAATATGGATCAATTCAACTACATTATTTAAAATTAGTTACTTTTGTTCAATAAAAGTTACAAAAGAGGAAATAATGAGGCAAGTCAGGATCAGGAAAAGACGGCTTATAACACTTCTAATTGTCAAAGGATGAGTATCCTGAATATATAAAGAACTCCCAAGAGTAAGCAAGGAAAAGTCTGTGCCCCCACAGGAAGGCAGGGAGAGGCCTCCACAGGCGGTTTGTGGGAGACAGATTTGTGGGAGACAGAGGCGAGTGCCTCTTGCTACAGACAGGTTGTGTGAGGCAGGCTCTGGAGCCCCCTGTGGGTCCTGTCTGGGCCGGCAACAGCTGCCCTCTGTTTAGCTCTGAGCTCCTGGTGTGACCTCACTGGGTCCTGACACTGCCCTCTGAGGAGAGACTGCAGCACCCCAAATGCAGATGGTAAAGTTGGAGGCGAGCCACCCTGGAGGAGCTGGGATTGGAGCTGGGGTCTGTGGCTTTGGGGCTCCTGACCCCACATCAAACAGAGAGGAAGTGACTCAGTGGGCTGCTGGGCTCTTCCCTCTGCGTTTCCTCTGCGGGTTTAGCTTCTGTTTGCCTTCAGCAGCTCCTGGCTGGGGAGCTTGTAGAGCAGTGCAGGAGATTCCTAGGAACATGGTTCCATTTCAGGAGCGTCTGGGGAGGAGCCCCTTTTGGCATCTTCCCATGCTCCTGCCCCTGGGGCAGCTCTGGGGACTGTTCTGCATTTGTACGAGACAGCTTTCTGCAAAAATACACTCAGTACCTCCTTCCCCTTGAGGCAGCCCCACTGTTGCTGGGTGAGGAAGGAGATGGGGAGGATCCAGGCACCCCCAACTCTGGGGGATGGCCCTTGGATCCCTGGCCATGGAGTTCAAACTGGTTACCGGGACATCTGGATTCCTGCCTGGGCCCAGTTTGGAACCTGACACCGCCACTGCCAAATATTCCTAACCCATCCTTGTCTCACTTCCTCTGCTTCTGTCACCTCCTGCCTGGAGGACATGGGCGCCCTTAGTCACCAGCCCAGTCCTCCTAACTCTGCTCTCCACACTGTGGCCCATGGAGATCTGATAGAGGGTGGGTGGGACCCCTCTGCTCAGACCCTCTAATGACATCTTTTAACACATGAAATGCTTCCACACATGCCATGCACATGAACACACACACACATTCAAACATGCAAACACACACATACATTCATGGAAGCAGGCACACACACGCGAGCACACACACGCACACACAAGCATGCACACGCACACACTCTCAAACATGTAAGCACACACATGTGCAAGCACACACATGCATATCCACTCACCCATGCAAGCATACATACACATGCGAGGACACACATGCAAGCAGACACGCATGCACACACACATGCAAACACATGCACACACACATCAAGCACACCCATGCACACTCAAACATGCAAGCACAAACACATGGAAGCACACACATGCACATCCACTCGCACATGCAAGCGCACATACACATGCAAGCACACACGTGCAAGCACATGCACGCATACACTCCCAGATGCAAGTGCACTCACCTGCAAGCACACGCACACACACTCACATATGCAAGCACACACTCGTGCAAGCACACACACACATATACAAATGCACACTCATGTGCAAGCACACACACGTATGCAAATGCACACTCGTGCAAGCACATACACACATACACTCACATATGCCAGCACACATACTTGACCTGCTTCTCACTTCTTTCCCTCCTGTGCACACATGCCAGCCTCCCTCTCCCTTGGCACATGAAGTTCATCCGCCTTCTTCATCTGTGGCACTTCCACCCATTCTCCCACCTGGGAGACCCTGGGTGTCCCTCCTCCCTCTGACCTCTCGTGTCATCACTTTATTGTCGCTGCTACCTCCCTCGTCCTCTCTGCTCACAGGGTCAGGGCCTTGTGCACTTTGTTGTCACTCTGTCTGTGGCCTGGCATGAAGCAGGTGCCCCCTGTGCTGGTTCATGAGTGTGGAGCTCTGTGGTCATCTCAGCTGAAGCCTCTCTGCAGCTCCCACCCCACCCCAGGAGCCCTCTCTGCAGCCCCCACCTCTCTGCAGACACTCACCCCACCCCAGGAGCCCTCCTTGGCTTCCTGTCCCTCTTTGTGCCAGCTTTGGCTACTCTGGGCTCAGGCCTGTCACCATCCCACTCCTAGCCTGGAGACAAAACCAATATCAATACTTTATTGCACAAAAGACAGAGTAGTAGAATCTCTTCCCCTGCCCCACATCTGCCCACACACAAACAAGCAGCCCCCGGAACACTGGGGGGACTTGGCAGCACCTCCTCCTGGGGCTGCAAACTCAGATGACTTCAGGAGCCAAATAGTTGATGGAGGTAAATAATGAGACAGGCTGAATGCTGGAGCAGGTGAGAGCTGCAGCAGCAGAGAGCGCTGGAAGGCATGGACATGTTATTGGGAGAGTGTGAACAAGACCTTTCAGTGTGAAGATCCCGGCCAGCAGGCCTCCAGTTTGCAGTCCCTGGCTCAGTCCAGCTCCTACCACTCCCAGAATGCTGCTTGTCACCCTGGAATTCACAGTCAGGTCACCAATGATGTCCCCAAATATGGGAGCCCTCTCCAGGGCCATAACCTCTAGAAAAGCCATCCCTGACACCCTCTTTGTAAGGCCTAGCAGCCCTTGCCTCTTGTAGTCCCAAATGCTGGGCAGCAAGAGATTAGCCTCCTGTTCCCCTGGAGATGAGGGAAGCAGCCCCAGTTTCCTCATTGTGCTAAAAACACCTGGCCTAACGTGGAGAAGTTGGGTTTCCCTCCCTCATTTCTGATGTAATGGGGCAGCACCCCTCTTTGTCTACCATATCAGGTCAGGAGAGGCCAGCTGTGAAACAGAAGATTAAAATGTAATCCAGGGTTTCAACATATGATACCCCAAACTTTCAAGATCCAATAAAAAAAAATCACCTGTCATAGCAAGAACCAGAGAAATGGCACCTTGTACCAGAAAATGCAATCAACATACACCAACACTGGTATATGTTGAATAGGAAGGAATATCGGGATTATCTGACAAGAATTTTTAAATCAGCCATCATAAAGGTGCTTTGATGAGCAATTATGAACACACTTGAAACAAATGAAAATAAAGAATGTCTCAGCAAGGAAACAGAAGTTATAAAGAGAACCAAATGGACATTTTAGAATTCTTTTAAAAACATACAATAATCAGAATAAAAACTTAATGGATAACTCCAAAGCAGAACAGAGGGGACAAAGGAAAGACACAGTGAACCTGGAGATAGAGCAATAGAAACCACCCAATCTGAAACATACAGAAAATAGACGGGGTGGGAGGGGAAAGAGTTCTCTGTGAGATAACAAAAGATCTAACGTTTATGTCATCTAACGGCCATAAGGAGAGGAGAAAGAGGGCAAAGCTAAAAAAACATTAAAGAAGTATTCTCCGAAACTTGGCGAAAGACATAAACATTAAGGATTCAAGAAGCTGAATGAACTCCAAACACTACAAACCCAAAGAAATCCACACTAAGACATATCACAGTCAGATTTACAAAAACTGTAAACAAAAACAACAAACCCCAATTTTGAAAGCAGCCACATAACCACCTTCCAAACAATGTGGATTTCTCACCAGAAGGCATGGAGACAAGAAATAAGTGGAACATTTTTAAGTGCCGAAAGAAAAGAGCTGTCTACCATGAATTCTATACCCAGAATGAGGGGGAATCAAGACATTCTCAGGTGAAGGGAAAAGTAAGTTCATTTCCCGCAAACATACTGTGAAAGGAGAGCCAAAGGAAGTTCTTCTCATGGAAAGATAGTGATAAACAGAGGAATCTTAAGACATCAGGAAGAAAGTATAATGGAAAGAGCAAAACTCTGGGAAAATACAATGGACCCCTTCTCTGAAGGTTTCTAAATTACATTTGATGGTTGAAGCAAAAATTATAGCATTGTCGGATGTCTCAATGTATGTAGAAAAAATGTTTAAGATAATTATAAATGGGAGAAGGAAAGGGACACAAAGAGAGGTAAGCTTTCTACATGTCACTTGAACTGGTAAAATGTTGATGACAGTAGACTGTGATAAGTACATATGTATAATGCAATATGGCAGCCACTAGAAAGCTATACAAAGATATACACTAAAAATACTGTACATAAACCAAAATAGATGCTAAAATATGTCCAAGTAACACACAGCAAGGCAGAAAAAAGAAAATAGAGAAACACCACCACCAACAAACACAGGAACAAACAAAGCAAAAAATAAAACAGCAGACTTAAGCCATATCAGTAATTACAGAAAATGTAAATGGCATAATTCCATTTATGTAACATTTTTGAAATAACAACATCATAGAGATGGAGAGGAGATTGGTGGCTGCCAGGGGATGGGGTGGTGGGGGTGACTGTCACTGTGAAGGGGAGTACGGGGGGGTCTCCATGGAGAGGGAACAGTTCTGTATCCTGGTTACAGGGAGAGGAATATGGATCTCCATGTGTGATAAAGTGACACAGGGCTTGACACCCTATCACACCAGTGCCAATATCCCTGTTCTGATGTGTGGTAGTTATGTGGAATGTGACCATTGGGGGAAACTGGGTGAAGGGTACACAGGCTCTCTCTCTACTATCTTTCCAACTTCCTGTGACTCTGTAATTGTTACAGATTATCATTATTTCAACATAAAAAGTTTAAAAAAAATACCTTGGCTATTGCTCTTATATCAGCCCCAGCTCCACTGCTGGTATTTCCTCTTGGGCAGAACCAGCCCCCTGTATGCCCCCACAGAGCTCACAGGCCAGCGGGCCTCTGGGGGCCATACCGGACAGAGGCCATCACAGCAATCCTGGGCTGGGCTGCCTGGCCTCTGCTCCCAGAGCCGTCTCCTCCTCCTCCAGGCCTCAGAGCTTATATTGCCTCTTCAGAGGAGTCCCCAATTTCCTGATGGAAAATTCACCCCAGTCCCATTCCCCCACCTGACAGTCTCTGGTCCATTCAGCTGCTTATCATCCAGCCCCTCAGACGGCAGCTCTGTAAGCCAGGGAGTCCATCTTCTCAGGGACACAGAGCCCAGTGCCAGGCAGAGCATCCATCAGGGGCTGTGGGGGTGCAGTAGCTATCAGCTGCTGCAGCATCACAAGTCACCCTAAAATGTAGTGGCTTCAGCCAGCAGCTGCTTTTCTCTCTTGTGATCTCTGCGGGGAATTCAGAGAGGACAGGGGGAAAGGCTGGTCTCTGTCCCAGTATCCAAGACCTTAGCCAGGACTTGCATAGGTTGCAGCTCCTCACCTACCTGTCTGGCAAGACTCCCCTGGGGCAGGGCTCTTTGGCAGCTCTGTCTAGCTCTGTGGAGCCTCTCCACGGCCTCTCCAGCATGGTAGTTTCAGGGCAGCTGGCCTTCTTAGTGTCCATGTAGAGCTCCCATCAAGCAGGGCAGGGAGAGGGAGGGCAGAGGAAGAGAAGCAGGGGTCTGGGGCTCAGAAGCTTGGAGGGTACCACCACTGGGCCACACTGAATCAGGCAGATTGGTGACAAGCCCCATGGTTCTCCAGGGAACAGAGCATGGCCCCCACCTCTGGCAGGGGTGTCAGGTCCACTGTGCATTGCAAAGCCTTGTAGGATGGTTGGGCAGAGGAGGCAGTCTTTGGAAAACACAATCTGTCACCTGGCCAGAAGCAGGCTGGCCTCCAGGGCCTTGAGCTGCCAGCCTTGGATTCCAGCCCTGGCCACGGAGAGCTCACTGGGAGTCCCCTATCCGCCCCCAGCCCCAAGCGTGCCTCTACTGCCTGTGCTATTGATGGGTTGGTGCATGGGTGGGAGTTCAGACATCTTTTCTAACCACGGTGCCGTCCTCTGCCTCAGCCCTCTGGGGCAACCCTGGCCCGGTGGGGAATGCCACTATAGCAGCTGGGGGCTCATGTGAAAAAGTACAGGGTTTGAAGGCAGCAACCATTGGGTCCCCTCCTGACATCATCCCTTGGTGCCTTTTTGGGACCACGTGACAAATCACGTGGCTCTGAGGTCTCTGTGAGAACCAGAGCAAAGATGTGTTAAGGGCCGGCCCTATGCCAGTTTCCCGGAAGCATCTCATTCCACATCACAATGGGGGCTGGGAGGGGCCGTGACTGCTCCCTTTACTAGGATGAGGAAACAAAGGCATGAAGAAGTGACAGGCCCCAGGGGCACACTCACCAACTGCTCTGGACAACCTCTGACCGAGCCACAGAGGACCTGGGAGGAAGTAAAGAGGCGCCCTCCCTGAGCCAGCCTCTCTTCCTGCCCCACCCCCATGCTCTGTCGGAGTGTGGGGGGATGAGCTTTGTGCTTTCCTAGTTCACCACAAGCTTTGCACATGATGCTTATTCTGCTCCTCTGTTTTGGAGACAGAGGGAACAACTTATTTCCCCCGAGGTCACCCTTCTGACCTTCCTCCAACCCCCGCACAGGCTCCTCCTCTTCTGGGAAGCCTGCCCTGAAGCACCCGCCCACCCAGCCTGGGTTGGGAGCAGCTGCAGCTCACCATGGGGCGTCACCCCCCAGTCATGGGCCTGCGTCAGAAGCAGAGGTGTCCCGAGTTCCCGGTGTTGCCAGCATGGTCTGCACTCCACAGAAAATGCGCAGACAGTACCAGCCCAGTTCTCCTGTGCCCTCAGAAGCCCAGGCTGGCAGGGCTGCCCTCCCTTCCTGGGCACTTGCTATGCCAGGTACCAGCCCCAGGGACATGGGCCTAGGGAGGAGGGGTAGCACAGCAGCAAAGGGAGGGGCTGGATTTGAACACACAGCATCCGACTCCAAGCTCCATGGCCTGGAGACCCCATCCAGATGGCAGAAGTTTTGGGGTTCAAGGAGCAAACACCAAAATTACATTTAAAATATTTAACAGCCAAAGCCAGGCACAGTGGTGTCCAACTACAGTCCCAGCTACTTGGGAGACCAAGGTGGGAGGATCACGTGAGCCCAGGAGGTTGACTCCAGCCTGGGCAACACAGTGTGACTCCATCTTTAAAAACTGAAAAATATGTATATGTTTAACAGCCAATCAGAGTAGACACTGGACATAAACCACGGAAAGAACAGCACCGGAGGAAGCTGGCTGAAGCCCAGCTTTGCTTCATCCCAAGGGACATTCACTGATGTGCTTCCCTGAAAAGCACAGAACATATGGCTTCAGGCAAGGCTGAATCCAGGGGCTCCCATAATGTCACCAGGCATCAATTTCTTGGTTTCATCTTCCTCTGCATGCATTCCCAGGTGTGGTGTCCCTACCTGACCCTTTGCTGCAGCCACCAGTAGGAAAATACAAGAGGCTTTCCCCAACCTGGAAGAGAGGCTAAAAGTCTCCCCTCACAGCTGCACTCACCTCTCAACTTCACACTGTAAGGTGCGGATGGTCTGGGAGCAACTGCCCTGATATCACAGTCACCGCCTCCCCAGTACCCTTTACCCTTCAAGTTGTCTGGCTTAAAAAAAAAAAAAAAAAGATGTATTAATTATTAAAATATATGCTCATGGTAAAAAAAAAAATCCAAGAAATGCATAAAAGGATACAATGAAGTTGGCCTCCCTCCACACCTGCCCCCAGTTCACCAGAGCAAAAACTGATATGGGTATCTCCTGTGTCCTTGAAGAGACGCATACACTGTGTCCAACATGCAGAGACAGAGGGACATCCCGCCTCTCTGCTTGCAAAAAAGATACAAACTAAGAGCTACCTTCAGATAGATCTCTCTCCTCCCCTTTCCCTTCTTCCTCCCTCCTTATTTACTTTATATACAATGAAGTGCCCAATCCTTACCCACACAGCTCAATGAATGCATCTTTACACTTCTACACAAATACATTTGTAATCTCCACAAAACAAAGGTTCCTTCTGACCCCACCCCTCGCTCCCCAGAGAATCCCTATCCAGACTCCTTCACCATGGGTTAGTTTGCCTGTCTTTGAACTTCATATAAACAGACACATCCAGTACCATGGCAGACTTACCCTGGGTCCTCTGTGAGTCACATCTCTATAATCCCTCCCACCTTAAGCGCATGACTTGCTTCTAAGCAATAGATTCGGCAAATGAGAAGGCATGCCCTTCTCATGATTACGTTATACAGGTCATACAAGAGATCCCTTTGCTGGCTATGGAGGGTCTGTGAGCAAGTCTCCAGGCAGGGCACGGCTGGTGGCCTCTAGCTAAGCTGACAGTCAGCAAAAAGATGGCCCCTCGGTCCTCCAGCAACATAATGAATTCTGCCAATATCCAGGTGAGCTTGAACTAGGAGCCTGACCTGCAGAAAGGAGCCCAGGCTGGCCACGTCTGGAGGCAGACTTGGACCCTGCTGTGCTACACCAGAGCTCTGACCATGGAAAGGAGGGGATGGACATGCATTGCTGCAAGCAGCTAAGTATGTGGTCATTACTTAGCAGGCAGTAGAAAGCTAACACAGCCATGAATTCTTCTGTATCTGCCTCTCTCTCTCACCACGAGGTGTCTGAGAGATCCATCCATGTTGCTACAGGGAGCTTGAGTGTGTTCTTTTTCGTGGTGCTGTAGTATTTCATCGTATGAATAAACTATAACTTAACCATTCTACTTTCCATGGGCACTTGGGTTATTTTAGCCTTGTGGCTACGATGAGTAAGGCTGTATGAACATTCTTGTGCATACTATTTAGAGGACATACATATTCATTCTCTTGGGTATTAACTCAGGAGTAAGATTGCTGCATCACAGTGTAGGTGGGTGTTTAACTTTATAAGGAACTGCCAAGCCATTTCTGAAGCAACTGTCATCCTTTCAGACTCCTCACAGCCACAGTGAGCCCCGGGGGTTGCTCCTTGTCACCCACGCTGGGTATGGCCTGTCCTTTCACCTCAGCCAGTGCTTGGATGTAGAAACACTTCTTGGTGCTTTCAGTTTGCATTTCTTTGGGTAGTCATGATGATGTGGAACAGTTTTTTTCCGCATGCTTACTGGTCTCCCTGGAGGATTTTCTAATATGATTTTGTTAGCGCTAGGGTTATTTTTTTAAATCTGACCTTTAACCCTGAGCTAGAAGTTCAGGAAAAGAGAAACTCTCCTTGTAAGGTGAGCATTACTGGGGCTTCTCATGGAGACACAGGGGGTACCTTGCCTCATCTTGGCCTGGCGAGCCCCTCAGCAGAAGACCCCAATAAGCTACACTGGAGCTCGGGTACATGGAAAGGGGGGAACAGAACCATGGGGATAGAGCTGGGCTGGGAGGAGAATGTCCAGGTCCCAGTAACTGTGGTTAAGCCTCTAGATGCAGCTCCCCTGAAGCTCACTCCTGGACTTTTGAAGCCCATACATTCTTTGCGGTAGTCAGTTTCAGTGAGGGTTCTGTCATGTGCGCAGGAGGGGGTGACCAACAGACCAACACAGAGCCTCTGTCCGGCATGCTGACATTTGGAGGCCCCCTGAGCTCTGCAGTCCGGGAAAGGGTAGAGAGAAGCTCTGGCTCCCCAGTGATCCCCCATCCCTCCCGCTGCTGGTCTGCACCCCACTTCATTACTGAGTGTGTTTTGAGGCTGAATAACCATGTAATTGGTTCGTCCATTTCATAGTCAAACTTCGGCAAATATGTTTTTCATAATTAGTTGATGTTTATTTAACCGGAATAACCAGCCCATTAAATTTAATGAGGCAGGTTATCACATATGAGGGGGGAAGTGTTTTTCCTTATGGAGAACCTGGCTTGGGCTGTGCCGGTCCCAGCGCTGGGGGACGAGGTGGCCCACCTGTGTGTGGGTGTGTCTCCCGGGAGGCAAGGCGCGCAGGGAACCGCAGCCCCTTTCCCAGTCTGCTTCGGGCTGCCCCATCTCCTCTGCTTTTTCTCCATTGCGTACTACCCTACAGAACCTGTTTCTGATCCGGTCTGTCTCCCCCACTGATCTCTACGCTGCAGAGGACAGGGCTTTTCCCGCTGTGTTGCTCAGGCTCCATCTTCAGTAGATGAACACAAAAGGTGAATAAGCAATGGAGATCCCTCCTGCAGCTGCCACTCTGTGGCTTTAGGGGCCTTCCGCCTTGCCCATCCTCCACCTTCTCCTCCTCCACACAGTTTATCCTCTCGCCTCTCCCTGCTTGGTAGGCAGGGAAAACACCTTACTCAAGGTGATCCAGGCTCGGCCTGGGGGCTGAACAGCTGGGCCCAGGGAGCACCCACTGAAGACCCCAGATGCGAAGAGCAGACCCCGGCCTGGCCACGGTCCAACAGGCCCAGACTGTGGAAGACCATGTCCACCATCTACATTCAGGAGGCTTCTAGCCTGGGGGTAATAAAAACAATTCAGATTAACTTAGAACAACAGAAAATATAGCCAATTATAAAACGAAAACCAAAACGTCCATAATCCTATCCCCAGAGAAAAGCACAGAAACATTTTAATGTATAACCCTCTTGACCTTTTTCTCTGGGCATCTATATGTTTTTACATATCCATAGGTGAGATTCTTTTTTGCATCCAAAGAATGGGTTTGTACAGTGCATGCTACTTCTTGAAATGGACTGGAGAGAGTGCCGTATGAATATACTCAGTATCCCCATTCTTAGAGGCTTTAGAGCTATCTTATGGAGGTATACACATTTATTTCACCCCCTATTGTTGGGCATTTAGGTTGCTTCCAGTATTTTGACACTATTATAAACCCTAGTGGCACTACACTTGTAGTCCCAGCTACTTGGGAGGATGAGGTAACAGGATCGCTTAAGCCCAGGAGGTCAAGGCTACAGTGAGCTAGGATGGAGCCACTGCAGTTCAGCCTGGATGACAGAGATACAGTCTCTAAAAGACAAACAAAAGAATCCCCACTTCCTAAATAAAGCAGTGCCTTCGCTCAGCTAGTACCACTCAGCCCTCTAACCTCATGTCACCTGGTCCAGGGGTTCCCAACTCCCAGGCTTTGGACCGGTACCAGCCTCTGACCCATTAGGAACTGGGCAGCACGGCAGGAGGGGAGCGGTGGGAGGTGAGCATTCCAGCCTGGACTCTTCCTCCTGCCAGATCAGCGGTGACATTAGATTCTCAAAGGAGTGCAAACCCTATTGTAAACTGCACACGTGAGGGATCTAGGTTGCATACTCCTTATGAGAATCTAACTCATGCCCAATGACCTGAGGGGGAACAGTCTCATCCTGAAACCATTCCCCACTGCCCCTGACCCCATCCATGCAAGATTCGTCTTCTACAAAACTTGTCCCTGGTGTCAAAAAGGCTGGGGACCACTGACCTAGGCCAAGCCCTGAGGCCCTGAGCTTAGGGGCCTCACCAAAATTGATGGCGAATGTCACCTTTCCTGCTAGACCCTAAGCCCATGAGGAAATGGACTAGCATCACCGCTGCTTAGAGGGCACCTAGGGTAGAATGAGGAGAGTGATGTTAGTTTCCTGTGTCCCCTGAGCAGCCAACTCAGAGACAAACCTGCAGGGCGGTTCTTAGGAGGTGCTGGGGTCCACACCCACGTGGTGAAGGGGGACAGTGGACAGAGGGTGGGCTGGGCTACCTCCCGAGTTGGGACGCCCTTCCCAGTCACTCCCAGTGAAGACACCCTTTACACCCTACCCCATCACCAGGCAAGGGATGAAGCCCCTGACCCCAAGGGCATGACTGTTAATGAAGTGGCTCTCAGCAGCCAAGGCCTTCCTGGAGGGTGTACTCATCCCGTATTCCCAACTCCATGAGCATTAAGCTCCCTTAGGGGATAGTGCCTATTCCTGTCCCACTTTACAGATGAGAAAACAGCCTTAGATGTTTAGGAGTGGTTCAAGGCTTGAATGCTCTGGCTCCAGGGTGGGCACTCCAGGGCTGTTTGTGAACAAAGGGAGAAGACAGTGAGCAGACATCAGGACCAGCACCCAGGGCACAGGACCTGCACACATGCTTCCTTCCTTAGGATTGGTTCTTAGAACTGGAATTGCTGTGCAAACGGTGTGCACATTCCCAGATCTCCAATGATGATTCCGATTGGGCTATTGCTTTTTCCATTCTGCCAGTTTGGCTTCCTGTATTTTGAAGCTCTGTGTTAGGTGCATGCATGTTTTATTTTGGGGTGCTAAGTCTTCCTGTGAGCTGTTCCTTCTGTTATTCAAAATGCCCCCCTTTGTTGCCTATAATGCTTCCTGTCTCAGTCTGCTCAGCCTGATACTAATACAACCATTTCAGCTTTCTTACAGTTTGCAGGTATATCTTTTTCTATTCCTTTCTTGTCAATCAAATTGTGCTCTCATAATTAAGGTGATGTCTCTTGTAAATATTGAATAGAGGGATGTTGTGGGGTTTGTTCTGCTTGTTTTTGTGAGTCTGCACACTCTGAAAGGCTTCTGATGCATTTCGCCCAATGAGTCCTCCCAGGAGGTCTCAGTGATTCACCTCCTATGGCAGCGCCACTGTGACCGCTCTGCACCTTCCTGTGTGCTCCCTCCTCTCTCCCAGCCACCTGACTCTGAGCATCTCCAGCCACATCTGGACCTGCGGGGGTAGCAGTGCCATGGGAGGGTGAAGTGGTGGTGAGAGGCTGAGGCAGGACCAGTTTCTCCCACCTCACCTGGGCTGTTGTTCCAGGGCTCACAGCCACCTTGCTGGTGGTGCCTGGCTTGGATCCTGGCCTGGGATCACTGGACTTCTCCAGGCCAGTAATGATGTGGTAAGGAACACGCTTCAGCCATTTTTGCCAGGGGCCTCCTTCCCCATCTTGAGAGGTGAGGGGAAAGGACTGGCCCCTCAACGGCGTCCCTGGAGCTGAGCAGAGTAAGACTCTGGGTGTCAGAGCCCCGCCAGCACACAGCCAGGGCCGCATCCAACAGCAGGAGCAGTTTGGGACTGGCACAAGACTCGGGAGCCAGGCCCTCCAACGCCCCACCCGGCCTCTTAGACTGTGTGATCTTGGGCAAGTCATGCACACTCTCTGCAACAGTTTCCCCATTTATAAAATGAGGATAGTAATAGCAGTATCTACTTCATAAGGTCGTGTGAAACCTTAACGAAGTAAGTATTTATAAAGGGTTCAGCACAGTACCTGGCACATGGTAAAGGTCTGATAAATGCTGAGTTTGATTATCGGCACTATTCTCTGCAGGCTGTCTATTGACACAAGGAATAAAGGTGCACAGGTACATGCACACACCTGCCATTCCAGCTACATCTCGCACGCCCACCTGAGCACAGGCACACGTGCAGGCACACACACCCACTTGACACAGCCCACACAGTCCCACTAAGGCACTTCTTGGGCCTTTTTCTCAGACCCACTCTACTGCAGAGGGTGGCCAGCAGCAGCTCCCGGCTGCCTTGGCTCCAGCTTCCCGCCACAGGAGGCACTAACTACAGCTAAGAGCAGAATGAAGTCAGGGAATTTCCACCTCTTCTGCCACAGGCAGGCCTCTCACAGCTGCTATGTCTCCTCAGAAGCCCCAGCTTCCCTGAGCGGGGCCCCGGTGGTGCCAGCTTCCACTGGGTGATCCTGCCTCTTCCCTCTGTCTCTGCAGCCCCAGGTGGTGGGAGGTCCTACAGGTGCTGGTCTCAGTCATCTCTCACACTATCCCATCTGGATTCCCAGCTCCTCCATCTCTTTTGTGACCAATCCCTTGCATTCAATTCCCCCTGCTCAATAGCAAGGGTGCTGTCTTCCTGGTCAGACCCTGAATGATAAAAACAGTATCATCACTAGGAATGCCCCTGCAATCGGTGGGCTGAGTATTAATACTCCTGAGTAACAGTCACTCAGCCAGGGCACAAGCCCACAGCATCCGCCTCCAGGTTCACACCCTGCTCGACACACCCCTCACTTCTGCATTGCTCTCTCAGATCTGACCTCCTACCTACCACACACAGCCAGAGGTACTGAGATGTAGGGTCACATATGAGCACACACATTCACACTCGAACGCAGTGTTACAGATGACTCTGGGGACACACACACAGTCTCCAGCAGGGGATAGGCAAAGATTTGGCTCTGAGGAAGTCGAGAAATGAGCTGATCTCCAGGCTGGGAAGAGCTCGTGACCAACCGAAGGTGCTGGGCATGGCTGGCTGCCGGTGCACAAACTCAAGTACACATGCACAGACATGAACACATGCAGATGGACAGGTACACGTACAGCTATTCACATGCTTGCACACGTGTGCTGGCACACCATGCACTCACATATGAGCACACACGGATCTGCATGCAGGATGGACATGTGCATACAGACCCATACACACACACTTGTGTACCTGGACGGTTTATATCAACTCAACACAAACACATTCGCACAGTCGCCCTGCACAGACACTGAGAGCCAAGGAGAGGAATGCACAATATCATGTGCACAGTCAGGAGCTCACTCCCTCACCCCAACCCAAAGCCCCCAGAAAACAATGAGGGAGAGATAATCTAATAGAAATGGTTGAACAGGCCCTGGTCTTCAGGGGTGCTGAAGTTTGGGGAGTACAGTCCCGCAGGCCTGGCCTCCATCTCCTCAGGTGAAGACTGTAGGGACTCACTCACAGGAGCCTCCAGCTTCTACCTAAAGGTGTGCAGGTATGGGTGGGGGTACAGAGGGGTGGAAGTCAGAGCTGGGCCCCTAAGGATGGATAGGTCACCAGGTAAGATGTGCATGGGTGCCTCACTTCCAACTGGTCTGGTTGAAGAAATCCCAGAAAGCTTCCCCCATCTCCCTGAACATCAGCGCCTCAGACTTTGCCACTAGCACGTCTGCTCCTCCCCAGTTACAAAGTCCATTCCTGAGTTTCACCCCGTGGTCCCTATGGCAGAGTCTGTAACTGGGCCTGGGACAGCTTCTAGAGCTGCCCTGAGGGGAGAGTCAGTGTGCTCCCATCCCCAGACTGGGAAGAGTCAAACCTGCCACCTCAACTTGGCTGAAAGGAAAGGGAAGTCAGGCGCTGACAGCAGATCATTTGCTTCCCAGAACAATGCTCTCTCATGAAGAAGTCCTGTTCCAAATGACAAAAACCCAGTTCAAACAAAAAGGGAAACTTGCTAGCTTGTGTTGACTTCAGGTCTGGCTGGATCCAGGTGCTCAATGACCAGGCACAGTCTCTCCATCCCTTGGTTGTGTCTCTCTGCTGGCTCTGCTCTCTAGAATCTTCTCCCTGTGTGGAGGTGAAGGTGGTGGGGGTGCGGGGGGAAACAGGAATCATTGATAGAGCTGGGGAGAGTGGTTCTTCAGAAAACTTGAAAAGCTATTTCTAAAAGAAGATGGGTGGATGCAGAGTGGGCCACAGGTGTTCCCTACAAATAATGGACACTGCTTTAGTTGTTCTGTAAAGACAAAACTGAGGCTCAGGCCTAAGGGAATTGCTCGACTTTCTCGGCACCCAACAGGAGGCAGGGTCAGGATTTAAACTGAGGCCCCCAGGTCTTCAGAGCCTGTGGATTTTCCTGTGTGCACCAGGCTCCCCTCCTGCCTGAATCCATTATGGGAGGTGCCAAGGCCCGGACCCCAGGCAGATGCCGGCAGGCCTGGAGACGATGAAGAAGCTGGTGATGGTCTTCATATCTCATTCATTCACTAGTCCCTGGTCCCCAGATGACTCCCTACCTGCCTATACCAGGGACCACAGGGGTGGCCAAGGGGAGCCCACATCAGGCTGGTCTTGAGAAGCTGGCTGGCTGTGCACACACTGTATTGCCTTTGGGTTGGAGGCCTGTGTTGGGGCTGGGTGGGCACCCAGGAGGAGGGCTCACACAGGGCTTAACCCTTGAGTAATGTGGAAGGAGAGCAGAAACTCCCACACAGAGCCTGGAGGAGGAGAAGGAGGCGGCTACAGTCTCAGGCAAGGGCCATGAGCTCTGCAGCCATTCATGGAGGTGAGAAGTGGACAGACGGGCCAGGGGTCAGGTGTGAGTCTTATTTTCAGGACCAAGTGGAAGTTTATGAAAATCCAGCAAGATCTGGGGACAGATGTGTGGATTTGGGGGTGTGGGAAGCCTAGGCAGGGCTAAGGACACTATGGGGAGGTGGGAGAGGGGTAGGCAGGCCCAGGCAGCCAGGGACCAGAGATAGTGGGAGACCTCCAGGAAAAGCCCTGGATTCTGTACGAGTCCCTGGAGAGCTTTTCTGGCCCCTGCTCCACACCTCCCACACCTTTGGCCTTCAAACCTTTGTCAGCTCCTGGTCTGAGTCAACCATGCAGTGATGGGTGGGCAACAGTGCCATCTGATGAGGCTGCTCTGCCAGCCTCTGTCCCTGGACGCCTCTGCACAGGCCCTGCCCAGGCAGGAAAGGGCTGTTGCTGCTACCTGCCACTGCCACCGCCAACCTCGTTCTGGCCCTATTCCCAAAGCAGGAGGTGGCTTTGTGGAGCTCAGAGGCCAAAGGGGTCCTTTCACTCCTCTCAGGCCAACTGCAATCTGACCAGACTGGCCAGCAGGGAATGAAGGGACCCGGGGCCGTGGGCAGAGGATCAGGAAGTGTTTGCTCCTGGAGGCTGGCTCTCTGGCTGTGCGGGAGCCTGAGACTGGAGCCTGAGACTGGAGCCCGAGCTTGCCTGGAGGAGGAGGGGCCATTTAGAGGAAACCATGGCCCCATTGGCCACTGGACACGGGAGGCCATTTAGAGTCACAGGTCTGTTGGCTGACCCAAGTGGCCCTGGGCCATAGGCTCCACCCAGCAGAATCATAAGCCACATAAAGCAGGCGTTGTTTTAAGCTACAAGGTCTGGGGGTGGTTTGTTACCCAGACAGAGCAAGCTGGCACAGGCTCAGGCAGCGTCCAGCCCACAGGTGTCTGTGTACCTAGGAGTCCCTGTTTCCCACCCCAAGATGCGTCCCTAACACCTAAACTGATGCCTAGAGAAGGGAGGGACAGCTGAAAGTTACTCCTGTGAGATCTGAAGTTGGAAAAAGCCCGGGAAGCCAAAGGCTTCTGAGGGAGTGACAACAGCATGATGGATAGGCTGGACCTGTGACCCCTCACCCCTCCTCTTAGTAGGCCCCTCCCCAAAGGGCTCAGGCCAGGGTGCCCTGTGCATCCCACCCCTCCTCGCTGATCACACTGCATGAAGCCTCCTGTGCGTTTCCACAGGCTGACCTGGGACTCCTAGAGAGGTTGTCTCCTAGAGCTGTCTGCCGAGCTGTGGTATGCTAAGCCAATAGGACACGCCCAAGCCCCAACCCACCCCTTGAGCTCTGAGTGTAAGAATCTGGGAATGAGCAGGGAAGTTTGCACTGCCAAGCCCGAGTCAAGACTACAGGCTTTCAGCTCCAGATGGCATGGGGACTCCCCAAGGGCTCTATCAGGAAACCCAAGGTCACTAGCAGAGCAGTTAGAGGATCCCAAGCTCCATCCCAAAATTCTTCTGCTGGCATGGAGCAGGCTGAGTGTGGTCAGGGCACCTTGGCTGTGGTACACGGCCAAAGGTCAAGGATTGGAAGGCCAATGTTTGGACACCAACCAAGCAGAGCATATCCCAAACCCACTTTGTCATCTGCTCTCCTCAGTCTCTGCATTCCTTACTTTAGGAGAACCCTCGACACTCAAGTCAGAGACTTAAAAGTCACCTACATCTTCACTCAGTCAGATTCAGTCCTGCCAGTCAGCCCCACTAACCCTCCCTAGGCTTGAGCTGCGCAGGGCCCTCCACACTGGTGATGCTCCCTAGCGCTGAGTCCTGTCTCACTGGCACCACCCTCCACCTGAGAGCCGGAGCAACGTCACTCAGAGACAGTGCCAGCTCAGGCTGGTGCACTCCAGCCCTACCACCTCTGTAGCCATGCCGCCTGCCTGCCTTGCTCACCTTTGCTCTCCTCCACTGCCTGCTGCCCTCATACCTGGGGTCCACTCTGCCGGGTCTCTGGCCTGCCCTGCCCTCGTCTGGTCAGCTTCCGCCCTGGGCGCAGGCAGCACCGCCCCCTCGCCCAGCAGGAAGCTGGCCTGCTCTACCTCTGTGCCATCCCTAGAAAGGCCTACTCCCACTTCCTTCTCATCCCTGCTTCTCCGGTGGCCTGCTACTGCTGCAATGTAACTAGGGGTTCCCAGGCCATCCCCCTTGCCAGGCCAGGGACTCCCCGAGGGGAGCAGCCCATCTTCCTTGGCCCTGCTTCACTGGTGTCCAGCAGAGGGCTGGATGCAGAGTGGGCAGCAGTGACTGGCTGCCAGTGAGTCAACAACGGAAAACAAAGGCGTCTACTTTATTTGTTTTCAGACTGTAGCGTATACTTCATTTCCTAAACACATGGCAGCCCCGCTCAGGGCCCAGTAGGACGTGGCAGGGCACGGTGGTTGTGGCCTAGGGCTCTGTGGGCTGTGGTCCCATGATTGGTCCCTTCTTCAGGGCTCCAAGTCACTGCCAGGACAGGAAATGATGTCTGCTCCTCAGCCCTACAAAGAGAACAGGTCAGAGTTCAGTCACGGCCCACTCTGCCCATGCCCTCAAGGCTCCATGCAGACTGCCCTGGGACAGCAACCGCTTCCTGGGGAGCAGCTGTGAGTCAGTCTCCCTCCTCACCTTGAGACCCAGCACTGAGTCTCTTCACCTCTGTGCCCCAGAGCCCAGCACAGTCCCCAGCAGCTGGAGACAGGCCCTCACTCCACATGATAACGACACCAGCACATGCTCCCATTCCTCAACTCTCCTGGCTCAGAAGGCAGGAGCCCTGCCCCCATACCGTGTTTCTGACGAGCACCTTGGGTATAGAACAGTATACAACTCTGCTCTGCCTCACCAAGGCATCCCCTCTGTTCTCAGATTTTTCACAGCTCAGCGGGAGTCTGCTGGGACGCCGGGGTCTGCACAGTCAGGGCCCTGCTATGGAGAGCCCGAAGCCCCTGCCCTCATTTGAGATGCCCTGTACATTCACACATGGGCAGGCGCCAGGCTCTGGGCCTAGGCATCACCTAGCTGCCTAAGGAGCCCCAGGGCAGACGCTAGATCCTGAGGGGAGAAGCAGTGCTGCCCCACCCTAGGTCCTTGACCATGTAGGCCTCTGTCCCCTGCCACTCGGCCCCTCCCAGAAGCAAATTCCTCTTAGGGACCCTTCACTCCCCTCTCTCTGGCTCTGCCAGCAGCTTTCTGAGGTGGAGCCTGGAGAAGGGTGGTGAGAGTTTCTCCAGCACATGCCACATCTCACATACAGGGTGCCACCTGAGTGCCTGGGTGCCGGGGCTCTGAGGGATTCAGGTTGAACATGCTGTCCCCAAAGGCACACACGCTGCCAAGGCAGCACAAGGGAGCCCGACAGGCCTCTGGTGCTGCCGTCGCTCAGTCTCCGGATTTTGCTAGTCATGTCAGTGGTAGGGCTGGGAAGGAGGGAGCCAGGCCTGGCAGTGTCCCAGAGCCTCTCTCAGGCAACACACTGGAGTTTAATGTAATCTGTCTTCCTTGGTAATCACATTTTTGCCTTGTTGCAAAGAAGATATGTTGGTGAGGTGTGTTTGTTAAAGAAATACTCTTGGGGGTGTTGAGTAAGGGGCTGAAAACTACCACAGAGGTGGAGAGAGGATGGAGTCTAGGGCTAGCCGCTGAAGGATGGGCCCTGCAAAGAAGCCATGAGGCTGCGGCAGATCCCTCAGTAGAGTTAGGTGTGTGATTAACTGGACTCGGAGCTGCCCTTGACAGGGTGTGGGGAAGGATCTGGGGGTTAGTGGGTAGGGAGCTAAGTATCTTGTCGGTGTGAAGGGCCCTGGTCCGGCCCAGCCTACCCAGTGCCCCCGCGCCTCCTGCCCACGTGGAAGCAGAGCAAGCAGCCTTCCACAGTCTGAGACAGAGGAGGAGGCTGCCTGTCCTACCCAGGGCTTCCCTCTCTTGGAAGGCTGACAGAGGCCCTGCATCCACTCAGCCTGTATGGAGCTACCTCTGGGCTGTGCTCTGGCCATGGTCAGGCAGTGCTGGATGGGGCTGTGACCAGCCCAGGGTGGAACAATCAGCTTGGCAAATGGGTGTCAGTGGGACCTGGCCCAAGGAAGCTCTCACAGGCCCAGGGCTGCAGGACCCCGCTGAGTTCCGTGGGAGAGATTCCCCCTCAGACATGGCTGGAGAGCAGAGGGTGTCTGGCCTCAGCCTTTTCTACCTCAAGTACCTAAAGCAGCCTGTTTCCTACTCAGGCCAAAGAGGCTTTTCTGTGGGAAGAAAGACCTCATCCTACTGCTTCTCCCATACATTTTCACAGACAGGCCGCACCCCTCAGGGAGCCTAAGCCAGGTGCCCTGAGAGTGAGTGACGCTCCCCAAAGTGGAAGCCGTCCTGTTGGGGTAGGGCAAGGGTGAGGTGTAACTGGGAAACAGCCTGACGCTGTGGAACCTGGAAAGGGGAAGGATTTATCTAGGATAGAGAGGAGCAGCTGGGGGTGGGGGAGGAAGACAGTAGAAGCTGGCTGGGAGCGCACTGCAGGCCCACTGGAGTAGGGGGTGACCAGAGAGCACGTGAGACCTGGGACCACACACCGGGAAGACCGAGCCAGCATGCCCCTTGAGATCAGTGGCAGGGTGGTGGCTGCAGGCAGCTCCTGATGGCCGCACCTGCTCCCACTCCACTTCCAGATGGCCTATCCTTGCTGGGACCCCCACTCAGCACTCAGGCCTCTGCCATGCTCCCACCCCTAAATGCTGAGGGCTAAGAAGGTCCAGCCTAACAGGGCAAACACCACAGGGATCATCTCCCGGGGCCAGATGTGCAAGGCACTCCTGGAAGCAGGCTGGTGTGCACCGGGAGGTGACTGAGGAAAGCGAAGACCCAAGAATACCTCCCTTGGCAAATGCAGAGACCTCCAGGTAGAGCATCTGGCTCTAGCAGGAAAAGGCAGGGAGAGATCTCCAATGCTAGATAGAGGTACCTCCTCCACCTCCCACAGCCCCCTGGAAACCCAGGAGGCAGATGAGGCCTTACCTTGTGGGCGGCACTCACGCAGCGCTGGTATGCCTTGACCAGGTCTGAGCACAGAAGCACCTCATGCAGGCGATCTCGGTAGCACTGGAGGATCTGGGCCTGCAGCCCGGAGCAGACGGGCTCCACCCTGCGGGGCCTGCAGAAGACAAAAGCAGACAGGCCTGGGGCTCAGGTGCCAGCAGGCAGGGGAGAGAAACAATTCACATTCACTCCACCTACCTGCCAGGCACCAGGCTAAGCCCCTGACACCCACCAGCATCCTTTTAACCCTCAGAGAGAAGCACTGTGCTTTCCTATTCTAGAAATGAGAGGACAGCCGCAGGTCAAGCCCTGTGGTCAGTGGCTTAGGTTCACAACACAGCAGACACTGAAACGGGCTGTGGGGCTGGGGCTCCACACTGGGCTCCTTTGCTGGGGCCTGAGCACCTCCAGGAGGCAGGAAAGTCCATGAGGCGACTCCCACTGGAGGGCCCCCAGGAGGATGGTGCAGGACATCTCCAGGACAGCCATCCCGCTATGCCTGGGACAACCTGCCTTGCTGCACGGAGGGTAGCCATTCCTGCTGCACCCAGGTCAGCTGCTTTCCTGTGCCTGTGGTTTACCCATGGCTGTAACCATGTAACTTATTTTTTTGCTGATTTAAAACTAATATGTGTGCAAGAAGGAAGATGAAATCTATAGAAATGTCTAAAGAAATGAAAAATATCCTTCTTCTCACTTCTTAGAGGTAACCACAGTAATATTTTAGGGGCAATTTACTATTTTTTTCCTTTCCTTTTCAAAGTAGTTTTAGGACTCACAAAAGTGAATAAGTTCATTTTCCTAAATTGTGGGGAAAAAAAGAGCAAATATAGATGACACTAAAGTCATTCAGTGGCCCAGCCTCCTGGGCGTAATTTCCGATTGGTTGGTCTCCTTCCACACACACTCAATCTTGCACACTCGCACACTGACACACACAGCGGCACATTTGCGCACTCCATGCTGGCCAGGTGCTGTCCTCAGGCTGCTGCACTTGCTCAGTGCTGCTCCTCACGGCACTAGCAACAGATACTATCTTTCACCATGCTATTCCCACAAATGAGAAGCTGAGGCTCAGAGAAGTAAGGCCACGCAGCTGGACAGTGGAGGAGCGGGACACACTTATTTACATGGCTTTAATTGTACTGTTGCTGCCAATTTGTTTTCTTAAGGGAGTTTTAGGCCAGGACCCTTCCCAGCTGTAGATGGACCCACTGTAACACTTGACAGCCTTTCCGAATTCAACACCACTTAGGGCTGAGGGCACCAAAAGGAGCTGTAAAAAGGTAGAAAGCCGTTCCTCAAGTTTCTTAGCAATAGAAAGGATCACTGTCACACATGCCACAGCTGGGCTCCAGGCACATGGGGGAGACGTGCAGGCCAGTCGCTGTCCCACCAGGGTCTCTGGCGCTGTTATCGTCCAACAGTAACTTGAACCTGGTTCCTCAGCTAGAAACCACCAGCACAGGATGCTCGACAGCTTGGGAACAGGACCCCGTATTTAACTGTCTGGCTCCGGAAGCTTGGGGGTGGACAATTCTGTACTGCTGACTCTGTACTGCAATGCCATCTGGGCCTGGCCTTCCCTTCTCGTCCGTGCCATCCTCAGGCCACTTTGCAGCAGAGGTCAAAGGCAGCAGGGAGGAACAGGCCTCTCGCAGTCTCATCTGACCAGGTGGGACAATCCTCCCCTCAGACCCCACTCCAGGTTTCTCTTCCACTCACTGTCTAGGACCAGGTCACATACCCATGCCTAACACCATTGCTACCAGGGGCAGTGAGTGTCCCATGTTCAGCTAAGGCCAGCAAGACTCATCCCCAGGGGATGAACAAAATGAGCAGTCTCTAAATTAAAGATGGGGAGGGATGAGTGTGGCGTGGGGGCAGACACCTGTGGCTGCCATGCTGGCCAGGCGCAACCCACTCAATTTTACACACTTGCACGCCGAGGTAAAGGATGTTAAAGGTGAGAGTGCCTTCCCATTCCTGCCATGGGAGGCCATGGGTGGCCCAGTCCTGGTCTGGGTCCTTGAATTCCATCCTGTCCTTGCCCTTGAGGTCACAATTCTGATGCACGTCTACGCTGCATGTGCCAAGTCTTTGGATCCTCTTATTTCTTGAAGAGGACAGGGCATGGGGGGGTCTTTTATCTGTATTGACCTCTTGTTCTTGCATATGCAGTGAAGACGAGCCCCTTGGGTGCAGTTCTCTGCCCGGCTCTGGAGACCCACTTCGCTGGCCTACGTCAGCTGTCGCATAGGCAGCTGGGGCAAGAACACAGCTGCGGTGTCTGGGGCAACCCCCGATTCCTCTCCAGGTACTTAAGAACGGCTCCACATTTATATTTAAGAACTGTGACATGGGTGTGTCTAGTTGTTGCTTCTTCCTTGGAGGACAGCTGGCCTCGTGGCATTTCATCTCAGGCAAGCGCTCCCTGGGACTGCACGTACAGCTTCAGTTGTGTTCTGACACCTGCTTATGAACACCTTTAAGTCACAGGGCAGATCTTGGCTTTCCGCCTCCATCACAGAAGCCCCCCTCCCTCCTATTCTGCTCGCTGGCTCTCCATCCTTGGAAGGCTGTGCTCTCCCTTCCCCAGGCAGGGTTAAATCTGTAGGGCAGTGGGCACCTTCAGTGGCACTGCCAGTCTCCCTGGGGTCTGCTATCCCCTCATACCAGCCTCTTACTGTGTCGTCTGCTCCTCCTGACCGTGCTGACCCTCTAGAGTCTGACACCCCAGAGCACGACTTCCATCACAGCCTCTGCTGCACTCCCCTGAAGTAGGACTCTGCCCTGCCCTCATGGGGCCCTGGTGAGCCTGGTTCATAGCTGCATCGTGGAGGTCAGCAGGCACTAAGGGGACTTGTGTGTCATGGTGAGTGGCTCAGAGGGAGCCCCAGAGTCAGTAAAGGCAGGGCTGTCCTAAGCTGTAACTCTGTAAGGCTTACTGATCTATGTGAAAAGAGGTGCCAGGGACAGGTTGGGCAGAGGCTAAGTGGCCTGCTGAGTCATGTGGCCGAGCCTCACGAAGCTGGAGTGCTGACCTGCCATGCCCTGCCCTCTACAGAGGCACAACAGAGACGCTGACACTGGCTTTGCAGGATGGTAATTCGCAGGAAGACACAGCCACATTTGCCTCTCTCCCCATGGCCAGCCTCACTGTGTCCCCTCCTCATTAGTTTCTCCTCCTTTGGTTTCAGGTCCCAGGACAAGGGCTTCTGCGTTTTGAGGGCAAACCTCCCAGTGAGCTCCCAGTTCAGGAGAAACTGGGCCATGGTGAAATCTATCCCCTCCTTGCCAATATTGCCTTTGGGACTGTGGTGGCCTCTCTGTTGGGACTTATCACAGCAATATGAGGAGACAGAATGGGAGGCAAATGTCAACTGGAAGAAATTTCACCCACTTGTCCACAAAAAGGCTCTGAATGGGATAAGACAGGGAGAGCACAGCTCTGGAAATGAAAAGCTTTCTCTGAAGCAAGGCAGGGCTAGGCCTTGGGTGAAGCCATTCACAAAAGTAGGTGTACTCTATTCACCCTGAAACCCACCCAGCCCCGGCACACTGCGACCCTGTTTACAATGCATACCAAAGAGCTCCCATGTCCAGAAATGTCCAGTCTTGCAAACAGCTGCTCTTCACATGCACAGATAAAGGTATCCAAAGTGTGACACGAAGTTGCCAAGGATAGAAATAAGTCCTGTACCCTTGTTTGAGGACATTATCTTGGAGGATGAAGATCTAATGGTCATGTGGCTTCGAAGTGGTTCATACCACCTGCACTGGTGTATAGGGTATCCATTTTCACAGGCATCAAAGGCAATGCCCGGGAAGTCGACTCGCCTCACTGGCTCTTACATTCCTCATTGGTACAATGCGAACGGTAACACTGCTTACCCCAGAGATGAACAGAAGCGTGTGCTATGAAGTGCAGCCCACATAGCAACCTGGCCATCAGTGTAAGAAACTGAGGTGGGGCCAGGGCCCGGGGTGGGGTGCGCTTGCAAAAAGGCTGGGTTACTGGAGGCCCTTGGCAGAGAAGAACCGAGGATATGCTGGGATGGTGGAACTGTAGACGTACGGCTTGGAGGATGGGACCTTACTTAAGGGGTCCCTCCCTCTACATTGAAACCTAGTTCAGACCTCCTCCAGCTGTCGTGGTGCCTCCTGTGGCATGTTAAGGCATTAGCGTATGTGCATGATCATGGTGTCCCTTCAACAATCAGCTGGCAGACGCCTGAGGCTGGGGCTCTTGGTCTAGTGGAAAGAACACAGGTTCTGGGGTCAGACAAACCTGGGGCAAGGCACTAGCTTTGTCACTTTGTCACTTTCCACTGTGTGGTTGGTGCATCAGGTGTGGAGGAGGATCCCATCCCACAGAGCTGTTGAGAGGATGGCAGGTGATGCCCAAGACGGCCTGACCAGAACGTGCTCAGCACCGCAGTGTGGCTCTGAAGAAATCATCAGTGCTGAGTAAATAGGACCACAGAGGACCCCACATCCAGCCTCCTGATGGCCCTGAGAGTGTGATGGCCACAGACAGGGCACATGGGTCCTGGTCCCTGATGAGCAGGCCACAGAGGTCCGCCTGACTCCCAGAGTGTCCCCTTGCCCCCAGTCTGCTGAGACCACAGGCAGAGCAGAGTCCAGAGTTCTGACATGGTTCCTTCCCAACCCCTGCGCCTGAGTGAGCCTTTTCCACTGACATTCTCTACTGGACCTTCTCCATTCCCCTCACTCCACCCCCAAAACACATTCATCTCTCTAAACATGGAAAAGCTTTTCAAATTGAAGCCCCCTTTGCCTCCATGTCAGTCCAAGGCCACAGCGGCTTCTCCTTCCTCAGAGAAGTGCTGGCTAGAGCTCCTCCTACCCCACTCCCCTGGGACCCATGCCAAGTCTCACTGCTCAGCTGATGGCGCCTGCCTGGCCCTCACTGCATCTCTGGCTGCTCACTCTGGTTCTCCTCTGCTGGACCCTGGGCTTCTGCCTCTGTGCAAGCTCTGCCTGTGGTCCCCCTGCCCTTGTCCCCTCAGCACACCAGCATGGTGCCCAGCTCAAGACCTGCTGTCCCCTGCCTGCCATGCAGCCCAGCAGGTGGCCACAGGCCCACAGGGACCAGGCGTGAGTAGCCTTCACCCCAGCATCTCCTCCTCCTGAATTTCAGCTGCGTCAGCAGCACCAACGCCCAGCTGGTCCAGCTGCACACCCAGAGCACCCAACTTCTCCAGCCCCCATGTGCACAGAGTGCCACCCCAAGTCTAGCCTACAGGAGAGCCCTAACCCAATCCCTTGTCTCCACTATCATTAGATAGCCTCCCAACGGTCCTCTCTACTTCCAGCCAACAGTGATGCTTTTAGAATATAATGCAGGCCACAGATTTCTAAAACACCAAGGCAATTCAAACACTCATTTCTTGGGAAATCACAACTCACTGCACAATGTACTAAGCATTTTCTCATTTAATCCCAAGCAGGCCCCTATAAGGTAGAAGCTATATTTTTCCCCCCCCCCCAAAAAAAAAAAAAAGACAAAAAAACCCCACCATGTCTCCAAGTGTTACAGTAAGTTGCTCAAGTTTGCCATTTGAAAAGCAGGGCCAGATCTCAGGCCTAGTTAGACCTTACCTAGACCTAAAGGCCTGCTATGTCTCCCATGGACCTCAGGTGACCTCAAGCACCCTGACACTATGACCTGTCACCTTGCCATTGTCGGAGGGTTGGTATAACTCTGCCACCAGCCTGAGTGCCCTGAGAAAATGGTCTGTGTCCCCAGCCCCTCCCCAGCTGGAAGAGGGAACTGACCCCATGCCTCTGGTGGCTGAATGGCCCCTGGTCTCATTCCCACTTCTTCCCAGAGTGCACTGCACTTGGTGAAGAACCCATAGCTAGCTGGAGACCCAGGAAATCCTCCCTCCCTCTTCCTTCTCTCTGATCATGGTCCACTATCCACAGTAAGTCTCTGTGCAACCTTCCCTTCCATCCATAACCTCTGTACCCTTCCCTTCCCACTCATGACACACCTCTGAGAACCTCCCTTCCAATCCATGAGACGCTTCTTTGCAACTTTTCCTTCCATCCATGGAAAGTTTCTATGAAGTCTTCCCTTAGTTACAGGACAACATTCGGTGTAGCATTCATTTTTGTATTAGTCTGCTTTCACACTCTTATAAAGAACTGCCTGAGACTGGGTAATTTATAAAGAAAATGGGTTTAATTGACTTATAGTTCTGCATCACTGGGGAGGTCTCGGAAAACTTATAATCATGGTGGAGGGGAAAGCAGGCACATTTTACATAATGGCAGGTGAGAGAGAAAGGCTAAAGGGGAAGAGCTCCTTATAAAATCATCAGGTCTCGTGAAAATTCACTATTATGAGAACAGCCTAGGGGACACCGTCCCCATGATCCAGTCAGCTTCCTCCCTGAACACATGGGGATTATAATTCGAGATGAGATTTGGGTGGGGACACAGAGCCAAATCATATCAAGTTTCATTCATGACAAGCTTCTGTGTGACCTCCCCTTCCCATCTATAACATATGCAGCCTTCCTGTCAATCCGTAACAAGAATCCAGGCAACCTTTCCTTCCCATTAACAACAATGTTTTCTGCATCATTCCCTTCCCAACAACAGCATGACTCTGTGCAGCTGCCCCATCCCACCCATGACAAGTTTCTGTGCGCCCTTTCCTTCACATCATAGTCATTCCTCTGTGCAGCCTTTCCTTCCCATCCATGAAAATCCTGTGCAGGCTGGGCACAGTGGCTCATGCCTATAATCCCAGCACCTTGGGAGGCCAAGATAGGTGGATCACTTGAGGTCAGGAGCTCGAGACCCACCTGGCCAACATGGTGAAACCCCATCTCTACTAAAAATACACGAATTAGCCAGGCATGATGGTGAGTGCCTGTAATCCCAGTTACTTGGGAGGCTGAGGCAGGAGAATCACTTGAACCCAGGAGGGGGAGGTTGCAGTAAGCTGAGATCATGCCAATGCACTCCAGCCTGGGAGACACAGTGAGAATTTGTCTCAAAAAAAAAAAAAAAAGATAACACCTTACAGGGGAGGACGGAGACTGCAGACACTGTGTGCAGACCCTGGCATGTCATCAGGCATGCCGCAAAGGGGTTGGACCCATTCCCCAGAAGTAGAGCGGGGAGCGGGAATGGGCAGGAATGACCGGGGAACCAATACATCACCGGTTGCTTTCTGAGTGCAGCGTGCACTTTCCATGGCATGGTGGCTGGGCCCAGGTGCACATCAGCAACAGTCACTACGCTTCAATGCTCGCCGCATGCCAGGTTCCATGCCAGGGTCTGCACATGGTGTCTCCAATCTCCGTCCTCCCCTGTAAGGTGTTATCTTATTTAGAGATGAACTGACTCACCCTAACCCATCTAACAGAAAAGGGGAGGAGCCATAGCTTATGACCAGGTTCTTAAAGCTGCTTCCAGGTACTGCCCAGGAAGTCTTCCGCTCTGGGAGAGATGTGCGATGAGCATCAGGCTGCAGGAGGGGAGCTGATGGTCAACAGCACAGGCAGAAAATTCGGCCTCATTTGAGAGTAGATGTCTGTGGTCCTGGGAACTTCTGCCTGTCAGGGGTTCCTGTGTTCTAAGTTCACAACAACCCTGTGAGCTGGGCCTTCCCGTCCTGTTCTGCAGACGAGCTGGTGAGTCATAGGGAGCTCACGTGACTGGTCCACAGTTACAGAGCAGTGGGAGGAGCTGGGATAGGAAGAACAGAGTGTGCTCAGCTCCATAGCTCTTGCTCTCTATACCACCATATGCGTTCCACTCTGCTTTTAGAAAATGCCAAGACATTCTGAAAGAGATACCAAGGGTACTCAGAAAAACAAAAGATAGTCACCCCGCACCACACATTAGGCAGGGCTCTGCATGGGGCAGAAGCTTGCCAACTCCCCATGGGCAGCCAGGAAGTTCCCAGTCAAGGAGCCACAGGGAGGAAAGTGAGACAGGAAGACAGGAACACATGGCTGCCTGCAGCATCAACACGTGGTGGGAAGAAAAGCAAACGGAAGTGAGCGGATGCATCCTGCCATGAGGCGGGCCTGGCAGGAGCATGGGCGGCACCTTCCCATCTTGGGCACACACATTGTAGGCAGCTGAGCTGCTCCCACGCCAGCGGGCACTCCAGCTCCCAAGCGGGAAAGGAGAGGGATTAGGGGCCAGACCCCAGGTGCTGTTCTCTCTCCCTCGTTGATTCTCCCGCAGAGCGCCCCCACCTCCCTGCTCACACGTGCAGTCCCAAATCCTCTGTGTGCTCTCTTCACTTTATTTAATAAATGGAATCTCATCAACTTATCCTTCTCCTATTATCACTGCTGACATCAATCTGATAATATTGGCCTGGTGTGGAACTGGGCTATTATATGTCCTCCTGATATTTAATTTCAGAGAAACATCGAAGGGGGGTGAATATATGGAGTAGGCTTTTTATTACAGGCAGCACTAAGGAGATTCCAAGTGAATTAGACATTCATCTTCGTCAGGTTCAATCTAGCTATTCAGAAGGGGTTTCTGCTTTAACCCGTGGCTACGGCTGAGGCACTGATGAGACCAGCTGGTTACTAAGGACTTGGTTAACTGACTGCTATCGATGATGTGTCACTCAGCCTGGGTAAGTGGAACCCAGAGGTCCTGCCATCCATCAACATGCCACGCAGACTGCTATCAACTACGGGATGCTGGGCTCCAGTTGCCCTGTCTCTCAGGTGGGAGAGGGGCCTGTTTGAGAGCCGAGGCAGGCAAGAGAGCCTGGGGGTGCATCTCTCCCAGGAGGGCTTGAGACACAAATGGGCCCCTGGCTGCTGCTTATGAGGCAGAGGCTGCCTGTGACAGGATTCTCTGGGATTATCCCTTCTCTCTCCCTCACACACACAAGAGTACGCACAAACGGGAGGAAGAAAGGGCCATTACTCTTTGTTCCTTTGTTAGAAAAAATAAAGAATGCACACTTTCCTTAAGAGGGGATGCATGCCCATTCACTAGATGTCAGAGGGAGCCAGGCAGGCACTTTCTGGGCTTCACCAAGGCAGAAGGAAAGGGCAGGGCCACGGTGGCCTTTGGTGCTTTGGGATGACGACTTTCAGCCTGCCTGTGGCTGAAGAACTTTCTGGCACTGTTTCTGCCAATAGAGACTCACCATGGAAGCCTCTTGTAGCCATGGCCTCTGGACACAGGGAAGTCAGTGGGTTGCCCCACTCCTGCTCTGTGTGGGGCTGTGGGAGGCTCCCAAGCACAATCCTACAATGCGACCTCCCCCAGCACTGGGTCCTCCACAAAGTAGGGAGCTGTCATCAAACTGGCACCGGGTGGGTCCCTAGCACTCCAGACTGTGGGCGGCTGCCCGTTCCCCACCCCCAGTCATCTTAAGAGTCCTGACCACCTCTCTCCTGGAAACTTTTGCCCATCTTCTGGCGAATTCACTTCCCCCATTCACTTCTCCCCTCTAGTCTACCCCTTTAGTGCCCCCCATCAAGCCTCTCCCACGTCTCTTGCCTCAAATCTCCACTCGAGTCTCCCCCAGCAAGTCTCCCCCACACCAAGTCTCCCCACTCCTGAATCTCCCTGCTCCCAAGTATCCCTCTCCTCAGTCTCCTATCTTGAATCTGCCCCCTCCCAAGTCTCCCCCCTTGAGTCTCCCTCTCTCCAGTTTCCTCCCTCCCAAGTCTCCCTCCTTGAGTCTCTCCCCTCCCAAGTCTCCCCTGAGGCACCCTCCCGAGTTTCCCCCCAGAGTCTCCCAGCTCCCAAGTCTCCCCCGAGTCTTCTCCCTTGAGTCTCCCCCTTCCCGAGTCTCCCTGCTCAAATTTCTCCCCCCAAGTCTCCTGAGTCTCCCCTCTCGAATCTCCCACTTTGAGTCTCACTCCTCGAGTCTCTCCTCTCCCAAGTCTCCCCTGGGTCTCCCACCTCGAGTCTCCCTGCTCCCAAGTCTCCCCCATCAAGTGTCCCCAACCCAAGACTCCCTGCTCAAGTCTGCTCCTCCAGCCTGGCTCCTTGCTGACATCAACTAGAGGGATCTTTCTGACTGGTGATGGCATGGGTGCTCTGGCCCAAAGCTCCCCCAGAGGATGGCACCCCTGTGGGCCTGCCCTTCCAGCTCTGTGCTTTGGCCTCAGTGGTCCCGAATGTCGGGGCTCCCAGAACCAGAGGCCTGGCCAGCTCCACTCAAGCACGTGGCCAGCTCACAGGGAGCCAAAGTCTTCCTCACAAGAGCTGCCCTTGCCTGCTCTGCTGCCCTGTGCCTCCCTCCCACCTGGCCTCCTCTCCCCAGCCTTTTCTACAGGCTGGGGAGAGGGTCCCAGGACACAGACCATCCTGGCCTAAAACGCCCCTGTAAAGGCCTACGCTAAATGAGTGTCCTTCCTTCTGTCCTTCAAGTGACAACTATCTACTAAGTGCCCATGGTGACCAGACCCACAGAAAATGAAGCCTCTGCCCTGCCCTTAGGGACCCCTCTCACCCACCCACAGCCACAAGGCCCAGAGGCAGGGCCAGCTCCATAGTGAGGCATTAAGGCCACTCTAAGCCCCAGCCCTGAGGAGAAGGGAAGTCTCCATCCTGCCTGATTGTCATCAACTGTCCCCGCACCCGGGCCACTGGGGCTCAGATCTCAGGAAACACTCTTGATTCCTCCTCCAATCTGCCCCCATGTCTGTCTGCTAACCGCAACTTCTCCTGAAGCTCACTGGCCTTCTTCCTGCTGTCACAACGGTGCTGTGCGTGTGTGCAGTCCTACGTGGACAGGCTGCCAGCCCCGCCTCTCTGTCCTCTCTCACTGGGAGGAAGCGTTACTGACTCAGTCTCACTTCTGCTCTGTGGCCTCCCTGGCCTGCTCACCTGAGAGGATCCCATAACACGAACTATCCAAGCAGGCTGCACCCAGTCGTGTGGGGCATGCTGCCTCCCCACTAGTCAGGAGTGCCTGAAGCCAGGAACCACAGCTTATTACCTCTTCTCTAAGGTCCTCACAGAATACTGAGCAGGAAGCACATACCTATAAATAAATTGAGGTAGGCAGAGCATCAATAATTAAGGGTCATTGGGGCTCCACCTTCTTCCAGCTTCTATGGGCAGAGGCCAGATTTGACAGACACACTGGATGTGCATGTGTGCAGTCTGACCTGGGGCCTTTGTAACCTAGTGGGCCAAGCCCTGGGCCATGCACCCAGCCCCTGGCTGAAAAGGGGTCTGTCTGAGCCACACCACGTCCTGCATTATCACCTTCTCCTCCCTCCTGCTCCTGAACACAGCTTAGGGCCTACTACCAGGTGTATGGAAATTCTGGAATCTACCTCCTTCATCCATCTTCACTGTGGATCCAACTTACCAATTCTTCCTTTCATGCACTTTTTGGTGTCATATCTAAGAGTCATCATCAAACCCAAGGACATCTATTTTCTCCTACGTTATCTTTTGGGAGTTTGACAGTTTTGCGTTTTACATTTAGGTCTATGGTCCATTCTGAATTAGTTTTTGTGAAGCTCACAGTTTTTAAGTTGTGATTGTGTTATACCAGCTGACAGCTCCTGAGTCTCATAACCTAACAGGAAAAACAGATTCGTATAGGCCTCCCAGAAGACCTGGGCCCTGGTCTACGACCCTTTCCCCTCCCTCTACTGTCTTCTCCGAGCACATTCAGAAACTGGAGCTGCATAGAACACTCTGGTAAACCCTAGGTATTCCAAAGGCGCAGACACTGCACCTCCTTTATTATGACAGCCCTACCTTGCCATCCTGTCAGGGACACTAGAGGAGGCCAAGAGGGTCCTCCAGGGCTTACTTCTCACCATACCTCAGATGTCACCCAGAAAAAAGGGGGACTGTGGACCATGTGTTTTTAGGATAGAAAGCACCCAGAAAATGTGCCTCAATCTCTACTTCACACCTTAGCTTTGAACCAGAACTGACTTCCCTTACAACTGCAGGGTCAGCTACCACTATTGGGGTCTGGTAAGACACCTGACCCAAGCTGAGGAGGCAAAACAGAGCAGGGGGAACACGGACACATCCCACAGCCATGCAGTGGGGAAGACATGCTCTGTTCCCATTTCTGAACTCCTAGCAACCCAAAGTCACTTCGAGTCTCTGTTTAAAAACAACTTGAAAAAATCCTTTTTTAAGTTGTTTTAAAAAAAATGAAGAATGAAAGGCTTGTCCTTCCATTGTCCTTTCCCCTCCTAGCAGAAGTCAGAGGGAGTGGGGTGGTGGTGAGGTGTCACCAGGAGGTGGTGGCAGTGGTCTGCTTGCAGTTGAGGCAGCTGGTGGAGGGGAGCTGCCCAGGTCCGGGAGGGGACCTGGCAGGTGAAAAGGCAGCCGACATGGTTGACAGATTGGTTACACTGAGACAGAAGTTCACTGATTGAGCAAATGCATACCATGTTGAAGAAAACAACCAAGTCTCTTGCTCTATGAGAAGGGAGATCTGCCCATGGAAAAGGAGAGAGAGAGCCCTACAAAGAGCATCCAGGTATTAGAACTGAAGTATCACTATGAGCTTGTGATATACTCCTATACACACAGACAGATGGGAGTCCTCATGTATGCACCATGGATGTACATGCACACACATCTACATACACATGTATCCTGTGTGCACACATCTGTGTTTCCCAGCTCCTCCCACTGAGAGCACCTAGAAGCAATGACACTTCCGTAGCAGGGAGCACACCCAGAGCCCAGACCCCAGAGCGTGGCTTCTAGTAGCATCCTCCAACAGAAGGAATGGGGCACCTGGGAGAAACGGCTGACTCCAGGGCTGGGGCAGAGAAAGGACAAGATGACCCTGGAACACCTTGTGCTAGAAATGAAGAGACAGGCCAAGAGGAAGGAGAGTCAGTATGAAGGGCACAATCGACGGCATTTTGAATACTAAAACTAATCATATATTATAGCCCAATGAATAATGTGAGTCCTTGAATACTTACTAACATAACCAAATAAATGAATAGTTACATAACTAAAGAGAGAAGGGGAAACTCCTCCTTTAATAGAATAGCAATTCATAAACATAGAAGAAATGATGAAAATAGTTAGTCACAATGTTCTCAATGGAAGCTAAGGCTGATCGATGGAAACTAGATGAGGATCAGGATACCGGCACAATACTGCAGTATCTCCCCACAAGATATTAACCAAACGCAAAGAGAAAATGAGGCCTTCACAGCAGGGAGACCGTGGAGTCAGCAGTGTAACCAGGCCTACGTCAATGTCTCTATTGGTAGGACAGGTGGCCTCTTGAGCCTCCCGATGGGATGCACCTCGATGAACATAGCACCAATTTTGGGGTCTTCCTGCTAAGAATGCATGGCTTGTGTCTAGTCATGAGGAAACAACAGGTGGACCCAGACTGGGGCTCTCCCTATGATGAAAGCCCTGCACTTTCTTTGAGGCTGTCCGTGTCGAGTGAGACAGGAAAGACTAAGGAGCGGTTCTGTATGAAGGAGTTGATGATGCATGACAGATTCCTGGACCAGAAAGGAAAAGACGATGAAGTTAGGGTAGCAGGTGGAGTGTGGTCTGTGGGATGACAGTCCCTTTGAGTCAGTGCTGATTTCCTAATCGGCAGCAGTGTGTGGGGACCAAGGAAGAGGCATTCTTGGGAGAACCATGGTGGATGGAAGTATTTAGGGGTGAGGAGTTATCATGTCAGAAAAAGATCATGTTTTCATCTAGAAAGAAAAGGTGATGAAGTAAATTCTGTAACATGTAAAACGTCAGGGAATCTTGTTTAAGGAGATGCAGGAATCCTTGGTGGTGTTTGTTCTTACAATCTTTCTATGGGTTTGAAATTCTTTCAAAATAGACCAACAATGATGGCAATTTGATAGGACTGAATGCACTCAAAAGGATGCACTTATCCCCCAAAAACAGTCTATCTAGATTTTCTTTTCCTGGCTGGGAGTGGTATTGGAGAAGTTTGACAAAGTGATTCTAAATTCAATCTCAAAAAAGAAAATGCAAAAAGATCATCAAGGCAGAAGAGCTTGTTCAGCCAGATATTTAATATTTTAAATAACTGTAGCTTCCTAATATGCCTCAAACATGTTTAAAACATGCCTGGAGAAGAGTCTAAAAATAGACTCAAGTGTGTAAGAAGCAATTTAGCATATGATTAGGTGAAGTTTTACATCAGTGCTAACAGGACAAAGGACACTTTGTTTGGAAAAAAATAAAAGGAAAGCAGATCTTTACTTCGGTCCATCTTACTCATAAGTAAATCCTAGGGAGGTTATTTGGAACAACAGTTTAACCGAAGAAAATAAAATCATAGAAGTACTTGTCCTAAAAATATGGGTGCATAAGATTATACACCTTCCTTGGGAACGAAAGGTCTTTGTAACGTAAGTTACAAACAGAAAAAATGAGCAACAAAAACACATTTGATTCCTATCTCCAGATCAACTTTCAAAAAGCAAAAATTAAACAAAAAATTAACTAGAAAAGTCACAACAAAAGTGATAAAAGATTAGCAAGACCATTACACAAAGACCTATTAAAAATGAATAGTAAGGAGAAAAATGGGAAAGGTTGTGAATAAACAACTTGTAAAAAACAAAAACAAATGGCCAATAATATAGGAAAAGGTTTTCACCCTCACTTAATACCTGAAAAAATAAGGAGTTTTAAAAGTGAGGGTATTTTTCTCCTTTGATATCAGTAAAGATGCTTTGAAAAAATATTGCTGATATCCTGTGCTTGGGAAGTCCTGGGAAAATGAACACTCTCTAGCATTCTTGGAGTGAAAATTGGTGCCTTTCTGTTCTGAAGGGTTAGCAGGTAAAATGTAAGCATATAAACATGTATGCATATGGTTTTTTTTTTTTTTTTTGGTGTATGTATCCTTTGGCCCAGAAACTCTCTCTAGAATAATTTAAACATAAGCACATAAACACAAATAAGGCTGCCTGTCACAGTGCTGATTATATTGATAAAATATAGAAAACCACCCAAGGATTCATCAATAAGTGATTGGTTACATAAATTCTGGTATAACCATATACAAGAGTAATAGGATAATTTAAAATGAAGATCTAAATCTGCATTTACTGATACACAAATAATGTACATGACAAGTGGATGAGGGAAAAGAGCAGACACTGAGCCACATGTTGAACTCAAACTCATGGTCTCATTTATGTGCAGCTATGTGGCTGTGCTCCGTGAACATGGAGTGATGTCACCAAACTGAAGCAGGGAGAGATTCTGGGTTTTTTAAAACTCTGTATTTTCTGTATTGTTTGATTTCATTTTACAATATTCATGTATCATTTTTATAAATCAGAAGACGAAACTTCTGCCTTTTGAAAAACCTGGAAGATCCCTCCTCATTTTAAGATGCTACAGTAAACAGCAAACCAGACAATGTGTGGACACTGAATCTATGTACTGTAGATTTCTAGGGCTAAGCACAGTCCCAGGAGGGATTTAAAAGGTCCATTTTTTATGGTGATGATATATCTGCACACACACATCATCTTCTAATAATCACAGAAGATGAAGCCTGAGGGACAAGAAATGCAGAGTGAAAATGCCTGTATATCGTAGGAACTCGATATTTGTTGACTGAGAAGGGGAGAATAAATGATGCCCTTATTGCTAAGATTCAAATATAGAAGTCCCAAGCAATTTGCTGAGATGGAGTGAATGGAATACGTGTAAATTCTGGTGTGTTTGTTAAAGAATCAGTCGTTTTATTTTGGCGTCCCATCTTGTTCCATGTTTGCAGAGGTATGTGAGAGATAAAATTCCTGTTTTCCACGGTGTCACAAGTCAGTGTCAAAGCCAGTGGCTGCATGGCAGACGCCATCTCAAGACATTCTTCTTGAGATGTACTGTGTCCTGGTGTACTGTGTCCCCCCATGTCTCCTGGTGTATTGTGTCCTCCTGTGTGCACACACAGGCACACACACAAACACACACAGCTAAAAGACAGCCTGAAACAATAGGCTGAAATGCACATTAAATCAGAGAGAAACAAACATTTCCTGCACTTGGGTTTAAAAATAACCAACAGTAGACGGATAGGATCAGAAAGTTGCGGCTTAACAGATGTAATTCACTACTTCTAGAGTTATCTTCCTAAAACACACATCTCATCATGTCATTTCTTTTTTTTTTTTTTGAGACAGAGTCTTGCTCTGTCGCCAGGAGCCAGGCTGGAGTGCAGTGGCACAATCTTGGCTCACTGCAACCTCCACCTCCCGGGTTCAAGTAATTCTCCTGCCTCAGCCTCCCAAGTAGCTGGGACTACAGTGCGCGCCGCCACACCCAGCTAATTTTTCTATTTTAGTAGAGATGGGGTTTCACCATGTTGAGCAGGATGGTCTCCATCTCTTGACCTCTCATGATCTGCCTGCCTCAGTCTCCCAAAGTGCTGAGATTACAGGCATCAGCCACTGTGCCCAGCCTGATCATGACTTTTCAAAACTCAGACACTTCTGATGGCTTCCCAAGGCATCAAAATGAAGCCCAATCCCCCGGCACTCAAAACCCTACTGCTCGATCCTGTCCCAGCCGTGTTCCCTTGCCACACCCCGGAGAGGTAGATTCTAGAGGCAGTCTTGCTTGAACTGGAACCTTACTCTCCTGCTTACCAGCTCCGTGACTTGGGCACATCTGTTCTCTTCCCTGACTTACAATTTAATTGCCTATAAAAACAGAGTAATAAATGAGATAATCTATCCAAAGTGCTTCGAGGTTTGCCTGAACCACAGGAAGATACTGATAAATACAAGTGCCCTTTCCACTGCTCTTTCTGTCCACAGAAGAACTAAAGAGTACCAAATAACAAATGGAATCAGGCACTGGCCAACCCAAAATGAAGCACAAGCCCGACATGCAGGGAGCTTAGGACGAAGACCACTGCCGGTACAGGAACAGCTTCTCAGCAGTGGTGGCCTCCTGGGCCCTTGCGGCCTGCATGCAGAGAGACCCCTGCAGGGGACCTGTGGGAGCCACATGGCTGTCAGTCCTGAGGGAGCCTACCAGGGCCCTTTTCTGCTGTGAATGGCTGTGATTCCCCAGGGCATGGCCCCAGGAGAAAGCACGTTCTCCCGAGTAAGCACTGGAATGTCTTATAGTTACTGGGATTTTCTCTGTTATGAGAGGCATTTCATTTTAAAACCTCATTGGCACAGGTCTTTTAATGTGGCTGACGGCACAAAAAAATTGAAATTTGGAAGAGTCTAAACTGGATGCTGGATGTTAACAGAGTCGGCAGCAATAATAAATAAGAACAGCTACCATTTATTGAATCCTGATTACGTGCCAGGCAGTCTGCTTACTGTGTCACATACACACTCCACAGCATCTAAATACCCAGCTCATTGTCTTGTTCTCATATCACCATCTTACTGTTGAGAAAATCAATGAAGACAGGTTCTGTAACTAGCCCTGTGGTACAGAATGAGCACACAGTGGGTCTGGAACTGGAACTCAGGCTGTTGTTCCCTCCAGCAGGTGCTCTGGCTGCAGTGCCAGAGAGATGTGGTCACCTTGCTAAGCATCCTCCCATTCCCCTCTCCTTGTCCCCAGGCCAAGTCACAGGCTAATGGCCCATTGCCAATTTCCCTGATGGAAATGGATTCTATCATAGCCTGGACTCTCACAAATCAAGAGAATGAGTACAGTGACCTGGATAAGAAGAGCTGTTTCTCAGGATTTCTGGGGTTGTGACTTGCTGCTGGCCATCTGCACAGCAAGATAATTTGTAGCTTATCCTCCGCACACAGCCTGGGGATCCCCTGTTTTCTCAGTCATGTGGCTTAGAGAGAAGGCATCCCTCAGGATTCTAAAGATCCTCACTTTGGGATCCTCATCTGTAATACTATCTCTCCCAACACCCTCCAGCCCTTTCAAGCTCACATGCCTCTATTCTGCTCAGATTCTTACCAATACATGCCTGCTGTTGTCAGCCTGAGGATGGAAAGCCTCCAGAGGCACCCAGCGTGCTCTGAGACAGGTTCTGATGAGGGACCACTGACTCACAGAGCAAATCCACGCAGACAGGAAAGCCCATGAACAGGCAGAGAGCATCTGTAAGGCATGGGATTTAATCTTCATAAAACCTCTGCAAGAAAATGCAACTATTTTACAAATGATGACCCTGAGGCTTAAGCAGATAGAATGACTTGGGCCACATCACCCATCAGACTCCAAAGCCCATATACAGGCCAAGACCAGCACCTTCCGGCATCATCTTCCCCCAGTCTTCTCCGAGACAAGGCATACAGGCACAGTGCTGAGAGACACACCAGGCTAGTCCTGAGAGACACACCAGGCTTGGCTCCCAACACACAGTCCCCATCTCTCATCCAAATCTCTGTCTACATTTCACCACCCAGGCTGCTTCTTCCAGGTCCCTCAGAATCTTAGTGTCTCTAAGTCAGCATGGAAGTGGAGCTCAATGCCAGCTTAAATGCTGCTGTACTCCAGCCAATAAAATGAATGACCGTATGTCATGGTAGAAATCACAATGGACTTGAGCCAGAACACTTGGATTTAGGTTCCCACTCGACTACTAAAGGGCTTCTGACCTAGGCAAAGGCACTTAATTTCACTATGGGCTCCTCATGTTTAAAATGGAGAAAAGAATGGGCGTTATGCCAGAACAACACTGGTTCCCCAGCTCTCTACCCACATGACCTGGAGCAAATTCCTCAGGGACATAAATCACTCCAGCGTAAGGCTGCATGCAAGGTGGAAGGATGTTAAGATGGGAGGCAGTAGGCCAGGGTGAAGAAGGAAAAGGACCAACAGTGCTGTCCAACAAAAAAGGACTGCAAGCCAAATACAGAATTAGCAGTTTTCTAGTAGCCACACTAACAAGTAAAAAGAGGGCCAAGCACGGCAGCTCACGTCTGTAATCCCAGGACTTTTGGAGGCCAAGGCAAGAGGATCACGAGGTCAGGAGATGGAGACCATCCTGGCCAACATGGTGAAACCCCATTTCTATTAAAATCACAAAAATTAGCCAGGCTAATCACAATTACTTGGGAGACTGAGGCAGAAGAATCACTTGAACACGGAAGATGGAGGTTGCAGTGGGCAAAGATTGTGTCACTGCACTCCAGCCTGGCAACAGAACAAGATTCCGTTTCAAAAAAAAGAAGTAAAAAGAGGCCAAGCACAAGTTTGAGACCAGCCTGGCCAACATGGTGAAACTCTGTCTCTACTAAAATATAAAAAAATTAGCTGGGCATGGTGGCGCACACCTGTAAACCTAGCTACTTAGGAGGTTGAGGTAGAAGAATCGCTTGAACTGGGGAGGTGGAGGTTGCAGTGAGCCAAGATCCTGCCACTGCACTGTAGCCTAGGCAACAGAGTGAGACTCTGTCTCAAAAAAAAAAAAGTAAAAAGAAACAGTTAAAATGAATTTTACTCATATATTTGACAAAATACAGGTAAATATTCTCTCAACATAAACAATTATAGGAGAGATTTTATTTCTTTTTGGTACTAAGTCTTTGAAATCCAGTATGTATTTGCACTTACAGCACATCTCAATTTGGGCGAGACACACTTCAATAGCCTTATGTGGCCAGTGTTGACAGGATGTGGTAGCCCAGGACTAACATTTCTGACCCAAGCTCTGGCATAATGTTCTATGAACATGAGCTCATATTATCCTGCCCTCTACACTGCAAGGGCAGTATCACCACCCTCTACACAGATGAGGAAACAGAGTCAGCATACTTGAGCCACTTGTCCCAGGATCTGGACTAGGAAGTCACAGGAGGAGGATGTAAACCTAGGTTCACCCTGGCTGAGAGGAAAGGCTGATCTAAGAACTTCACAGCACAAGCTGGCTTCCCAGATGCAGGCACCTGTCAGGTTTGGGGATGTCCTGTACAATCCATTTTACATAAGTCAAGTATGTATGTACACTCCATAAGAGCAGCCAAGGTCTTTCCATCTATGGATTTCCTGGGCCATGAACCAATAACTTCCTGCCACATCAGTCCCAAGCAAAAGCAGAAGCTGGGCACTCCCTACCTAAACCCAGCATTGTTCTTTCCTCTTTCAAAAGGCATGTTCATGTTGGTATTTTATCTCCTAAACAATTCCGTTTAATCCATGTTAGAGATTTGCTACACTGTATAATCGCCTTTTTGTAATTTTTCTTAATTCTTCAAGATGCATTTCCGCTACTTTTGAACAATTAAATGTAGTTTCATTACTCACATTTACTGTGTGGAAATTGTACATCCCTGACTAGCTGCAAGCTTTGTATTATGAACACTATTTTCCCCTTTATATCTTCAACAGACTTTTGGCCTTTGCTTAAATAGGCATTTAGACTAAGCCGCACATGGTTTTGAGCTGATGTAGCAGGAATCTGCATAGTAACAAAACCTGAGTGCAGAGAGCCTTTCTGTCACAACAGCTATCCCACTCTGCACTCGCCAGCCCCAGAACTCTTCTGTGCTTCAACCATGCAATGCTGTCTTTGTCTCTGGAACATCAGCTTGGGACTTAACCTGGTTATCACGTAAGTCTGGGCCTTCCAGACTAGTTATCCTGGGGCTCAGCTTGGTCAGGAGAGGCTGTGTGTCCCAGGAGGGTCCACACTTCAAGATCACCTCAGTGGTGAAGGAGGGACACCGAGGCGGCCGGTCTTAACGCCTGTTCATCTGGAGGGAGAGAGGCTCTCAAAAGGGAACACCACATCTGGGACACACTGAGCCCTCTACCTCATGCCAGCCCTGCCACCCTGCTCAACACTACCTAACATTCAGGGTGGAAATGTTTCCAAAGGCACTGGCTGAGCATCCCAGATGACTGGAGACAACAGGTGATTCATGCTTACAAGTAAACCATGGAATGAATGGCAAGATAGATGCTCTTTCCAAAACGCTTCCCAACTCCGACTAGACATGTCTTTAAAATGGAACTGTTTCATAAAAACTGTTTTCTTGTCCAGAATAGATGTGACCATTTCCTTAGTCCTCCTTTATTTTAAAAATCCATGTTTAATCCATATTTAGGAATCCATGCTTATCTGAAGTAGGAGTTAATTTACGTGACCCATGAGATGACATAAAAGGAAAAGGAGGGGGGGCGTGCATTCCAAGTGTTTCCCAGCCCTGAGGTCCCGTGGAGCCTGACAACATGCTTCATGACAGTGACACAGTGCCCGGAACATTGCCAGCACTGTCTGTCAGGACTAATGACCCCAGAGGCAGCTGTCATTAGCCAATTCACTAATTAGGGGCCTGTTTGTAGAACTAATGGGAAGGGTAATCATTTGTTAGCTTAAGTAAAACTCCCGGGCATTCCTGACAACTGTTATCATAGAAAAGTCTAGAAGGCAATTCATCTATATTATCTCTGTGAAATTCAAAGAACCCTGAAAGCCAGAGTCATCTTTTATAGCACAAACCTCCTTTAGGAATCTGCTGGTAGGAGTTTGTCTTTGGCTTCTAATATATCCTCTCTAGCAGCAAATAAATACATCTACACGTGGACCAGGAGCTTTTCCATGTTTGCACTCCAGTGGTCTGACTTCTGTGAGCTCAAACCAGGTTCTCAGACCTTGAGCCCAGGGAAATACTCAGTGCTGGGGCGACTGACAGGAAAAGAGCGCAGAATCCCCACACAGAACAAGCTACAATCCTGTAGCTCTCTGGCTACAGGCAGAGCGAGTGTGAGTGCATGAATGCATGCAGGTGTGCAAGACACAATATGTGTGGGGAAGGGGGTATTTTGTTGCTGCAATCAGTTTTCACTGGCTGGTGTATTAAAGACAAATGAAAACAGCAAGGTTTTCTAAAGATAATTTTACTCGCACCTTCATACAAGTTTTAAAAAACATGAATTGTGTATGAAGAATTGATGTGGTTTGATATTTCAGTCTCCAAATCTCATGCTGAAACGTGACTCCCCAGTGTTGGAGGTGGGTCTGGTGAGAGGTGTCTGGGTCATGAGGTTGGGGTCCCTCATGAATGGCTTGGTGCCCTCCGCATGGTAATGAGTGAATTCTTGCTTTGGTGGTTGACATGAGAGCTGATTATTTAAAAGAGCCTGGCATCTCTCTTGCTCTGTCTTACGCCATGTGACACACCGGCTCCCTCTTTGCCTTCCTCCATATTTGAAAGCTTCCTGAGGCCTCCCCAGAAGCTGAGCAGATGCTGGTTTCAAGCCTGTACAGCCTGCAGAACCATGAGCCAAATAAACCTCTTTTCTTTATAAATTACCCAGTCTCGGGTATTCCTTTATAGCAATGCAAATGGATAGCACAAGAATATTGAGATGAAATTTAACTTTCCACCAAAAGCTTCCTGAGCCATTCATCTCACTTCTGAAAATGGTAGGAAATGGGGGTTGAGGACCCAGGCTACCAGAGAAGCCTGGGGAAATAAAGCACCCCTGCAGCACAAGTGTAGGGGGATGTTGTACCAGGCTTCAGAGGGGCAAGAAGGGCCTATGGAAGCAGGTAGGGCTTCCATTGCAGAAGGGCCTTAGAGACTCTGTGGTCCAACTACATCATGACATAGATGAAGAGATGACGCTCACAGTGTGAGGCGACTTTTCAGAACTGTGGGTGAGTCCAGTAGTAGTGCAAGCATGATCTCACTCTCCAGACATCCCTCCCTTCCAGACTCCAGGCTCCCTCAGCAGTCACCTGGAGCCTCACCCCACCCTATGAGGACCGTGTTCCTTTCAGAAGCAGTAAACAACAATCTTCAAACAGGGCAACTCAGGGCCCTCAGCCCAGCGGCCAGGACTGCTGCTAAATAACATCCAGAGAAGCCCTGCCTGCCTTGGGCCTGCTCAGCAAATGGACAAGGAGGCTCCAAGGGCCCTTCCTGCACCCATGCGCTGAGTGCGTCTACTTGTGACAGCCTGATCCGGTCCCTGGGCACATGTGCCATTCTGCCATGCCAGCAAGACAGCAAGAAGGCATGTGCCAGTCTGAGACGCCAGTGCTAGCACCAACCCTCAAGCCATGAGGACAGCCCTCTTTCCTGAGGGAAGGGCTTAGGCTCTCTGTGGGGCTACTGGTTGCCCACTGCAGGCTCTCCGGACTCCAGGTTCAGGATGATGTTCTTTGGGCCCTAACTCTGGGAAGAAACGGGGTGGGGGGAGGCTTCCTCACCATAGGAAAAAGCAACACATCTCTTTGAGGCAGTTCAGAAGTCAGGATGGATTTAGAGGCCTTCCCTGGGGGGATTTCCTGGGGAAGTAATTAATTTGCTGGCTGGAATACATTCACTTTGGCAGTTGATCGAAACTCCAGGACTCATAGCAATCAGTTGGGAGTTTGTTTACAAGGTAGATTCCAAGGGCCTCGCTTGGGGCAGGGTCTGGGACTTTATTCCATGATTCTGGGGCAAGTGGTCTATAGGCCACCAAAAACCAGGCTCATGGCATACTGGCACAGGCAGATCTGCGGAGTGTGGTGTTTAAGAGACTCCATGCTCTTAAACATCCACCTCAGTGATCCTGAACTTCAGGTGCCTGCAGGATGAAACCTATGTGCCTGGCTGACGACAAGAAAGGCCAGCCCTGGAATCCTGGCTCTGCTGCTTCCAGCCCAGCAACCTTAGAGGTGTCAGCCTAGCTGAGCCTCACTTTCTCATCACAAAAAATGGGGTGAGGACTCCCGTTCCAGGCAGATTTAAGTGAGATGAGATAAGACAAGCCTTTCTGTGATGAACAGTTTATCCTAGCCCCTCTTTTCAAGCACAGAATATACCAGGAGCCTGTAAGCTGGTATTTTAGCATAAACATTATTGACTTAGATCTCAATTCTACTGGAATCAGCTTGGAACAGAGGACTGAGAAGGGGAGCTTAGAAAGGTCCCAAGGTGGGTAATTGGGGGCTATGCATGTCAAGGGCGTTAAGAAGAAAGGGGAGTGTTTGGCAGGTCTACCTGAAATGACCTGGGGGGCAGACTCGGGTAGCTGCCTAAGGTGAAAGAGCCCAAAGTCTCAGTTCACCAGCTCCTCAAGCTGCCCTGGGCTCTGCGTCAGGTGCAGGCCACACTGTGAGGAGCACAGACTATGTAAACAGGGCTGTAACAGGGAGCAGGCCTCTCTGCAGCAGCCGCACCAAGACCAGGGACTGGTGGATGAGGCTGGGTTGGCTCTGCAGAAGCAGGCAGCCCAGCAAGCGTGTCCTGCAGCCTGTGCTGGGCCCCGGAGGAAAAGGAAAGGCCCGTCGTGAATTCCACCTCCATGTGCTGTACCTCAACTAAACCAGCATAAGCAAAAGGGTACTCCCTGCCCCTGGTCCCTGGGAAACCCAAGGCTGACTCCACAAAGGCCTCAACTCTCTTTCCATGGGAAGGCAGGTGGAGGGGGTCCGCAGGCGTATGGCCAGTCAGGGCTTTGGGTGCTGGGCAGTGGCCACGGGAAGCAAAGTTTTGTGTTTCCCTCTGCGCCCTGTTCTACCAAGACCTGTCCCCACAGAGCAGGAAGACAGCCAGCCACCCCAGGGCTTCCTGATGACAGGGTAGCCAGTCTGGGCAGCAGTAGGGAGCACAGTTGGACAGGAAGACCTCACTGTAGACACCCCAGGCTGGGGCCTTTGGCAGACAGGAACAGATGGGAGGAGGCACATGGTGGGTGTGGTTGAGCTAGAATGGGTGCTGAAACAGCCCCTCTTGTTTAGCTTCTAAAAGAGATAGAGCTTTGGACTTTGAAGAGAGAAGGGAAAGGGCAGGGATGGACAGAGGTTTCCTTACTCAGCCCTCACAACGGTCCTGTGAGCAATGTACAGCTCGCCCCTTTTACCGAGGAGAAAACAGGCTTAGAGCGAGTTACCAACCAAGCACCGTGCAACAAGTGAGAGGCACAGCCAGGATTTGACTTGAGGGTTTCTGCTCCAAAGCCCATGTGTTCTGTTTCTACCTGGCCACCTCCCAGAAGACAGAAAATGCTAATAAGGAAGTATGAGAGTGTGGATGGTCTTTGTGGACGGGAAGATGACCAGAGAGAGCCAGGCTACTTCCCTGGACTGCTGCTTTCTCAGCCCACTCCATGGCGCCCAGGAACACCAAGAGAACTATGGCTGGACCACCAAACTACTATGGGTCACCTTTACATAATTCTTGAAAATGGGAAACACAGGAAAACCAGAAAGGAACAATCTTCAATGTCATGATTTTCGAAAGGGTACATTCCATCAAATGAAGGCAGAGCCCAAGGAGGAGGGTACAATGGCTTCATAAAGAGGCTGGTTTGGAGTACTTGCAAAAGGAAGAGGTGATCGCTAGGACGAGAAGAGCGTTGGAAACATGTCAAACCACATTCCCTCCTCTGCCCTTCTAACAGGGATCCTGGCTAGGAGACTAGGGGCATGCAGCAGCCTGACAGCCCCAGACACTCCCTGCATCATTACAGAGGATCCTTCATGATGCAGCCTAGTGGGAAAGAAATAACATGGGTTGGATATCCAAGGAGATTATGTTAGGAGCTAGATGGATCACTGTAGCCAGATGGATGAGGTCAGCTTTAACGGAGGTCCTCAGTCTTGGACAACTTAACATTTTCATCAATAACTTAGTTGGGGAAGACATACTTAGCAGGTTTATATAAAAGAGTTCGGAGGGGCTGAGTGTGGTGGCTCACACCTGTAATCCTAGCACTTTGGGAGGCCTAGGCAGATGGATCATTTGAGGTCAGAAAGTGAGACTGATCTGGTCAAAATGGTGAAACCCTGCCTCTATTAAAAATACAAAAATTAGCCGGGCATGGTGGCAGGCACCTGTAATCCCAGCTACTTAGGAGGCTGAGGCAGGAGACTCTCTTGAACTTAGGAGGTAGAGGTTGCAGTGAGCCAAGATCATACCACTGCACTCCAGCCTGTGTGACAGAGAAAGACCCTATCTCCAAAAAAAAAAAAAAAAAAAAAAAAAAGAGGAATGACAGAATCTGCATGTTCAAATAATCAGTCTATGGGCTGAACTAAATCTATCAGAATGAAGTTTACTCAGAATAAATATAAGGTCTGTACTTAAGCCCAAACAGCGCAGTCAGTAGCCATGCAGGGAAGCGAGTTCACAGGAAGCTTTCTATGAATAGTTAGTGGGCCCAGCCAAGGAGACAGAGGACAACACGGCGAGTTCAGAGCTGCAACCCAGTGTGCGTGCTGCTGACAGAGCTCAGCCACCAGACAAGGGAGGTGATGCCTGCACCGCATTCTGGCTGCTTATCTGCTCTGGTTCCCCAGAGCCCAATTCTCAAAGAGAGCAGAGGGAGAGTGGACAGGGACTCCAAGCCAGGTGTGTACTTCATTGGATGACTTGGAGAGGGATAAAGCTGAAGGAAAAGGAAGGCATAGGGGACATAAAAGTTATCTTCAGATACCTGCCCAGTTGCATGCATAGGAACTTTCGCTATGCTCTATAACGCCTCAGGGGGCAGAACTAGGAAGCTCCCAAGAGCTAGCCCTGAGCTGTTTTCCATCAGAAAGCACTCTTTTCTAACAGCCAGGGCTGTACAGAGATGAAATGGGAGGCGTGACGACGGGCACTGGCAACGGAACTTGTTCCAGCAGAGGGGGTAGAGTTCCCAGGGTGACCACATATGAATGACCCCAACCTGTATCTAACTGGATGGCTCTGAGGGTTTATCCAGCTACGGGGCCCGCAGTTTCAGGGATGCCACCGGTTACTCAGGACCTCATCTGTGTGTGTGGCGGTGGGGACAGTGGGAATGAGGACAGTGGAACACCTAGTGTTTTCTCAGAAAGTATGGCTCAGTGTAGACAGAGAGCCCCATTTCCCAGGGAGACTGGACTTCACAAAGAAGTCTCAGAATCCTGGACTTGACTCTCCTGGATCTGGCTACACCGGAAACAAAACCAGCGACCGAGAGCCACAGGCAACCTAGGTCTCACAAGGCTTTACTCTAGCTTGGAGCTGCCACCATGGCGCAGGTATAAATGGAGTGCCACGGGTCACATGCAGCCAGCCTGCACTGGGGACACAATTCCTCTGAAGGTGAACCCTTCAGGCTTGGCTCTCCTGGCTGGCATGTGCAGAGACACAGAGGGCTCTGTGATGGTGGTGGGTGGAGACCCCAACCAGCCCCCAGTGTGGACTTTCTTCCCGTGGTCTAGAGGTTGTTAGATCCTGAAACACAATCACCTGATACCTGTCTCTAAACCTCTAAACTTCAAGGTCTGTTAAGATGGATATGCTTTTACACAATGCCACACAAGAAATCAGTCTTTCTGTAACATCCACCCTAGTCCAATAAGAACCAGATGCCAGGAGACGGGTCTCCGCCACAGCAGTCCCTCTGGTGGGCTCTCACAGAAGTCAGTGCGGCCTGGAGCCACTGCAGCTTCCCTGGGTTGGGTACTATGGTCTACCATAGCCAGATCTGAGGGGAACACTTTACCAATGAACAACTTCCTGCCCCCCACCCCCAGGGCTGTGTCCTCAGAAGCAGTGTGTGCACACCATGCGGGGCACCTTGCAGGGGTGCGTCTGCTCTGTCTTGCTGAATGGAAAAGCGCTGCCTGTGACGACGTCTGCTCCCCCAAGGGGCAGATAACCAGACACAACTGATGCAAAGCTTTCTCTTAAGAATAGGAACAGAGGAGGCTGCAGGACTTAAGAAAATAAATCTAACAGCAGTGATGCTAAGCGGTAACCTCTCTACTGATTAAAAAAAGAAAAGAGATTCCTCAACCGTAATAACATTTAATCCCCCCAGAAGCTAATCTAAATGTAACACTCAAAAGAAAACAAAAATGACAAAAAGGAGAACCCCAGCCACTGCCTTTGGGGACGCTGGCTTTATTCCGGAAGTGAGTCCAATAATAGAGCTGGGAATAAAATGCCATTTTCATCTCAGTCGAGGGGAGGGGATTAACAAATTCTCATCTCTAAGCCCAGTTTTTTGAGTCATGGATCTCTGAGCACTCAGAAAGCACTGGGCTAAAGCCTGTGCACAGTGAGGCTGCCCTTCCCCTTAAGCCTGCAGCTGCCACTTTCAGAGCTGGCTGGACAAGACACCCTCTACACATGCTCCAGCACTTAGAACCAAACAGGACTGCTGAGTCCACCGTCCCCCAACAGCTTCCTGTGTCCTCTGGTTTGGGTACTGGGACAGTTATGGGGCCCTTGCTCTGCACACAGCCCTGGCAGTGGGCAGCAGACGAACACTCCTGGCACTCATGCTCAGCGGATGCCCCATGCCTTGGTCGGGAGCCTCCCTGCTGCCCTGCCCTTGCCGGCTCCCCAGCCATCTCCCTCTGGGCCCAGCCCTCCTCTCAGCCACAGCTGCTGCTTAGAGGCCAGAGTCTCACAGTAGTCAGGTATCTGTCCAGTTCCTCCTCAGCACTCAGTTCGGCTTGAATGTCAGAGAGCATCCTGATCCTGAGACCGACAAAGTCCTGGCCATCCTCTCTCATATTACCCAACTGTTCCCTCTTCATAGCACTTTGTATAAAATAACCTTATTTTGTTGCTGACCATTTGTCTCTCTGCTCTGAGAGCAGGAAGCCTCCTGCTGGTTCATAGCTGTATTCCCAGAACTGCGCCGGCATGGGAGGTACTCAGTGTGTAACTGTGGAATGGGTGAGTCATTCCTGGCTGGCAGCGTTTCAGGGAGCCCTTGTTTCTGTTCTCAACATCATTACTGCTTGGTTCTCCCAAATGCTGCCAGATCTCTTTGTAAAACATAAATTCAATCATATCAATTCCCTGCTTAAAAGCTGTTTTATGACTTACCACTGCCTGAGGATGAATCTCGAATTCTTTAGAATGCACCAAAGGTTCTTCACATCAGAATCACCCTGTCCCACCAGCCTTATCTCTACCCTCTTGGATGTTTGCTTCTTGACCAGCCTGCCTGGTCCTTGTCCTTCCTCTAATACTCCAGGAAGAGAGGTCCACCTGAGTCTCCACTCACACTGGCCCCTGGCCACAGAGCCCATCCTGATCCACTTCACCTTGGCTCAGCACAAGGTCAGTTCATCTCTGAAGCCTCACTGCTCCGGCAAAGCGAGTCCTGCCATCCTCTCTGCTGTGGGAGTGCTTTCCTCATGCACAGCTGTGGCACTCACTCTTTGTCACAGGGATTTTCTTCCTCTGTTCAATATTCTCTGAGTTCATAAGTATTAGACCCCAAGGATACAAAGATGAGTAACACAAGATTCCTGTCTGCAAAGAGCCTATAGTCTAACAAAATGCAGTGCCTGAACAGGTGAGTACAAAACAGACGTATAAGTGGCAGCCAGGTATATTCCCTGGGCCTCCCAGGTTCTCTGGGGGCAGCAAAGATGGCAGAGCTAACTCTGTCTTGGGTGGGCCAGGAGAATTTGAGAGAGCCTTTTACTTTTATAAAGAAAGACACATTTGAGCCAAGCCTATGGAACAAGAGTGCTGAGTGGGAAGGTGAGGACATTGCAAGCGTGGTGGCTGGGAGTGCATCTGTGCTCTGCAGTGGAGGCAAGGGCCTCCAGGATGGTCTTGTCTGTCATTACACATCCTGCCTGGCACAGAGCCTGCCACCGAGCCAGCTTCAGGAAAGGCTGACTGGACTGAATCAGAGGTTAAGTTCTAGATGACCATCATTTAATCCCGTCTTTAAGGAGAAATGATGATTTAAAAAAAAAAATAAGGGGGAAGAAGGTTATACGGCAAATACACTTCGGGCTGTCTGTGGCTCCCTTCTGTGGATGGTGGCCCCCGGTGCTGGGGCAGGTGTTATGGGAGTAAACTATTAAAAAGGGGAAGGCCTCCATGCTCTAAGCAGGGTCCAAGAGAAAACCACTAGGATACTTCCTAGGAGAAGCATGGTGGCTGCCTGCCTGCCAGCCAACCAGGGGAGACAGAGACAGAACACTGATGCTGATGCAGAGCATGTGGCCCTTCTGTTGCCCGTGGTCAGATGTGGAAGAGGGCTGGCTGTATACCACATTCCTAGTGCTAGTACAGAGTGACATTGCTGGTTTTTCTTAAACGTTTACACAGTTATCACATTATAATGTCTCATTGCAAGTCAGGAAGTTCTTTGCTAGATCTAATTTAAGTTTTCATAGCTGTAGTCCAAGGCTCTAGCCCTGATACTATTCAGACAATGTTTCCTTCTCAGAGGAAGAAAATTCCACCCTCTGGTCAGCCTTCTCCTTTCCTGGGAGCCCAAATTGTGTGTTTTACCTTTTCAACCCTTAAACCATTCTGGTCTCTCCTTCTGGAGTCTCTCCAATCTGTCCACTGCCTGCCCACACAGCACAGTCCCAAATGGAGTGCCAGGCGCCCAGCCCTTGATTATTCATGGTGACAGGACAGAATGGGGAACAGAAAGCCACTGCCTAACTCCTAAGTTTCATTTATTCCAATGAAGGTTCAACTTCATTCCCGATGGAGTCTTTGGATACACCCGACAGCAAAATAGCTAAACTGACTGCTGCAAGCTTCATCTCTCATTACTTCCCACTAACACGTGAAATGACAGATGCAAAAAACCTGGCCAGCAGCTCCTAAGCAAGTGAGTGAGCCAGGCCTGAATGAAAGCCAGGTGATGGAGGCCTGGAAGGAAAGGCGCCCATATTTCCTGCGGCCTCAGCTCCTGGCTACTGGGCTTCTGACCTAAGATCCTCAGCATGTCTGCGGAGGAGAGGCCCTCCAGGCCCGGCCATTCTGGCTTCACCCAGAATCTCAGCTTGTCTGTGCCTCAGGTGTTCACATGTCCACAAATAATTTCTTTTGAGCACCAGATCCTCAGTTAAAGGATATTTCAAAACCACAGCTTGAGTTCAGGAGGAAAGGAGATTGCCTCATACACCTCGGGGGGTCAGAAGCCAAGCCCTGACTGGCAAACAGCACACTCCCAGTCTCTCCCACTCGCACAACCAGGAACCCGGCTCTGGGTGCAGCGCCTGTCTCTTGTGGTCACTCTCAGCTTGGGGAACTGATGTCCCATTGCACTGGGAACCTCCCTCACCCCTGGCCCAAGTCATTATTGTTCCTTTCCTTGTGGTTGTGTTTGTAGTCTTATTAATTTTTAATTATATAAGCTTTATGTGTGTGTGAGAGAGAATATATATATATATGTATGTATTTAAATAAGCAACATTTCAGATAAAGCTACAGTCCCTGTTGACGCTTTTCATAATCCTGAACTTCTCCATACTAACCAGAGGTAACTATTATCTCCCGTCAGGAACATACGTTTTCAGACTTTTTCTCTGTATTACATAAATATACACATGTCTACAGAACAGAGATGGTGCTACCATATGTGTGTCAACTGTACACATGTATTGTGAACTACAATTCACTTTTTCCCCAACCAGAGGTCTCCGGCATCTTTGGGAGCCAGCATGCACAGCGCATGCTGTAGCTGCCGCCTGGAGCTCCAGGGTTGGGGGAATTGTGTTACACATCGCCTCTCACTAGGTAGAGAGGTTGCTTCCGATCTACACACTCAGAATCAGGGCCGCAGTGCCCCTTGTGCCCGTGGCTGCTGGTGCACACAGGTAAGCCTCTCTCTGGGGCACATAAGGAGGAGCTGCTGAGTCCTAGGTGTCCCTTTCCTTCCTGGCTCTAGGTTCAGTTACTGATATACTCTATGCACCTAGGAATGTGCCCTCTTTTCGCTATTATACTCCAATCTCTCACTAAAATGTTTCTATGTCACAACGCCTACCATTTATCGAGTGCTTACTATGTACCTGAAGCTTTCCTAGAGGCTTAACAAATTACCTCATGATGCCCTCCAACCAAACTTCAGAAGTATGGGAATTGCATCTCAGCATTTATGTCATCTGACCCAGGCCACACATCAGGTAGCACTGCTAATATCTGCACCCTCAGTCACCGAGAGTCTCTGCCCTGTGTGGGGCTCCTGCCTCGTGCAAGGCTCTATCTAAAATGAGGTGAGGCCCTGTCCCTGTTCAGGGCCTTGATCCAGACAGAGCCCTGTGGCATGAGTAGGTGCTTAAACAGTCAACTGCTTATTTTCAAATCCCACAGTGGGTGTCACTTCATCCATTCATCTGACACTGACCTGGGGAGCATCCATCATGGCTAAGTCCTGGCTGGAATGGTGGGGATACAGATATAAATAAGATATTAGATTGACCTCTGCGTAAGACAAACAGTAAGCAGAAAAAGATGCTTAAGTTGAATTTTAAACAGTATAATCTGTAAGAAAAGAAGAGGGAGGTCATTCTAGACAGAAAGTAGGATATACAAAGACAAACAGCTTGACAGACTCTGTGTTCTGAAATCAGAGACTGAGAACAGAGATTCAGAACTGAAAACTCTATATTTAGAATTCATCTGGCCCAGGGATGTCAAATGGGTTTCACCTTGGATGCCAACCCCACATGGCTGAGACCGGCTGCTGGAGCACAGTGGCAAGAAGGATCTCAAGCCCCATCCAGGTTTAGCAGGCCGCTGGGATACATGTGTGATCTGCTGGGCACAGGATGGAAGCAGCCTCTTTATCATACCCACAACACCACCAGCAATGGTGGCTCACCCCACCACCCACAGAAACAGCCGGGGTGTGGTCCTGAGAGAAAACTGTCACCCAGCATCTTTTGTTTTGACTTTCCATTCCCACAAGCTGCACAAACACTAATTACTGTTGGTCAACTCTCTCCATGCATCTTTGTTTCCCTTGTTACAAAGGTGGCAGAAGTCTGTAAGCACTGGCATGGGAGTAAATACCTGCACAAGATGCCACAGCTTAGGAAACAAGAGTGCGTGGGCACACGCACACACACACACACACACACACAAACACACATGGTGGGCTGGAATTCAGGGGAGGGCACAGCCAGCACTGGGGCAGCCAGACAATCAGGTAAGCAGCAAGCAGCTGAATACCTTCATCCTGTACATTCTGAGAGATACATATCTCAGTACAGCAGAAAAGAGCAAGGTGAGATTCATCCACACCTGGGTTCAAATCCCACCTGCCTCTCCCTGGGTTGTCTCTGTAAGCAAATGTGGATTATTACATCTGGCCTTCATAAGAACCTGACAGAAGTAGGCAGCACCATCATCCCTGTTTCACAGATCAGGAAACTTAGTCTGAGAGGTCAATGAATTTACCTTCATTTCCATATCTGCAGGATGGGAATAATAATGGCATCTGTCACCTGAGCTTCTTGTAAAGGTGGGGAACAGGGTACAGTACACGTGCCAAGCACAGTTGCTGGCACGTGATGATGTTCAGTAAGTGTTTTTAAAATAAGAAATTAACTAAATTTTGAAGTGTTATATGAATGTATTAAATAGGTTTTGATTGTTAACTTCTCAAAGAGCAGGGTCCATCAGTTTAAGCTGTACATGTCAGTAAATTTCTGCATAGAAAACATTTCCTTTGAAAAGTCATCTAAGGTTATCTACATAGGAAAGTGAGATATAGTAGCATCTTTTGAATTCAGGCTAAGATGAATTCTATCTGGATTAAAAATGTTTAGAAGGCCATTTTCTTTGGGGTTCAAATAACTGACCACTAATTTAATAGGTCATCTGTCATTAGCTGACTAAATAAATGCAAACTGGGGAAGCTGAGGTGCCTAGAAACAAAGCATGCTCTCAGGTGGGTCCCAAAGCCTCCCAGAGTTTACTAAGTCCTGTCTTCCAAGTGCAGGTGAAAGCACACAGCAACAGCTCCGCTCTAGCAAGTCCCAAGGCTGCCACATCCACATTAATCAGGCCTCTCTGGATCAAAGTCCTTGGAACACAATGGCTCAGTTTCAGGAAATAGTTAATAACCTTCTTCCTTCAACTCAATTGTTGTAACCTCTTTGAGGGCTGGCTCTCTGTGGGGCCAGGGAGGACTGTACAAGTTTCCTTACAAGAAGAAGCCAAGATAGATTCTGAACGAATCCCACGGGAAGGGGACTGAAGGTTGTCATAAAAAATAGATATGACACAATAAATGCATGAGATTCCCTGGGGTCTTAATCTCTTCCTTCAGAAAATCTGAACAATTCTGCCTTCTGTGCTGCTGTGAGGTGGGTGGGTAGGGGTGTACATACACACTTTGAATACTCACTTCTAACTTAACAATAGGATTCTTCCAAAACAAGAGGCCCTAGCCTGTGACTGTCAGCCTTGCCATCAATACTTCTCTTCGGTGGAGGGCTCCCTGTTGGCCCTGAGGCAGGAATCTTCTGAGATCTTGACATATGCTGGCCTTGATCCAGGCCTCGGTACAGGCTGGTGTCCCAAGAGAAGCTGGGAGAGTCGCCCATGCCTTCAATGCCTCCTGCTGCTAAAATGAAAAGGGTCTGGCTTTAGGATCTTACTGTTTGCTTTACCTGGGGTGGCCCTTTACTGCTTGGTAAACTCTAGTCATTCTTCAAAAACTAAGTTAGGACCTCTGCTTCCAGCTACAATGGAGCAGCTTGTGAAAGGCCTATCTTCTCTCCCGAGGGGGAAAAGAATTAAGTTGGAATACAAAAAATCTGTCTGAAGGCATCTAAGGACCAACACAACTAGAACTTGAGGTCCAAGATTATGAAGGGAAGGGAACTGTGGAGAGGTGAGTGTTTGTTCTTAGAGCCACTTTTCCCCTCAAAGTTTCTGCCAATTCTTGGTTCAGGAAGACAGGCTGAATGTCAGGCAAATAGCTTCTGCTGAAAGGCAAGAAAAGCTGTGGAGGCTATAGGCAGTCTCACAGGACAATAGGGAGGCAACACTCCTGTGGAGGCTGTCTGGGCAGCTAGGACTTAGGGAGCTAGGATTCCAGAGAGAAGGGTACTACACAGCAGTGAGACAATTATCAGTGGTTTTCTTCTTTTAAAACATTTGTCAAATTCTCGAGCTACTCAGGCAAGAAGCTAAGACGCTAACTAATAAAAGGCCACTGAAAGAGTGGAATTTTCAAAAGTCTCACAGAGCCGAGAAAACAAAACTAGTGGTTTAAGCTCACCAAGAAAGAGGGACCCTGGGAAGCCACATCCCTAGGCATCTCTGGGGAAAGTCATATTACAGATGACCTGTGTCATCTTTCCAAACAATTTCTGATACTAAATCAAGAATTACCAAATATATAAATAAACAGGACCACAAGAGAAAAAAAAGGGAACAGAAACAGACCCTTAGATGACTTTAAAATAACTGTAACTAATATGTTCAAGAAAATAGAGAGAAAAGGGTAGAATTTCACTAGAGACTGGGAACCTTAAAAAAAAAAAAAAAAAAGCAAATGGAACTTTTATAATTAAAAAAATTCAATAACAGAAATTCTGAAAGCAATAGATTTAAGGCACACTTGACACAATAAAGAGGGTCAATGAACTAAAAGACCAATAGGGAGAACTCCAACTACAGCATGGAAATTTTTTAAAAATTAGGAAAACGAGAAAAAAGAACAAGAGACATTTGAGTCAGTAATACATGTAACAAACTTCAGAAAAGAAGAAAGATGAAATAGGGGAGAGTGTTATCTGAAGGGATAATGGTCAGAGCTTTCCAAAACTGAGAAAAGGATGTCAAACTTCAAGACCCCCCAAAAACAAAATAAAGAAAGTCTATAACTTTCTTTAGCAAAACCAAAGACAGAGAAAATCTTAAAAATAGAGAAAAAAAAGTAAAGGAATGACAGCAATATCATCCGCTGATTTCTCAAGGAAAAAAATCAAAGGAGAATGTAAGGGTATCTTCAAAGAGCTTAAGGAATGACTGTTATATTTTTCAAAATGAAGGTTGAAAAGGTGTTTACATACAATTAGAAATAGAGCTTTTATCAGAAAAGATACACTAAAAAAAATAATGAAGGCCAGTCACATGCAGTGTCTCCTGCCTATAATCCCAGCACTTTGGGAGGCAGAACAGGAGGATAGCATAAGCCAAAGTTCAAGACCAGCCTGGACAACATAGTAAAACCCTTTCTCTACTAAAAATTTAAAAAGGTAGCTGAGTGCAGTGGTGCACATGTGGTTCTAGCTACTCAAGAGGCTGAGGCAGGAGAATATCTTGAGTCCAGGAGGTTGAGGCTGCAGTGAACTATAATCATGGCACTGTACTACAGCCCAGGTGACAGAGGAAGACCTTGTCTCAAAAAAAAAAAAAAAAAAAAAAAGAGAGAGAGAGAAAAGAAAAGAAAAAGTAAAAAACAGAAACAAAAACAAAAAAACCTGTAGTCAGAAAGGAAGTGTCAGAAAAAAACAACAAATCTGTAAATCATTAAAAATGTAGAAAATTTGAACATAACTAACTTAACCTAATTGAAAATATGGAACACTACATCTACTGAAAGAATACACATTCTTTTTAAATGCACATGGACAGTTTAACCAAAGCACATCATATATTAGATCATAAATCAAGTTTCAAAAATTGTCAAAGAATTTAGAGTATGTTTTCTAATCACAGAGGAATTAAACAGAAACCAATTATAAAAAAGGTAACTAGAAAATTCCTAAATGTTTGGAATTAATATACTCTGAAGTAACCTATGAGTAAAGAAGAAATCAGAAAACTGGAAAAATTTTAACTGATTTATACTAAAAACATAATACATCAAAACTTGTAGGATGTAGCTAAAGCTGTGTTTATAAAGAAATGTATAGCCTTAAATGCATATATTAGAAGAGAAATAAAGCTTTGGAAGAGGTAATTTCACTGCCCCTAGGATCAAGTTAAAATTCCTACTATGGTTACAAAGTTCTGCATGGTCTGCTCATGCTCACTTCTTGGAGCTTCCCCTTTTTCTCTCTTCTCATTCACTACTCTCCAGCCATACTGGCCTTTTTCCAATTCCTTCAGTAAGTTGAACGGCTTCTTGTCTCAGGGCCTTTGCACATACTAATCTTTCTGTTTAAAATGCTTTTCTTACCACGTGACATTCTTTCTAATTCAAACTTTCTTTTCACTCATTGCTATAATTAATTAACTGGGTAATTGCTTGTTGTGCAATTAGTTTTAAAACATTGTTTATCATTCCCCAAATGTTATAAACTCCTTGCTGGCAGGCACTGCAGCTGTCTTGTTCATCACTGTGACTCCAGGGCCTAGCATGGTTTCTGGCAAACAGCAGGCACTCTATACATGTGTATTAAATGAATGAATGAATACATGGACATCTAGTTTACCATCTAAGCCAAAAGTTGTTAAAAGATACTTATGGACTTGGAAGAAAACTCCTCAATATTATTGCTATGGGTAGTTCGCATTTATTTCTATGACATTTATGATATAATTTATAATATTTGCTAATCCAAGAAATATCTCAAAGATTTTTTTCTCTCAATGCTTAAGTTAAATAATTTCTAACTGTATACTGCTTCCTGTTTACTGTATTTGGGGATAGTGCTTTTGTAAACTCAATTTATATATCAAATCTTTTCTACTCTGTACCCAGCTAGGTGCTGCAAAAAAGTGATTCAAATGACTGCTGTTATTAACAGTATCTTATCCCATTCAGGCCACTATAATAGAGTACCATAGACTGGGCAGCTTATAAACAATAGATGCTTATTCCTCACAGTTCTGGAGGCTGAGAAGTCTAAGATCAAGGCACTGGCTGATCTGATGTCTGGTGAGGGCCCATTTTCTGGTTCATAGATGGTGTCTTCTCTCTGTGTCCTCAACATGGTGGAAGAGGAAAGGGAGCTCTCTGGGGTTCCTTTTATAAGGGCACAATCCCACTCACGAAGGCTCCACCCTCATGATCTAATCACCTTTCAAAGGCCCCACCTCCTAATATCACCGCATTGGGAGTGAGGTTTCAACATATGAATTCTGGAAAGACACAAACACTTAGTCCATAGCAAACAGTCACACACTAATATCTACAACAGCTGTTGACATCCCTTTCTATGTGGAATCTTACTCAATTGTCACTTAAAGAGTGTGTCCTGTTTGTTTTGTAGGTGAGGAAACAGAGGCCTGTAGAAGGAAGTGACTTGCTAAGGGGTGGGGCTGAAGTCTGAGCCCAGTTAGAGTCCAAAGCTCAGGCAAGCTCTGAGAGCTCCACCCTGCTGCCATCTTACATTTAGGCAAGGCCTGCAAGGGACAGAAATGACACAAAGACAAACAAAGGAAGAGCAACCCCAGCCTTGCCACAGAACCAGCAGTGACCATGGACAAAAGGAGGAGTTATTTGACCTCTCCAGCCTTAGTTCTTTACCTGTACATGAAACTAACAAGAGTAACTATAGAGTTGAAATGCCTTGCAGAGTACTTATTGCTTAGTAAATATCAAGGGATGCTGTAAACAAACAAAACCCCACTTCTCTCAAATTAAAAATACATTCACATCCATCCCATCTTGCCTTCAGAGGATATGAGGATGAGAAAGGCTATGACAATAAAGCCACATTTACAAAAGCAGGGGCCGGTGGGGCAGGAGTCCCCACTCTCAGGGATGGTGGGCCACTTGGCAGGTGACAAGCATTATGGTTACCGACAGAAAGCTGCCTGGCTTCTCCCCCAGTGCATCTTCTCCTTGGCAGGTGGGTCCCAGCTCCAGGTATAGAGGGAGGGGCTGTTGGCCCTCAAAGAAGCCGCTCAGGTAAGGGGAGGGCAGCAGCTGTGGCTGGCCCATCTCCAGGGATCACATCCATGCTGTGGTTGTCACTCAGCAGCCTCTTTGATGTGGCTGCCACCACAGCTCTCCCTCTCAATGTTCTGTGATTCCAAGTATTTCTCAGCCCCAGATGAACAGGACATACTGGGGGGAGCCCTTTAGAAACAGGCTGAAGGCTGGCTATCAGTAAGGGCAGGGTGTCTGTGTGCAGGGTGGCTCACACCCTGCAGGGCAGTCAGCACCCTCCACTCCTGGATGCAGGCAGCCTTGGTGCTCACTCACTCAGGCACTGTGAGGTCCCAGCATCAGCAGGACTGTGCTTCTACCTTAACACCTGTCCTTGTCTCCATCTGCCTGCTGGAAAATTCTGTTCCTCCCAGGCTCCTAGTATTGCTACAGGACTTGAAATTTCAAGATAATTGGTTTCCTTTTCTTTCATTCTTTCTTTTTTTTTTTTTTTTTTTTCCTGAGATGGAGTCTCACTCTGTTGCCCAGGCTGAAGTGCAGTGGCATGATCTCGGCTCACTGCAACCTCTGCCTCCCAGGTTCAAGTGATTCTCCTGCCTCAGCCTCCCGAGTAGGTGGGATTACAGGTGCCTGTCACCATGCCTGGCTAATTTTTGTATTTTTAGTAGAGACAGGGTTTCACCATGCTGGCCAGGCTGATCCCCAACTCTTGACCTCAGGTGATCTGCCTGTCTCGGCCTCCCAAAGTGCTGGGTTAACAGGTGTGAGCCACCACGCCCAGCCACATTTCAAGATAATTTTTCCGTACCCAAACCCATTCAGAAATGGCTCTGCCACAATATGTAGTATCCCCATCAGCTTTGCGTGTTTTGTGTCAAAAACACAAAGTGAAACCCCATCTCTACAAAAAATACAAAAATTAGCTGGATGTGGCACATGCCTGTGGTCTCAGGTGAGGTGGGAGGATCACCTAAGCCCAGGAGGTCAGGCTGCAGTGAGCCACAATTGAACCACTGCATTCCAGCCTGTGTCACACAGTGAGACCCTGTCTCAAAAAAAGACCCCCAAACCACCCCACATTGTTCCCTGTCCTATTCTGTGCCTTTGGGTCTATGCTGACTGTACATCTGTCCCCACTGTCCTTCCAGCTTTTCATAGTTCTCTGCACAGCTGTTTTTATAAGTATCATCCAAACCCGTCTTTGACACTTCTTTCTCATGAGGCCAGACCCATTACTCACAATTCTGTGCCTTGAGGGCTGCAAGGTGAATTGCCCCAATTCACTCTTGGGAGGGAGAGGACTTCCCAGGGAGTGAATGGAGTTGGTGGTAGCTCCTTGGCTAATTTATGAAGGTCTCTTAGGTCCACAGAGACCAGCTTCACACAGAGAACCCATAAGACCCGATTCCCTCCTGCAGGGATCACTTTCTAACCTTCCTGGGAACTATACTATTGACCGAGCAGAGCCACATTGGTACTGGACACACTGTGAGCACCTCCCTGCTCCTGTGACATTCTAGCTGAGTCCTCAATGGACAGCACAGGAGCACCACAGACAGGGGATGGAACACTGGCACTTAGGACTGTGTGACCTGAGCACCTCTGGGCCTCAGTTCCTCTGGGCATGAAGTGTGAGCCACTCCGAGTATGAGCGTGCACAGGGTGCACTGCACGTACCAGGCACAGGAAGCACTGAGAGGGGACACCTTACCGTGAAAACCTGTCCATAGCCAGACGGGAGAAGAGCCAGTAGCACCCCTGCCCCAACTCCCTCTGGGGCCTGATGGCCAGCTCCTCAGCTAGCCAAACAAGGAAAGGAGCACCTGCTCACCGGATACCAGGCCCTGAAAATAACTCTGCAAGTCTATCCCAGCCCCACTCCAATTTGCCAAGGAGCTAGAGACGAACTGAGTGCTAATTTGGCCAATTACAGGTGACCAATGAGTACCTCAGATCCAGGTGAGAGAGCTGAGGAACAGATGGTTGTGTGTGTTATTAGGGAAATTTGAAGTTAAGCAGGTGGTGGCAGGTTTCAAGCCACATGTGGGAGTTTTTGCAAATTCGGGCCAAGTTTACAAAGAGTAATAAACAAATTCTTACTTTATTGTGCTCTCCATCTTCGAAGCTGCCTCATGGAATTGCTGTGAAGACAGTTTATACATCTCAGCATTCTACAAAGAGAAAAACAGAACTGGTTACCAAAGACTAAAATTTCCCTCTCCTCCCTCGTGGGATACAACCACATTAGAAATCGACAGATGCTAATTTCTTGACCGGCATCAAAGCCGACTGGTGATTAATCCACAGCTTGGGGTCCAGCTCCAGCACGCACGGCCACTGCCACAGAATCCTAGAATAACAATGGCTGCAAGTGCGTTATGAGATCCTCTAGCTCAGGGGTTGGCAAACCACAATCCACCAATAAAATCCGGCCTGCCACCTGTTTTTGTGAATAAAGTTTTACTGGCACACAGCCACACTCATTTGTTCATGTATTGTCTGTGGCTGTTTCTGTGCTACAATGGCAGAGTTGAGGAGCTGTGACAGAGATTACATGGCCTATAAAGCTTAAAATACTATCTTTAAGGAAAAATACTGCTGAGTACTGATCTGGTCCAACCCTTATTTTATAGGTAGATTCTCCTTCCCAGAGAGGTGAAGTGACTTGTCCTAGGTCACACAGCAATGGGGCAGTGTCAGGACTATAACCCAGGTGTCTGGATTCCCAGTCTGGGACACACTCTGCTGCCTACCCCAACCACCCTGCTCATCAGAACAGTAACCATCTGTCCAGAGTGTTACGGGGAGCATCCGCAGGCACACACTTAATTTGTCCTGAGATTACCAGGTATGTGTGTGCCTACAGACCCGGGTTTGTGGAGGGAAAGCCCAGGCCTGAGAGCAAAACACAGCTGGGTTTAAGCCCTGTTGCCACCACTGTGTGGCTTTGGGTAGGTTATGGAACTTTGCTGTGGCTCAGAGGCTAGCTGCTCCAGGCCACAAAGGCCCAGGCCCACATCCTCCTTTCTCTGTGAAGCTCCAATACCTTCGCATGTTCCGAGGGGAGACTGGCATTAACACATCTGCTAGCTGCCTCCTGCTGTGCTCCGGTGGGAGAGTGGTGAAGCCCACACATGGATGTGTAGGCAACAGGGAGAAGGCCAGCCTTGGGCTGACTCACGCAGAAAGCAGTTTCGGAAATGAAACAATCTGAGGTGGTACAGGGCCTGTGGTCAGACCTCCCCAGTGTGGGTGAGGAAGGCACAGCAGATGTCACATGGAGTTGGCTTGAGGTCAGACCCTTTACAGACCCAACCACATCTACTCCTCAAAACCTCACACAGACACTTTGGGAGGCCGAGGTAGGTGGATCACCTGAGGTCAGGAGTTCAAGACCAGCCTGGCCAACATGGTGAAACCCCGTCCTTACTAAAAACACAAAATAATAATAATAATAATAATAATAATTAGCTGGGGGTGGTGGTGGGTGCCTATAATCCCATCTACTTGGTAGGCTGAGGCATGAGAATCACTTGAATCCAGGAGGCGGAGGTTGCTGTGAGCCAAGATCGTGCCACTGCACTTCAGCCTGGGTGACAAGAGCGAAACTCAGTCTCCAAAAAAAGAAAAAAAGCCTCATATGGGCAGCGTGATTATCCCCATTCTACAGATAAGCAAACAGGAGCTTCAGGCCTCAGGTACCCTCTGCAGGCACAGATCAGTCAGCCCCTGAAACAAGCTTACATGGCAGTGAAGGGACTGTGAAGCTGCAGAGCTGCACTGCCTCACACATCTGCAGGCAGTCCAGTATTCACCAACACTGTCCCGGGCAACAGGGTAGGGACAGAGGCACATCAACTTCGGGCCTCCCTCCCACTCTGTGCAGACAGCCTTATGCCACAGCCTGGGTGGGGATTGTTTAGCTCTGTCTGAAGCTCCCCTTCATGAGACATCACCAGGAGATGCCATGGACCACAGACCCACATTTAGCTCTCTCTGCCCACTAGGCACACAGCTAGCCTGGCTGAAGCTGGACAGATGTGAAGAAGTGAAAGGTGCATAGAGGCAGAGCCACCCAAGGAAAGCATTTCCTGTGCACCATGGACCCCCTCAACCTTCTGCAGGGAAAGTAACTGAGGCAGGGATAGAGCCCTACCTCTAAGGCCACAGGGCATGGAAGACAGGTCCAGATGGAAACCAGATGGAAGCCCCCTGCTCCAGTCTCACCCCAAGGACTCACCTGCTACACCGTGGCCTCAGAGAAGTGCTGACTGAGAGGCAAATATGGAAGGTGAGCTCCTGGCTCATATGATGAGGAAGATGTACCAGGTGTTGGCATTCTGCCCTGGGCTGGGCCGGGGGAGTAGGGGAGGCCTGGGGGCCACTTCTGGGCCTTTCACCCTCCACTGCCCAGTGAGCTTAGGCAAGTCACCTCACCGCTTCTCACCTCTGAACCAAGGAGGTAACGAATGCCTCCTCCCTCTACGGCTACCAGGAATGCCAGCTGGGAAGTGCCAATCCTCCCGGCATACAGCAGGCACAAAGTAAACACAGGTTTTCCTTCCACCACAGCCAGCCGCTGCCAAAATGCCCTGCAAGAGGGCTCCAGTGTTCTCTCTAGAGCCCTCACATTCAAATGGGAGATTAGGTCTTTGCCTCAACCAGTCCAGTATTCACCAGCACTGCCTGTCCTGGGCGAGGGGGTAGGGACAGGGATATAACAACTTCGGGCCTCCCTCCTTCCACAACAGCCTGGGTGGGGACTGTTTAGCTCCATCTGAAGCTCCCCTTCATGAGACCTCACAAGGAGACGGCAGGCACCACAGACCCACATTTTGATTTTTGCTTTGGCATATGCTGGCAGTGTTCTTTGGGTAAGTCACTTCTCTTAACAGCAACACAGGGTATCACTCAGCTTGCAGGTGGCAGATAGTAAGCCTGGCACACAGTACCCACCTCAGCCCACCACAGCCACTGAATTTTCCAAAGCTAAAATGTGCCTCTTCATAAGCCCCACCCCCTCATTCATCCTGGCCTACTTCCTTTCCCACAAAACAACCTTGTGGCTCAGACCTTCTCTTTGAGTCAAACCCCTCTTCCTGTGGCTGTGCCACAGGGCTCCTGAGTGTCAGGTCACTGTCCTGAAGGCCCAGGCACCTGTTGCTGACCCTCTCAGAGCGCACATCCTTGGCTTGGGCCCAGCCTGCTCTGGGCTTCAGGAGACACTCAGAGCCTGTACTCAAGATGCCATACTGCCTGGAACAGCCTGGCCCCAGTGAATTTGGATAGCACTTGGGTTTGATTGCAAGCTCACTTTGAACATGTGGTCAACTTGATTTGTCACAGGAAGTACCCACAGGCCAAGAAGTGGTGGTGATTACCCCGCTGCAGCTTCCTCTATTGTTTCTCAGAATGACTCAGAGAAATTCCCCGTCCTGTCCTGTCTTGACCCGCCTACCCACCTCATCTAATCTGCTTGAGCAGACCTACAGGGACGGATGTCCTCACAACCGCAGCTCCCTTGGCACTCAAAGGTCTCCGGTCCACAACTTGGAGTACGGAGCCGGCTTCCTGTGTTCACAAAGCTGCTCATCCACCAGGCCTTTCCAAGGCTGCTGGAGTGGACCCAGACTCCCTCTTCTGGGAAGGGCAGGATACTCTGTTGGACTCTCAGCCAATCACCAGGTCAGGGCTTCTAGAAGGACTTGGCACTACCAACGTGCGTACTGAGAACCCACCAAGTACCAGAGGGTTCTGAGACAAGTGCAGCTTGCTCCCTGGCCTCAGGGAGCTCTGAGATGATGGCATCATAATTTCAATGGGGCACAGCCAGTCATCCCAGGTGCTGTGGGGCACAGGTTATGTGTGAAAGGATAGCCTGGCAGAAGCCCTGGGTCAGACTGACTTTCTGGGAGCCAATACCTGAACTGAGGTTTAATCTTTTTTATTTAAACAACGTTTTTGAAAAATACTTACATATGGTTTTAAAAAACAAAAGTGGAATGCATGGAGGGTGTGCAGTGAACAGTGAGCCTATGGGCTGGCCTGGACTCAGCCCCGTCCCTACTCCTCTGTGTACCCCGTCCCATGGGCGAGGTGCTGTGCATGCATGGGCACATGTGTGAGTAAGCACACACGTGTGCCCCACTTGTTCCTGACACTCACTGGATCAAAGCAGACACAATGTGCCACACCTCATCTTTCCGCTGATCCCCAGAGACCTCACCCACTCCTCCGGCTGACCAGCACTCAGTAGTAGGGATGAATACTCTGTAGTGTCATTCCTTGAGTATCATTCACGCAGCTCCCCATCCTTGTACAGAGGTCGTTCCTAGTCTTCTACTACTATAAACAACGCTAAGAGGAACATCTTGGTATCTAGAACTTTGTGCATAAGTATATTTGTAGGGAACATTCTAGAAGTCAAATTCTTGGGTCAAAGGGTGTTTCCATTTTAATGAATTTTTAAGGATGAGCAGGAATGAGCCAAATGAGAGGGAGGTCTCCTGAACACAGGCAGCAGCGCGAGGAGCCTGGGGGCTGCCACAGGGCTGTGCTTGGGGCAAGAGACACCACTACTGTTGCAGAGGCATGGGGCAATGGTCAGGAGGAGATGTGGACAATGCCAGCTGCAGGCTCAAAAGCTTGGACTGCACCCCATGGGCAATGAGGGTGGCGAAAGCTTTCCATTTTCAGCAAGGGAGTGGCAGGGAAGATTTGCGTGGTTTTGTTTTGAGGCAGGGCCTCACTCCTGGCTGGAGTGCAGTGGTGTGATTGCAGCTCACGCTAACCTCGACCTCCAGACTCAAGCTATCCTTTCACCTCAGAGCCACCTATGTAGCTGAGACCACAGGCATGTACCACACTGCCCAGATAATTTTTCTATTTTTTTGTAGAGAGGGGGTACTGCCATGTTGGCCAGGCTGATCTCAAACTCTGGGGCTCAAGTGATCCACCTGCCTTGGCCTCCCAATTTGTTGGGATTATAGGTATGAGCCACCGTGCCCAGCTGGGGTGTGTGTGTGTGTGTGTGTGTGTGTTTTCTTTTTGAGACAGAGTTTCGCTCTTGTTACCCAGGTTGGAGTGCAATGGCACGATCTTGGCTCACCGCAACCTCCACCTCCTGGGTTCAAGCAATTCTCCTGCCTCAGCCTCCCAAGTAGCTAGGACTACAGGCATTCGCCACCATGCCCAGCTAATTTTTGCATTTTTAGTACAGATGGGGTTTCACCATGTTGACCAGGATGGTAGGATGGTCTCGATCTCTTGACCTCATGATCCACCCACCTCAGCCTCCCAAAGTGCTGGGATTATAGGCGTGAGCCACCGCACCTGGCCCTGATTTGTGTTTTTAAAAGATCATTCTGGCAGCTGTCTGTATGATATCGTCCAGCTCTCCCCAGCTAGGCCGTTGGTTCTAGAGAGTTCCTGGAACCCTGCAGCACAGTGCCTGGGAAGGCAGCATGGCTGTGCCTGTAAAGGAGCCCTGCCGCCCACTGGGGAGACACTGGGAAACCTCTCTGAAGTGCACTGTACTGAATTCTCACACATTAATTGGCACCCAATGACCAGGGACTATTATTTCTGGGCGATTTTCTTTCCCGTTGGACTCTTCAGTTTCCCAAATTTTCAGTCTTTTCCTCTGCCCTGTAAACAGCTGCCCTTCCTCCTCCTTCAGCCACCTCACACGTACATCTGAAAGCAGGAGGCCTGACCTCCATTAATTAAATCTGCCATTAAAAATTAAATAACGTGAGTAAGAAGGTGTGAGTGTTATCTCCATGGGTTTCAAAAGTCACAGTGTTTCTTCAATTACTTCCCAAGCAGTTTTCATATTTCATACTGTCTGATTTCTCCAAGGGCCTGGATCTGCGAGATCAAAAGCGAGGGTGAGGGTTAGGGAAGCACGGTGAAGAAGCTGGGGAGGGGAAGACAGCAAAATATGTCTGAGCAGAAGAGATCGCCTGGCAGCCCCTGCTCCAAAGCCAGAGGTCTGAGGTGAACCCCTGTATAGAGCAGCGTAGGACCAGTGCACTAAGGCGTGTGCAATCACGGATGTGAAGACAACGGAGTCTAATCTGTGGACATTGAGGAGAGCAACTTTTGGACTGGAGCCCTGAAAGACACCCTCCACCCAGCCCCCGGGTTAAGAGCAGTCATTCACAGCCTACGGTGTGCACACACTGTGCTGGGCGCCATGGGAGAGAAGGAGCCTAAGAGGGTCACAGCACTTGATGATTTACATCTAATAGCAAAGAAAGAACCAAGGCCTCAGGAGCATTCCAAGGACAGAGCGGCAGCACAGGGCAGCAGCAACATGTGCGCGCCGTGCTCAGAGCACCTGTGCAGGGTCAGGACCCACCTCTTTCGGGTGGGTAACCACAGGCAAGGGTCAAGACCTCTGGGTCTGTTTCTTCAGCTTCTTATCTGTAAAATGACAATGACAGAGCCTCCTTTCTGCAGTTTTGTGGGAATCAAATGATAATACATTTAAGTGCTTAGAACAGTGCCTCGCACAGAGTAAATATTCAATACATGTTTTAATAATTAAACATCTCCTACCCAAATGCATAAAAACCAGCCAAGTATACTACATATTTGGAAGAGACATCTGAGAGTCTCGGAAGAGTGGGGTCTCCCAGGGGATGTAAACTCCACACAGATAGGGGCTTTAGCTTGTTTTGTTCACTGACTGATCCCCAGAGCCTGTAACAGTGCCTGGCAGACAGGAGGCTCTTAATATAAAGTTGAGTAAATAGAAATAGGGGTCAGAACCACTAGAGTAGATCCAAAAAGATGATCCCACTTGAGAATATCTGAAAAGATAATCAGGACCTAGTCATTTACAGAGTCAATCAAGAAAGTCTGCTGATTCCCACTACTCCCACTCTGTACCAGGCTCTGCTCTAGGGGAGCTGACAGGCTGGTGTGGAAGCCAGCTGGGGGTAGCACAGAATATGGCCAAAGCACAGAGGAGGCCAAGGGTGGGGCCAGGAGGGGTTGGAGGGAGTGAGAATCAGGAACCTGGACCCTTTCCCATGAAGTGAGAACATTTCTCCAAATGCTTTGGGAGAATGCAGGAGCCAACAGCCACTGACTGTGCTCCGCGCCCACTAGCAATGTATTCAAAACTCCAATCAAACAGGGATATGTCCACTCACAAGGTGCAACAGCCCTCCTCAGGCTAGGCGCTGAAGCAGAGTCTTTCCAACAGGTCAATTTCTGGCAAGCTGAAAGCAGTATTTCAAGGAAAGAATTACTGCTCCTTAGACAGATGAAGAAAACAAGGTTCAGCAAGGCAAAGGGTACTACTCTGGGAGTCAAAACTTCAAGCTAAACAGCAGGATCTGAGGACAGGGCTGGTGGCTTTCCACACAGTGTCAAGCCTCCCATTCTACCCAGCTGTCCCTTGGGAAGAAAGATAACAAACCAAAAGCCATACAGATGCCAGCACACGGTTCCATGTAGAAAAATATGCAGCTCAGGGTCCTGCTGTCCAGGGCAGGGGAGAGATTCCCAGCAAAATTAGTGCAGGCTGGAAAAGGGCCAAGGATTGACGGTGCAAGCAAATCCCAGAAATCTGAGAGGAACAGATTGAAGACAGGAGAGCCCTATGCCAAGATGCTATCAACATGGCCAAATGCTGGTCATCTGGGGAGATTTGGAACTCACCAGCCTAATTATCCAAAGCTTCTCAAAATTCACAGGAACATTATATTTTAAGGGAAGTGAAGAAAATTAACATAATCAGGATTTGGAGAAAGAGTTTCTGATGTGAAAACGGTAAAAACCACAAATGAGTGAGAAATGAACACAGGTCTTTTTAAAAAGGTCCAAGTAATCAATATAAAACATGAAAAGCTCAGGACATGCAGTCAGCTACACAGCCAATGAATGAATGAATGAGAATTTTAATTTTGTTAAGTGGCTGCACATCTGGTTCTTGGCAAACTTACTAGTTGGCTATGCCCTACTGTGCTGTCATCTGGAGAGAGAGACCCCTCTTTCCTGACTTGCTCTTCACTTACCCAAAGTGCACAGACCACAATCTACCTGAGACTGTGATCCTCCCAAGTCTCACAATACAGGCTTCTACATTTTTCTATTCTTCCAACATTCTTCATTCCTGACTTTAGCTCCTGTCCCTGCTGTGGCCTCCTGGCTTAGCCCCTTCCTAGCCTCCTATTTAGCTCCTCCTGAACTTTGCTTCCTTTCTATTCAGTGTGGACCCCAGTTTCAGTAGCTCCCATTGCAACCCACTCAGACCCCAGTTCCTACTTCCAAGTGCAATGACTGTAACTGTCCTGCCAAGATCCCAAAGCACCGACCTCTCCAACTATCCAAACCGCCCACCTTCTCTGCCCCAGGTGGAGGAGACCCTGAAGAGATTCAAAGATCTGCCCTGACTAGAGCCAATGCAAAGTCAGCTCAGCTGAACCTTCCATGCAACTTATAATTCTGAGACTCTAGGTTGGAGTCTTTCCATTACCTTTCTTAGCTATCTGAACCTTTACCTGTTACCCTGGCCCGGAATTCCCACTGTCAGATCATCGCGTTTCCACCTGAGAGAAAACAGCAGCTGCTGCTGGGCATACATACCCCTAGCACTTTCCACCAGGGCCAGGCATGCCTCTGTCCACACCCATGGCCCCTGCACCCTCAGAAGAGATGGCCACCAGCCCTCTGGGTTCTTTGTTCCAGCATCTATTGTGACATGGATGATGATTCCTCCTTCCCTGAACTTGCTTCTTCATTGGTCCAGGGAGAAAAATGCCAACCTAGCTTTCATGGGTGCTGAGGATCCAATGAATAATGAACACAGACAGGTTGAGTGCAGCAGGAACCAAGAGAGGTGAAGTCCTTGCCTTCACAGAGCTAACACTCTGGATACGGAGGGGAAAAAAACAAAACCACAGCAGGCTAAATAACGCAAAAAGGAACAAGAAGATGGGGGTATCGTTTGAAATGACTGGTTAGGGAAGGCTCCCCCCTCCCCCACCCCAGGCTGACGCTGGGCAGAAGTCTGAATGATGTGAATGAGAGAAGTAAGTAAAGGTCTGGGGTAAGACTACGCCCGGCATGAAGCAGCAAGATGAGCGCGGTCAGAAGGTGTTGGAGGGAGAGAAGCACAGATGCAGGGAGGGCCAGCAGCGTTGGGCCTCACACCGCAGAGCCTGTTTCAGGGTCGGTAGGGAGCCACTGGAGGGCTTAATCAGGGAAAGGACCCCATCTGATGTCCGTTCTGGAAGGACTGCTGGCTGCTGTGTAATGGTGTCAACTGGGAAGAAAGAGTGGAAGCAGCTGTCAGCCTGGAGGCCTGGAGGCTGCTGCAGTGGCCCGGAGACATGGGTCATTTGCTGAGGGAGTGTGGAACACTGTCTCCACCAGTGGCAGTACTGAATGAGACAACACCATAGGCTGGCACTCACTGAGTTTGAAAGGTAGAGGAGACAATGGGTGGGGAAGTCAAGACAGCAGCTGGAGTGTGAGTGAGGTGCTAAGGAATGACTGGAGTCTAAGACGCAGATATGATGGTGTCTATGAAGCCTTCCATCCTGGAAGGCTTGGCCCTCCTCAGAACTGTGCTCCATCAATGATCTGATCCCACTCACATTTCCTCTTTCTCTCTGCCAGTTATTCTGCTTCCAGAACTCTCCCATTACATGCCATCGTCTCCTGATTCTCGCATCATGTCCCTGCTTCCTGTAGTTCTTGAAGCGGTGAACACCACTAGCTGTCCAGCTCCTGAAGGGCTACTTGTCATTCACCATTGCTTCCTATCCTGTGGGTCCCTATCTCAGGCTGCAACTAAATTCAGAGAACCCTATCTCTTGCTTGTCACCTGAATCCTTCCCTTTCTGTTACTGTCACTGCTTTCAATCAGTCTTTATCATCTTATGATTGGATGAACACAAGGACACATATCATACACCATCCATCCTGGCCATCCTACTGCTGTGTCCAGGCCCGCGGCTATAGGGACAACCCTCCTCTACAGCTCACAGCTGAGAACATGCAGTTGCCCCTGCCTGTAGGATGGCATCCATGACGCCCCTTGTGAGATCTGGCCCTCTCCAGTAAGCAATCTTGGCACTGTCCCAGTAGGTGCTGCACTTCCCCTGCAACACCTTGCTGTTTCTAAGCCTCCGTTATATTCTAGATGCTCCTTCCTCTGCTAATTCTTCCCCATCTACCTGAGGAACTCCTGTTCAAGCTTTGAGATCAAACAACAAGGTCATCTCTGCTGAACAATGTCATTCCTCTCCTAGGCAAAACTAATCATTCTCTTCCCAGTATGCTATACCAAGACACTTTTCAGCGGCATTTCCCACTGTGCACTGCAATCATCTGCTGTCATGCCTATCTCCCTGGCTTAGACTGGGACCTGCTTGGGCTCAGAGTCATTCTTTGCCTTGATCACTTAATGCTTGGCTGACCCCGGGTCTGAGAGATGCCTATTGAAGTATGAATGAAGGCGCTATTTTTCCCAGCTCATTCTGGATGTGACACATTCCAGACTGCTCTGCCCTCATCACCTCTAGCCTAAGGTAGTCAAGTCCACTGCTCCCGCCCATGGCCTAGTCTCCTGGAAGCAGCAGGAGCGATAAAAGTCCATGCCTCATCACCTCGCATCCTAGCTCACGCCCCTTCCCTTGTCCTCCAGGGCACCCCACCCTTCCCCTTCTAGGCACCTCTCATTCTAGGACATCTATTCCATGTCCTGTTAACACAGCTGGCTGGCTGCCATCTAAACCTTGCTAGAGTGTGAACTGCTAATTAGAGTGTTAGTGACAGTGGCTTTAGGTGAGACCCTCCCAGAAGTACTTGCATTTGTGAGAAGGCAGAGAAAATATCCCTCTACGTCATTCTCTCTGTGGGTGCCATGATGCGGAGTCTGAGGCATAGAGCCGCATGTTCTAGACCACACCTCTTCTGGGTCTGTGGTTGAGTCTATCATTTCAGTCACTACTGGGGTGTGCGTATCCTGCTGCTGTATGCAGTTGTGTGTGTATGCATACACACACACACACACACACAGACTTTGCAAAGAGTAAAGCAACAGATAAGCGTAAAGCTGTGTTCATTAGCAATAGCTGCACAGGCTTTTTAACAATGTGATTCACACTGAATACTAAACATCAGCTATTGGGCTTTGGGGGAGTACTGAGTGTCATCCCAGAGCTCTTTCTCACTAAGAGTGGCCGAGACAGGTGTTTGGGTGGGAATGATCTACCTCTTTTGTGGACCTTGGCAGGGGAGTCCCAGAAGAGACACGCACAAGCGGCTTTAGCCTATAGTTTTCTGGAAAGGGCACACACAGGAATTTTTGAAGACCATGGGGCTAGCCAAATGTACCCAGTGATTTGTAAGAGAAGGGGCTAAGAAGGGGTGAGAAGCAGCTCTGCAGCACTGTCCCTGCAGGAGACAGTATGAGGGAAGGGTTTGTGTTTTAGAAGAAGACACCAGAAAAAGAGTGTTCAGATGAATGGGATTATTCAAGAGAAACTTCATGGAAGAAATGCCTGATGAACACTTAAAAGCAAAAGATCATTTAAAGTGATGTGTAAAAAACAATTTTTAAAAATATGCTATGGTATGTGAAAGGTAAATTTTACCCTACCTAGACCCAGGGATGCAGATGAGGATGGGATCCCCTGGAGCCAGCCTGAGGCCAGGGAGAGAGTGTTAAAGCAGAAAGGCAGGCAGAGAGCTTCAATGGCTACAAAGTACAGAAAAGCATTTAACCTAGATGGACAGAAGCCATGTGAGGGCAGACAAGGAGGGAATTCCACAGCGTGCTTGGAGTAAACAGGATCAACAAGGAAATCTACTGCCGTAATCACTCCACTGGCAGGGTGTGGGAGAAGGCAGGGCCATCCAGCCGAGTGGCACCACTATCTGCACAAAGGCTGGGCAGCCAGCCACGCTTTGGTGCTGCTGGGTAGTTGGTTTTTACATTTACAAAAACATATTTGACTAAATGAATATCTAAAGAGTTTGAAAACAAAATGCATAGCACAACAGAAAATTTTTTAAAAGCCAAGGGACATGAATTTTAAATTCCAGTTCTGCTACTTACTGGTGATCTGACCCCTGAATAAGATTATACAGGTGTGGATTGCTATGATTCTCTGCAACAGAGTAGAAGAGTAAACAATCCAAGGACAACCCAAAAGCTGGGAAATCCCAGGCTGGGAGGGAATTTCAGAGTTAAGGGACAACGTTATACCCTGATGATCCAGTGAGACTGCTCAGGCTGAGGGCGAGGGTGTTTCTCTGCATCAGATCTACAGACACGGTGCGTTTGGGCCAAGGAGGCATTAACAGATGCTTCCGCTCTTTGTGCTGATCCTAGAGTTCTGCTTCCCGGTGGACTGCGGAGGGAAGGCTGGACAAGGCACTGCACTCAGCGTTTCTCAGTGTTGGAGATGCTCAGCCCTCCTGACAGCGGCCAGCCACACTCCTGAGAGCAGGCCCCAGTTCCCCTCAGAATACTCCTAGGAGATGGCCCACCCCCAGGCGGACTGCTGACTTAATCTCTACCTGCTCAGTCTTCGGCAGTACGGCAGTATACGGCAGCCTAGCTACTCAAGGGATGGCTTCCGTGCCAGCAGCACCAACATGGTCAGGGAGTTTGTTGGAAATGGAGAATCTCTCAAACCCTGCTCCACACCAGCTCTTTACAAGCCCTCAGGTGGTCTACATGTCCGGGCAGCATGGGTGTGCAGAAGGGAGGCCTCTAGGAGTCCTGTCTCCAAGCACAAATTGATTTTTAAAAACTGAATGCTCTTGGTTGGGTCTTGTTCTCCTCTTCCTAACAGTTCTTCTATCCTTCATAAATCTGCAGTTCCCACTGGGCTCTGGAAGGCAGCAGTGCTGTGGTCCTCTGCTCTAGGCCAGTGGTTCCCCAGCCCTGGCAGTGCACTGGCAATACTTGAGCGACTGTTACACGTTCTGCCTGAGCCCACCCGACACCTCAGAGACACTGATTATTGGTCTAGGATGGGCCCTCGGCATCAATATTTTACAGAAGCTGCCCCAAGAGATTCTAATGTGCAGCTCATGTTGAGAATCACTGTTGTAAGGTCAGGGAACCTGAGCTGAAGACCTGAGTTTAACTCCTGGGTTCTACACTCACTAGTCTTATGCCTTAGGACAAATTACTTAACCTGCCTGTTCTTGTTTCCTCATCTAACAAATGAGGGCAGTAAGAGTAGCTATCTCTTAGGTCTGGTCCCTCCCTCAGAGGAATATTAAAGGATCAGACAATGCAGGGGGGAACGTGAATACAATGCTGGACAGTGCAACAATCACTCAATGAGTGACAGGGGCTACTGGTACCACTTCCACTCATGTTGTAACACAGAAGAACCGAGACCCTCTAGTTATCATGATGCTGTTGAGTCTTCCCTTATTAGTACCACCCTTCCTCACATGGCATAATTTCAAATATTCCCCAAATCCTGCTTGCACTCTTTGGAAAGAACCTCAACTGAATCTATGTTTCAGAATGAAATATAAGTCTAAGATATAGTCTGAGTAGGAAGCCTCTTCTCTCATACAGATTATACATTCAGAGACGGTCTTAGACTGCATTAGGATGGTTCCATTTGAGTCAATTTCTATTGGTGGCCTCTTCAGCATGCATTCCTTTTCTCCCTATCTGACAGCTCCCACTTCCCATGGGGAGGCCATGTACTTTTAGGGAAGTGGCCTACAACTCCAGACCCACAGGTGGCAGAATTTGACTCAGGTCAGGCCAACTAGTGCTTTTCAGTGCCCTGGTCACAGGACTGAGTAACCTAAGGTGATCCAGTCAGAATGAATGGAACTTAGGACAACTGCTGGGAATTCTGAGACAGACAGCATCTCCCATCAGAGGAGGGGAAAACAGAGAGTCAGAGAAATGAGCAGTTTATGGGTGAAGCCACCCATGTCGGCTGCTCCACCCTGGGTTTCCTGTTAAATGCTTCTTAGCCAGCAAGTTACTTAGAGTTAGGCTTTTGCTTCTTGAAACTGACAGTATGCATCAGCACTTGCCCCTGTGAAGCTGGTTTAGCCCCTGCTCTGTGCCAAGTGCTGTGCTGGTGATATGGCAATTTGGATCTGTGTCTCTGTCAAATCTCATGTAGAAATGTAATCCTCAGTGTTGGAGGTGGGGCCTAGGGGGGTGTTTGCATCATGAGGGTGGATCCCCCGTGAATGGCTTAGCGCCATCCCCTTGGTGATAAGTGAGGTCCAGGCAAGATCCAGTTGTTTAAAAGTGTGTCACACCTCCTTTCCCTCTCTTTTGCTCCTGCTCCAGCCATGTGAGATGCCTGCTCCCCACTTGCCTTCTGCCATGATTGGAAGCTTCCTAAGGTATTTCCAGAAACAGATGCTAGCACTGTGCTTGCTGTACAGCCTGCAGAACCGTGAGCCAATTAAACCTCTTTTCTTTATAAATTACCCAGCCTCAGGTATTTCTTTACAGAAATGGGCCATTTTGTGGGAATGGCCTAACAGAGAAAGCTGAGTGACTTACAAACAGTATCTCCTTTGATTCTCACAACACTGGAAAGGTAGGTGTCACCCCATTTTATAGACAATACACGCCAGGTTCAGAAAAGTCAACTGACCTGCCTAGGACATAGAGGTAGGAAGTGGAAAGGCTAGGATTAAGGCTAACTCCATATGACACTGAGCTTAATGTCAAGGAAAACTGCCAAGGTCTTTTCCATTCATGTTGCTACATACTATGTGTACAGTGAGTTTTCTGGAACACAGCAAAAAAGCCTAATCCTTTTTCACAGAAAATTTAACAAACATACAATTTAACAAATAAGATCTGGTGAGATCTTGGGAGACTGCCTTATCACTGTGACCATCAGGACACTGCTGGTTGTAGGTAACAGACAACGAGAATCAAAGTGGTCTGATCAGCTCAAGGGAATTATTGGCTCTCAACTTCAACATCCAGTGGTGCTGTACACATCAAGTGTCTAGACGAGGTCACCACAAATCTGGTGATTTCCATCTTCCGGCTCTGCCTTCTTCAGGTCAGCTTCATGCTTAATGTGGTTTTCCTCTTGGCTGCACTGCTGAGGGCTGCAGCAGGAGGACAAAAAGTGTCCCTTCCAATGCAGGGCACTCTCAAGACCAGGAAAGGTGAATGGATAAAACCAAAAAAGAGCTGCACTCTCTGAAGCCCAAGGGATTATTTCTTCTAGGTCCCCAAACTTCTCATCTGTCTCCTGAGTGGGATGTGTCATCTAAAGCAAACACAACAGACAGGAGGATGGGGTATGTACATCAACATCAGTGATGTGAAGAACACATGAGAACTGGCACTGGGTTCACATCACTCAGAAATGCATGGGCTATACGAATAGAAAAGGAAGGTTTCCGAACAAAAGTCCAGATACTGACACCGAAGAAAGGAAAATGGATTCCAGGCATCCCAATACCACAAATGTCTTTGATGGTTATTCAACACATTCACCATCCATCTAAGCTTTGGAAAATTTGCAAATTTGATGAGTAGGTTTCTTCATCTTTATTTAAATCATAATAAAAACAATGACCAGGATAGGAATAAGGAAAACTCTGTGGGTTAATATTGATGTGTTTTCTAGCATTTTTCCAATATGGTAATTAAACCTATCACACAAGCAGAGCATCTCAACATTTAGCCACCTGACCGAGAACAACATAATCAGGTCCCACCAAACACTGCACAGAAAGGCAGCTATAGTAAACCCAAGCTATGCAGGCTACTCTTCCACACGTCACTGAAGAAAACAATGTTAGCCCAATACCCTCAGAGTCGGTGGTGGCACCCAGAGCCTTACCTCTAAGTCTAACTGCCTACAGGATCCAAATGCCCCACAGATCCTCAACACGTGTATATTTGATATACAACTTTCCATCTTATCAGTTTCCTCCTTTTAATATTTACTGAGGTAATATTCACATATGATAAATTTAACCATTTTAAAGTGAATATTTCAGTGGCAATTAATAAATTCATGGCAGGGCGTGGTGGCTCACGCCTGTAATCCCAGCACTTTGGCAGGCCGATGTCGGCAGCGGGGGGGGGAGGTCACCTCAGGTCAGGAGTTTGAGACCAGCCTGGCCAACATGGTGAAACCCCATCTCTACTAAAAATATAATAATTAGCCAGGCATGGTGGCAGGTGCCTGTAATCTCAGCTACTTGGGAGGCTGAGGCTGGAGAATCACTTGAACCTGGGATGCAGAGGTTGCAGTGAGCCAAGATTGTGCTATTTGTACTTCAGCCTAGGCAACAAGAGCAAAACTCCACCTAAATAAAATAAAATAAATACATAAATTCACAATGCTGCACGCACAACCAATGCCTCTATCCAGTTCAAAAATATCTTTATAATTCCAAAGCAAAACCCCTTATCTCTCTGTTTCCCGCTCCAGTCCCCATATCTCCTCTGTGCCCCAGATGGCCAGATGTGTGCCCAGCAGCGCACCGGGCACAACTCAGGTGCTCAGTAAATAAGTAACCATGTCTATTCCTAGTGACTTCCCAGCTGCAAAATAAAGAGAAGCCCAGAGGGCAAGCAAATAGCAAAACAAAACAAACTTTCCCATGTTTTAATGGTCAGTTTTACTGGGGAAGAGCAGGGGGACCTCATTCCCAGCCTGACTTGAGAAGGACAGTCCAGGGCATGTGAGGCCGGCTGGTGGCAGGCTGCTGATCTTGCACTAGGTCCTGTGAACCTGAGGGGCTTCACCCACAGCTGCCTGAGCCTGTGAAAACTCTAACAGAAAAAGAGGCCACTGCTAATGAGCAGAGCACAGTATCCGCGACACAGGCTTTTCCGGGGCCTCTCCTCACACCAGAGTGGTCCTCATGGAGACCCCATGCCACAGTTTCCATGTTCCCCACTTCACAGGCAGAGACCGAGGCTGAAAGACTCATCTAGGGCTGCAATACCGCTTGGTAGAAAACCTAGGACTGTCCACACGCAGAGGGCTCCTATGCTGGGGTATACATGCCCATAAGGTGCCAGGCAGCTGGAGGGAAGGGACAGGAAAGGGAATTGCATTCCAGGTAGAGCAAATGGCAAGTTAAAGGCACTAGGGGGACAAACTGAAAAAAGGTCAGAATGGCTAGAGGTTCTCAGTGCCACTGCAAGCGATCTCATTAAATCCTATCAGCCAGAGAAGGCTGGGAACATCGTCTCCTTTTTATAGCTGAGAAAACAGATTCAGAGAGATGAAGAATGTTGTTCAAGGTCACAGAGCCAGTGAGTAGTGGAGAAAGATTTAAACCCAGGCCCATCTGACTCCCTAAACCATGAACTGCCTACACTTTCTGCATCAGACAATAGAGAATAAAAAAACTCCTTCAGTAAAAAGCTAGTAAGGGACATGCACAGGATAAAATCAGATAAAAAAGCGGGTTTGCTCCGTTAATAATGTCCTAGTTAAAAGAGTAATACCGTGTCTCCAGCACATTAACCCACAGCGTCACCATTATATTAATCCAAAAGAAGAAAAATCTTTCAGAGTCGTTATCTACTGATACCATGGCATGCTTGTGAAGAGAACCTTGTCCATGGTCATAGTACTTAGGGATACAAAGAGGATTAATGGCTCCTGAAATGTGGCCAGGCTTGATGAATAGAGGCTAGCCCTGCTGCAGCAGCGTCTGTGGGACCCTGCGGAGTGTGAGCCAGCTGGGGGATCCCTGCCAGCACGGCTCTCTCTCCCTCAACAGCACAGGCCGCACATCAGGACCCCACACTGATGCTCTGCCCCTCATCCCTTCCCTTCAGCTTCATCCAATTCTCCACACCTGGTCCACGTGGGGAGTCTATACTGACGTGCTCTGGCAGGTTAAGGTCCTCACTGGTAACCTGGACCACAGCAGTAGGTGTTCATTCAGACTGAAAGGATGGGACAGAGAAAATGCAGGAAAGCAGGGCCCTGGGAAAGGAGTCTCAGGAGGTGAGGGCCCACTTCCAGCACTCACCGTTTCCCTCTCCAGCCCCCACATCTCTGTGCTCCAGCTGGCTGGACTGCAGCATCATGCACATTCCCTTCCAGGGTCTGCTAGCCCACTCCTGCCCCTCCAGAGTTGACATCTAGGGAAACATGTCTCATATGAGGAGACCCTGAACTCCTCACTCCAGCTGACCTGATCACAGGGTAGCAGATCCACAGCCAGGTTGATCAGGTGTGAGAAGAGGAGGTGGGCCAAGCAGATTTCCTTTGGGAATAAACAAAGAAGTCAGTGGCCAGTTGGCAATGGAGGTAATGCAAGAGGAAGTCATCAGGGTGGACCGGGGCTGAGGTTGACCAAAGATGAAAGGAACTCGAAGAGACCAGAAAAAACACAGATGGGCTATGTGGAGACCGGGTAGCAGGAAGCAAATACAGCTAAGCACAGAGCAGGCAGAGATCTGGCCAGGAGCCACCCAGGGCCCTGCCACCTGCTGGTTCTGGGCTATGTACATCTTTTTTTTTTGAGACAGAGTCTTGCTCTGTCGCCAGGCTGTGTTGCAATGGCACAATCTTGGCTCACTGCAGCCTCCAACTCTTGGGTTCAAGCAATTCTCCTGCCTCAGCCTCCCGAGTAGCTAGGACTACAGGCATGTGCCACCATGCCCAACTCATTTTTGTATTTTTAGTAGAGATGGGGTTTCGCCATGTTGGCCAGGATGGTTTTGATCTCTTGACCTTGTGATCCACCCACCTCAGCCTCCCAAAGTGCTGGACTACAGGTGTGAGCCACTGCGCCTGGCCAGATATGTACCTCTTTAAGATAAAGTTCATTTTCTTGAGAAGACTACCCCAATCTAACTAAAGTATTTTTGACAAAGTCCCAAAGAGCAGAGGAGAGAGAACATGTGCCCTCCAGGGTATAGGGGTTAAAGCTTGAAGTTGCCCAAGGCAAAGGAAGATAAAATTGCTTTGAAATTGCTTGTTTTATCTTGAAAAGTAACTTGACTTTTCCATGCTATTTCATAATATCAGTGTTTGCTTTAATATAAAAATAGCATCTCTCCCCTCAAAGCTTCATGTAAAACTGACATTCCAGGAAGATGTGCTCTTCCTAGGCTGTGGTTTCATATCTTCCACCCTGACAAGTGAATGGGCACTCCTGGGGGCACAAAGACCCTGGGGTGGGACTTGCTGAGCTAGAACATCTCGAGGGGCCCTCCCAGCTCTCACACGCACACTGTGAGCCAGAGGCTTGGCAGTGAACAAACACCCTGTCCTTTGGTGCAGCAGAGACAAGAGGTGTCATCTCTGACCCATCTTCTGTGGGGCAAGCAGACAGCCACACACAGCTGCTGCCCTAAGGCCCTTCAGAAGGCTTTTGCTCATGCCTGTTCCTACCAACCTAAGTCACATGGCAGGACACCAGAAGGGACTGGAAGGGGTGGGGGATGGGATCGGCAAATACAGCAAAGGAACAAGTTTGGGGCCAGCAAGAGTCACACCCTCCTGCAACAAGTTATGTTTCCATGCCTAAAAAGAACTACAAAGGGACACATAGAAAATCTAGCGACTTCTAGAAAAACACTTGTTCTCCAAATAATGAACGTTTGGCTCTGTTGCTTAAGACAGAGGGCCTTTCACTGGAACTTGAACACAAATTTATACTGGCCCAAATGACATTTCCACCCAAGTATCTTGTGAACTCAAATTCAGTATGTGCAGAGAAGGCTATCACGTCCTCTCTCCAGTCCTCCCTCTTTTCTCCTGCTGCAAATAGCCTAGAATGATGGACACAGATGCTGCTGCTGATAAAATGCAGCCAGCCAGTAATGGTCATTCCTATCTGTCACCTCAGCACCCAGACCTTCATGAAGCTCCTTCTAAATAGCTCTCAGAGGAATCCTTTCCTTCCGCTAACTCACTGTGCCCTCTGGCAAGTCACCTCACCGCTCCAAGTTCTAGCAAAATGAGGCAATTAGATCACATTGACTTGAAGATTCCTTCCAGCCTGAAGAATCTATGATTTTAGCTATGCAACCATTAACAAGAATGAGAAAGGTTTATATATACAACAGAGAAATAACTGCAAGATATATTATTAAGATGAAAAAAGCAAGCCGCAGAACAATATAGTATGATTCCATCTGGGTAAAGTATATGTTTGAATATGCATTACAAATTTCTGAAAGGATACATAAGAAAGTGTTAATAGTGGCTCCTCTCTGGTGAGTGGGATAAGGGGTTGGCAGAAAAGAAGTGTTCAATCTTGCATTGGCTTAAATGTTTCACCACGTGCATGTGTGACTCTTTAAATTACATGCGGAAGTGAATGGAAATCACAGTTCATTGCACATGTCTTTGTGCAAGGACAATCACATCTAGATCTCTCCTGCTGTCACACACGCTGGAAGGACAACCGCAGTGCTACTCCCGCTGCACCTGTATGGCCCAGTCTGTGATCCCTCCAGACTTCCCTTATGTGCCCAACACCACCCCTTCACCAGCCTCCTCCTCCGTCTGCTAGGTACTCACAATCAGTCTGCCTCCTGCCACCACGGGCATGTGCGGACACTGGCTGAACGGCCTGTTGGGTGTCCTGCACAGTGCTGAGGGTTAAGCCCACATGGAGGAAGAAATGGGCCCTGCCCCTGAGGAGCATCTGGTTGGGAACAGAACTCCTCTTTCCTGCCTCTTCCTGTCTTCCAAATGCTGCCCCCATCCATCCTGTTCCCTGTACAACAGCATCCTGCATTCTCTGCCCCTTTCTCCCTCTGTTTAATGTCTGCATTTTGTCTTGGAAAGGCCTGAGTTCCTTCATAAGCCTCAAGTGACCTCAAGGAACAGAGAGGCTGCTTCACAGAAGAGACCACGGACTTCATTTCCACAGATCCTCATGGGCCTTCCGGAGACCCCTGGGTTCCTGGCAAACACTGAGGAAGGTCCAGCCCCCAACGGGCAGCATATCACTTCTTTGGGCCTTCACTGGTCAGTGCCATCTTGTGTCTAAGAAAAACACATGGTGTCAAGCAAGCGTGGGGACATTGGGTGTGCCACTGGGCATCTCAGGAGAAGTGTTTGAGGGTATTACCATGACGCAGCTGCCTCCTAGCTGGAGGAAGGACAATCACAAAGGTGAGGAAAACACAAAAACCTAACCGGGTAACAGCCAAGCATAGCCTCCTAAACGCATCTGGCTCTTTTGGGCAGAGCCCTCTCAGCAGCACAGCCCCGGCCTAGGGCAGGGCCATCTCACAGCCCAGCTGCCTCCTCCTCTGCCAATCGCCGTCCCCTCTGGGGTTAGGGGCACCAGGATATCTAATGCACATCCCCCAGGAGTTGGCTACTTCTCCCACAGCTTTAAGGCACCTATTTTGGGGGGCCTCTCTTTCAGGCCTAGGAGCAGGGCCGCACAGGACACGTAGGACAGTCAACCCAGCTTCACTCTACTGAAGGGATCTGGCCCCACCAAGCCATGCCTTAAACTCTCTCTCCTGAGGAGGTTTAGTATTTCTCTGTAGGTAGGTCTCTGCTGCCTCTGGGGGTTCCTTTCACTGGCAAGTTTCCCTATGGACTCAACCCTTGAATCTGGAGCCCTGCTATCACTGAATTGATGTCATTTTATCTTTTGTAATAAAGGGCTAGGACTCATTGGATTAATGGCTTTTATCACAATTCCTGAGCAAGAAATGGAAACTATTAGGCATGTTCAATGTCTGTCTTGGCTTCATTGAAGGAGGCCACAGCACTGGAGGCAAGGCCGACAATTCCCATAGGGCTGGACAAGGTAGAGAATACTCATGAGTCACTCAGGGCTACAAGACGCCTCAGTGACAGAGAGTGAGAGAAAAAACCTCCTATCCTCAGAATCCAAATAATTATATACTGTTCTATTCAAAGCCTAGAGATCACTCAATTAAAAATAAATCAGTTGGCTGGGCACAGTGGTTCACCCCTGTAATCCCAGCAGTCAGTTTGGGAAGGCAGCTGAGAGGGTGGACCAGTTGAGTCCAGGAGTTCGAGACCAGCCTGGTGAAACCCCATATCTACTAAAAACACAAAAATTAGCTGGGTGTAGTGGTTGGTGCCTGTAATCCCAGCTACTTGGGAGGCTGAGGCAGGAGAATGACCGAACCCAGGAGGCGGAGGTTGCAGTGAGCCGAGACTGCGGCACTATACTCCAGCCTGGGTGACAGAGTGAGACTCTGTCTCACAAAAAAAAAAAAAAAAAAAAAAAAAGAATCAGCTAAAGAGACTTTCAGGAAATAAGAGATATTTGAGAAAAGGATATCATGCCCAGTCAGCACTACTTTCGCATGAGACAGACACAATGGCAGGCAGAAGTGCCGGGCAAGGCATGGATGTGCTGTGTTAAGCAGAGGAGCTATATTTGTTTTTAGGTCTCAGATCTAAGAGAAACAGAGTATGCTAGTTCCTGAAAAGGGTGGTAGTCAGGAGTTTCTAAACTCATGTACCACATGGAAGTGAGAGTACGGGAGAGCAGTCTGGAGAAGGGGGGTTTAAACAGAGAAGGAAAGTGGCATGAATGCCATCTTCAGGGTCTTGAAAGCTGGATGTGGGCTAGGGATGGGCCTGTGTGCCTCTGGAGGCAGAAGCAGAACCATTCAGCAGGAGTTTCAGGGGTGCCCAACTCTGACGCAGCTCTGTTTCAGGGCTGCAGGTAAAGAAAGGAACTTCATTGTGAAATTGTGATCACCCTATGGCAGGAAAGAACAAGGTCAGGAGCCATTTATTGGGGAAGCTGTGGAAGAATGTTCTGGATAGAGTCAGAGGCTGGGCTGGAGGATGTGTATGTATTAGAAACCCTGCTGGGTTATGACGTTTTCATGGCTTTTGTTTGAAGTTTTGTAGTCTCTTTAAGTCATAGCGCCTCAAATGAAGAACAACCAGCTCTCATGAGAAATACTCCAGGCTTGTAAAAGCACGGGACCCAGTGTTGGAGCTGAGCCTGCCCAGGCTGGCACTGAGAAGGCCATAATGACATCCTCTAGAGGAGGAGGAGCTGCAGTAGGCACAGAGGATCCCTCTGGTGTCTTGCTCAGAGCCAAGGCTTTGGGCCCCCATGAGAAAAAACATGCAACACGTAAGCTGCGAGACTTTGTCACTGGCACCTGCCTGGGCCAAGGTCCCTGCACTGTCTGTACCACAGGCTGCATAGGATACTTCTCATGGGCACTCCACCACAGTGACAAGCACAGGTGCTTCCCAAATGGCGGTGGCTTAGATTTCACTACCCCAGAACGCAGGCCCAATGTCGCAGCTCTGGGACAGGGCTAGCTCCAACTCACACGCCCCTTGCCACCAGCCTTTCTTCTCGCCCCTCACACCCAGTGATTCAAGCCAGGAGCCTAAAGCTGCCCTTGATCTAGCTCTGTCTTACTTAATCCCTCAAGCCCATCAGTAGGGTGTCATTACCCCAAACACATTTCAAGCACAAGCACTTCTCAAAACCCTCTTCCCTGAACCCTGGCATTTCCGACATGGCATACTTGGCTGCAGCACCCCACCAGTCTCCACAGTGTGCTGGTCTACTAGCTGTCTCCCTACTAGGGTATGTCCTGGGGAAGAAACAATGTCTTCTTTATTGCTAACTCCCCAGTACCCAGAGCAGTGCCTGGTAGACAGTAGCTGCACTAAAAATTCACCCCATCTCAATCCGTACGCCCTGCCCCCGCACCCAGCCAAATATCCCATTGGACACTTCCTAAAAAGCCCCTCACATCCTTCTTCATTGAGAAATTCAGTACTATGCAGTTTCTATGCCTTCCCATCTCCATCATCCCCTCCCTGCTCCCTGGGGAACCCTAAAGTGAGACACTGTGCCTTGGAGGGAAGGGCTATACTCCTGAGGTGGGCTAGGTACAGAAACAGGCTGAGAACTGCTGTTTAGAAATACATCTGGAAAAATCAAGGCACTGAAGATGTTACTTATTAAGCTACACTAATAATCACAAAATCTTACAATGTTGCTTTAGTAGGGTTCTTAGACAACAGCACAGTGGCTTTCAAACTTAGGCTAAAGAGCTGTTGTTCAAGTGGACTCTCCCTCAGAAGCCCCACAGCTACAGAAATGCAGGCGCTGCTGCTTTGTATACATGACACAGAGCCTGGTTCCTATTCTCACTCTTAATCTCCCCCTCCTGACTCTGTCCCCCACGAGTCTTGCAGAGTCCTGGGGCTGTACAGGCACAGTTCTGTCAGTGGGTCACATGGAACTAACCCACTTTGCCTGTTTTTAGGTGGGACACTGCAGCCGTCTGCCAACAATCCCCCCAACTGAAAACCAAGGGACCTTGTATGCTTGTGTCGCTTAGCCTTGCGGGACTACAGCAGTCAGCACTGGCGGCCAGAGCTGGCTGCAGGCCCTATCCGCTTATGAGGGATATGTGCATGCCTAGGAAGTGGCTGAGCCTCCAGCCCTTGCTCAGCTATTGATGATTTCTCCAAATGCTAACAACTCCCAGCTTCACCTGCCTCTAGCAGGACTCCTCTCAGCCACACAGGAAACCCACCCACTTTCCAGGCAGCTAGCACACGGTCTAGGAAGGCCCTGACACTGGCCTGGAACACCTTGGAGGTCACCCCAAAGTCCTTCCACCTGGCTGTCTCCACATGGGCCATGCAGCCCGCAGGAGAAAGGGTGGCAATTGTGGTTAGCCTCGGGCCTGGACAAAGAGCCCGCCAAGGCTGTCAGCTCAGGGCTGCTGGTCCAGCCCCTTTGATGGTTCCTCTACCCTGGGTACCAACAAACCACAAATGCAGGGGCAGGGGCCACCCCCACACCTCCCTGCTGGAGCACGTTCTGCAGACCTAGTCGGAGACTGCATACCAGGCACCAGGCCATCTGCTGGGGTTGCTGTGGCAACAGGCTCCTTCGCATAAATGATATTCCTGACACTCACAGAGTCCCCAGCTCTAGAAACTCCAGGAAGGACGTATAGAAAGGCAGAGGGAAGGAAAGATGTGCAGTGGTGGTATACAAGAATACCCTGCATCAAGGGTCCCTGTATCATAAAGGTGACACCAGCCAGGAACATGGGGCCCAGGTCGTTGGAGTGTGGCCGCTGTGCACAGAGGCAGGTTGATGGGCACAGTCTGCTCCCACAGCCACTTGCCAGCTGGTGGCTCAGCGGGAACCAGGTGGGGCTGTGAAGCCCTGGTGGGTACTGAGGAACCGAGTACCAAGGGCACCAGGTTCCTGAACTGCCAAGCTCACAGCATGTTACCCCTTCTGGGTTGGGGTACACCATGAAAAACACTGGTGTGTGGGCTCCACAGCACTTCATGCTCTGCAGGTATGGAGGCACAGGATGCCGGTCTGCAGCCTCCAGGGCAGTCCTTCTCAGAGGCACATCAATCAGCTGGCACTGTGGCCCCAGCTCCTGCCACAACCTTGAGGCCCTCAGCAGCCTTGCCAGACCACGCCCTTCAGTGCCCTCAGCAGCTGTGCCCTGGGCCCCTCTTGACATCACTTCTCATACCCATGATGGCTGCTTTCCTCATTCCTAAGCCTTCTAGTCCACCCTGACACCACCTCCTTCAAGAATCCTCCAAGGACCCAACAGAGCTGGGCAGCCACGTGGGGCTTTCTGCGGTTCCCCACACCAACCCATGCTGGTCACTTACCCACCGCTCTCCTGAGGCTTCCAGCTCCACACAAGGGACCAAGCCTGTTTTTTGTGTCTCTACACTTGTACAGAGCAGACTGTAAGTCCTGCTGTGGGGCTGAGTGCCACACATGTGCCTCCATCAGGTGCACTGCACAGACATGAGGGGCTCACTTGCCCACTTTTTCTCCAGAGCAGAAGCCCAGGGGAACCTCATGGTCAGCTCCTCATGCTCACAGGAGCTACCTAGCTCAGGCCCATGCAAAAATGTGGCCACAGGAAAACAAGCACTGCTCCATGGTTGGGGAGCGGGCACATCCCTGAATGTACCCAGAGATCAGGTCTGTGCTTCATCTCCACCATCCCTTCCTATCTATTCACCAGAAGAGGCCTGCCTCCTGTCCCTGGTAAAAACCCAGGTGCCCCAGATGGCTCTCCTGATCATTTTCAGAACCCTCTCATCACCTGTCCAGGTGGCCTCCAGAAGCTCCTTAATCCCAGCAGGCAGCAGGTGGGGCACAGCAGGAAGAACCTCCCTTATTGTCCCTAGTGATATTAGCTGGAGGGCAGTGAGTGTCTTGGTGGCTGTTGCGTGAGGAGTGGCTAAATGGATAAATAAAATTAAGTGCAACAGAAGGGGAATTCTTAATTGTGCCTTTGCTCAGATGTTAGATTACAGAATATGTTTCAAGGGGCTCTTTATCAGCTAGGACTAGATTCAGCTACAGATAACAGAAAGCCTACAGTTACAGTGGCTCAAGCCACATGGAAGTCCTTTTCTCTCTTTCAGAAGAAGCTGAGATGCAGGCAGGCCTAGTGGCATGGTGACCCCAGAGTCCTGGGGGCCTCCAGCTTTTCTGTCTTTCTGTTCTGTCGTCCTTGTGTGCAGTCACCTTCCCTTGAGGAGAGGGTAATAGAGCTCTCCCTCCCACACCCACATTTTAGTCAGTCAGAGAGAGGGACTCTGGCTAAGGGCCCCTTAGCAGCCCCCCTGCTCACATATGCATGGCCAGAACAAGGTCCTCGGCTACCCTTAGCTGCAGAGAGGCTAGGAAGTGGGTATTAATAGGATTCTCTTCTACCCCAAATAAAAGTGGAGTTCTTATCTCAGTGAAAAGAAGAGTGGATGTGGATTTAAGCTGGCAACTAACTAGCAGAATCTGGCCAGGCTTCTGATGTTCTGTGTCCGTGATTCTCATTCAGCAAAAAGCTCTGGCTGGATGGGCACCATAGGCTGCTTGGCTGCCTTCCTGGGCAGTCCCTATGCTGCAGCTGGTCCAATATGGCCCAATGTGTGGTGTTTCTGGGAGGCCCCTGGGGAGCAGGGACACCGCTTATGTTTTGGTCAGCATCTGGAGTCCCTGAAGGCCAGAACAGAGGGCCGATGAGAATAAGTGGCCAGAGTCAGAAGACCTGGTTTTCAGGCCCTAATCCAGCCCAGGGACAATGGGCTACAAGCTGAATTTTTCTGGGGCCCTCTTGGACCATAACACAGGGCTGGGGGGGAATAAGCCAGATCCTGTGCATGAGAGCCAAGACAGATCTTCCCACACAAACCCCTACTTGCACCAGGCAGCTCTAGAACATGAAGTGGCTGGTAGAAATAATGGCACTAAATCTAAGAAGCCAATACATCCCTGGAGGAAAAGAAAAATCATGACAGTGAAAGTCAGCACTTTTAAAGCACCTATTATGTGCAAGGTCATTAATCCTTACAGCTATGCTATTCAGCAGGAATTATCAACAGCCCCACTCTATAGATTGCAAAAAGTAAGATGCTCAGTAAGAGTAAGTAGCTTGTCTGAGGTCACACAGTCAATCAAGGGGCACTGCTATGATTCCCATTCCAGCCTTGCTGGTGATGGCTTTCCATTCTGCTATGCTGACTCAGAACAAAGACCAGGAACACACGCAAAGCTCAAATCCACAGCACAGATACAAAAATCTGAAAGACTACAGAGCATGATCAAACTTTGCTATCAGAAGCAAACGATTCCTAGTCCAGTACTAGGTAGCAACCTATAAAGCCAACGGGCAACCAATGAAAGTGAAAAGGAAACTGCAACATTGATGAGAGGGGACGGCAGGAGGGAAGCTGGGGCTTCTGATGGGGTGGGGCCACACTGTGCTGCTGGAGCCCACAGTGTGAGGCTGAATCCCATCTGACAGGGGCACTGGCCTGGGAAGAAAGGCTGGAAAGCTCCTGAGGCACCTCAGGATCCTAGGTTCTAAATGGCAGCTGGGAAAGAGTTCCAAGGAGGTAGGAGGCCAGGACCCATGCCATACACTGCTTCTTCCTTCGATTCCTCTGGGATCCAGATGCCCTTCAGGTTATAAGCCTATGGCACTCTCTATGCAGTTGTGAGGGAAACACAGGCTGAGAAACGGTGAGCAGGCAGGGCTGAATGGGAACGAAGGGAAGCAGAGTCACAGCGGGAATGGGTCCCAAATGGCCCCTCTAGTGCTTTGAAGTCAGTACTAAGTAAAACAGCGTTAGATGAACGTAAGCACTGCTACACTCAGACAGCTGGTCTGATAACCCAGATGGCCACTGAGTTGGTAACAGGCAATAGAGCCTACAGCATGGATGTGCTGGACAACAGATGATTCGTGTCCTGGGGAGCAGGGGTGAGATCTCATCACGATCCTAAGAAGAGTACACAATTTAAAACTTACAAATTGTTTATTTCTGAAAATTTCCATTTAATATTTTTGGACTGAGGTTGTCAGTCCAAAATATTAGGTAATTGAATGGTAACTGAAATAGGTAACTGAAACCTCCGAAAGAGAACTTGTGAATCGGGGAAACTACTGTTCCTTTATATCTGTAAGTTTGTTAGTAAAGGAGCTTCTATCCCTGAAACAGAATGGGCCCTGGTAATGTTATTTAAATTCAAGTGTGTTTTGTCCTTAAATGGTGTTCATATAGCAGTCTTTTATTGAAACTGATACAATCTAGCGGCCTCATGACTCTCGTCATTCCCATACGAGACCCTGGCCTTCTTTCTAGCATGGCTGCAGGGACTGCTCCACCGCTGACACCCATTCCGGCTCAGTTAGACTCCTCTGGAGGCCTGGTCCCTGCAGCACCAGCCCTTCTACATCTCATCCCGGGAATTCTGTCCTTCCACATGTCCTGTCAGCATCACCCCTCCTAGGGTTTGACTACCTTAGAGGCCTCTTCTCATTTTGGAGAAGCCAAAGAGAGTAAGTGACAAGGCAGCAGAGGACAAACAAATTCACATCTGTTTTATGTGCAAATAATAACAGGACAGTCACTTTCCCCTCTGCCCAAAGAGAAGAGACTTTTCAGAGGCTATTGACAGCAGACGAGGTGCTGCTGGGAGTTAGAGTAACAGTTCTTTAGATGGATAATGCCTTCCTGAAATTTTACAAATTAATCTTACATTACTCTCTGAAAGAGCTCATATCTCTTACAATATGAACTCGGTTACATTTTGAGCAAGAATTTTTACACAAAACATTTTTCAAACGTGATTCAACTAATTTTGAAATGCATGTTTCAAAATTAATTCCCACTGAGGTGCTGGCTTCTTTAAAGGAGTGCAGGCAGTATGCAGCTACCAAAAATCTTAGTAAAACGGGGCTCAGTTCTCTCTGGTAAGAAGTGGAAGAAACTGGAGTTGGGCCAGGACAGGATTCAAAGGAAGGAGAAAAGAACATCGTGTTCTCCAAATCTGAAAGGCACAACTCTGATAAAAGAATAGTGGATCCTCCAAAGCCTGAAACCAAGTGTTCAAAACTCAAGACTGAACAGGAGGCCCATGCTGACTGGAGCTGGAAGGCCGGCCGGCATTGTCAACTCCTTGCTCCTTCAGATCGCAAAGCCCCTCTTTCCTGATGAAGATTCACCCTGGAATGGGCACAGCGCTGGGCCTGGGAGTTGCCAGACTGCTTTTCTACACACTTGCCCCCGACACCAGTGCCAGGACTGGCCTCCAAGTCAGTGGGATGGGGTGCTCACTAAGGCATTCTTCTACTCCACAATGGAGATGAGAGGAAGTCAGGAAGTGCAGAGACATTCAGGATCTCCCAGGAACCCCCAACTGACACAAATGGTGGGTAACCCAACACACGTGGGCAGTCACCACAGGGGTGGATCCATGCCCCAAGGAATGGTGACTTTTCAATAATCTGATTTTTTCTATGTCAAAATGTGGAATGACAGTAGGACACTATAATTTGGTCTCTTGTATTAAGCATCCCAGCTATCTGATATTTTGGAGTTTGAGACTTTCTTGAAAATCAAAGGAGGAAAGAAGGTTGAAACAAAAGACAAAGAATTTTAAAAACTGCTAGATCAAACTTTCTAATCATCCTTTTCCATACCCACCTCTTTCATGGACCCTCTTTACTACTCCAAATGATTCAAAACAAGTTCAATCCCTACGGTCAATTCTCAGTGAAAACAACACACCTACTTCTGTTTCTCTTTTCCTTCACACAGATGAATTTTTTTTCATGGTTTGTCAACTCCTATGAATTCCATTTCCAATTTTAGAACAGTTTCAAATGTTGGTAGATAGCTGGATTTGTGGGGCTAATGTAGCTCAGTGTATATGTAGTATAAATTATTACTTAAGTTAAAATAATTCCCTCCTTTATTACCAAAATTAGTCAATATTAAGTACACAAATGGTTCTTGCTGAATATTTAGTAAGGGGTGTAAAAGACTCAGCTGGATGGATTTCTTTCTTGCAGGATGCTGGCTAATCTACAGGAAAGAGAATTCACCTGTGATGGGCACCTATTGTATGCCATCCCCAAGTGCTTTCATAGAGTCTATGCTACTTCATACATAGAAGCTGGGGCTCGGAGCTGGCCAGTGGAGGACCTACGACTCAGATCCAGCTGTGTCCCAGCCCAAGCCTGCACCATTCTCCACCAAAGAATTCTGTTGAAAACTTGATACCAAGAAAAGTAACAGATTCAAATAAATATTTTACTCCCCAAAAATGAATGCCCTGAAGAGCTAAGACTTGAATTACAGAAATGGGAACAGAAGACAAAATAAATCTGTAACCCATCAGTGAATATTTGCTCTCCAAGCTGTGCAAATGCAAACAGGAAATGTTACAAGTACTGAGAAAACCTACAGATTTTAACATAAGCCTGATGTTTGGGGGCTTTGAAAAGGTATTTTCTAAAAGGTTCTATTTTCATATCCACAAATACAGCCCAGAGTATGCAGAGACAGATACCAAACATCATCACATAAAGAAAACAGTCTTGGAATTAGAAACCCAGGCACACAGCTTGTGCTGGGGTGGGATGACACCCTGTAATTTTGCCAAAGGTGGCAGGGGTCCAGAGTGAGGACAGCAGTGATGGCGGTGGCTGGTAATCTAGGTGGAAAGGTTTGGAGTATGCCTTAGAAGATGGTCTGTTCCCACAGCCAGCCTTCAAAACACCGTGTCTGGAAAAAACTCAAACCGTGTTTCCTCTGCTCTCCTATCACACACAGTTAACACAGAAGATTTCTATGACCCAAAATATGTGGGGATTTCTCCCCACCAGCAAGGAAGCAATCAATTCTGCAGCAGACACCAGCTGGGTGTCCTCCAATTCTATTGTGGCACCATCTCCCTGGAGACAGTGGCAGATCACACAAGTTGAGGTCTTAGTCCCTAAAATTGCTGCACCTCAGATTACCAGTTACAAGACCTTTGGAACCACTGCTCCCACAGTCTCCTCTTGGGGTTCAATTAGAGCATCTCACAGAACTCAGGGGAACACACGGGTTACCAGTTCACAAATCGAAGAGGCCTGTCGGGAGGTATGGGGAAAAGGGGCATGGAGCTTCCATGACCTCCCGGGGGCACCACCCTCCAGGAACCTCCAAGAGTTCAGCTATCTGGACGCTTTCCAGCCAATTTGTGTTTGGGTTTTTATAGAGGCTTCATTATGTAGGCATGATTGACCATGGCTGATTAAACTATCAGCCATCAACTTAACTTCAGCTCCTTTCCCTTTCCCAGAAGTATGGGTGGGGCTGAAAGTCTCAACCCTCAAATCCTGCCTCTGTCATTCCAGTGAGCAGCCCAACCTGAAGCTGCCTAGGGGCTGCCAGCTGTCAGTCACTCACAGCACACAAAGATAACTTATCATTTTGGAGATCCTAAGGATTTTAGGAGTTGTACGCCAGAAAATGGGGCAGAATACCAAATACACATTTTACAGTATCACATGTGGGCTTCCTCAAATCAAGGAGCCCTCTGTACAAGGAGCAACCTGGCTCTTCCAGAAGTCTTGCATATGTGATATTGCCTTAGAAAGGTTCAAGTTGCTCTTGTATGAAGTGGAAGTAACTTTGCTTCCTTCACAGATTGCTGTGAGGAGTAAAAAAGGTAATTTCTGATATGCATCTAATACAGGGCCTGGCAATAATAGGTGTTAAATGAATTGCAGCTACTGTGATTATTATTATCAATAGATGATTTGTAAAAGAAATTAACTCCTAAGTATCTGAGAAAATGAATTGGAGTTGAGGCCAGAGAGTGCTCACGTCAGAGGAACCTCTGCAGTGGAGAACCAAGGCTTTTATCTCTTAGTACCACAACCAGATCTTCACAGCACTTCCTCTTGATAAAATCCTTTCATAGCACTTCTTCTTCCATCCTGACACAGTTGCCAAGGCAGGCATCTCCATGCTTGAACATGGACTCAGAGAGGTTAGAGGTCTCCACTAGAGAGGATGAGGCAAGGCAGAGAGGGAGTTCTAGGTAGAATCTAAGAGCGGAACTCTTGCCACTACTCCACACTGCTTCCTGCTACCTGATGATACCTGGGGACAGCTTGGGGCTCTGAGGGTATATGGCAGATGTCTCTGACAGCAGTAACTTAAGCATACTCTGAGAAGGACTCTATGGACTAAGAATGTGTGTTTGAAGTTCTGAGATAAGGAATCAGGGAGTGGCCAACCGGAGATTCATTCCTTATCTACAGAGGACATCTGAACTTTTGGACCATCCTTTGGAACCCAGGGCATATAAAGAACTGAGGCTCTTGTTTAAGTGGAAGGTGCCAGGAGGAGGGTGCTATATAAACTGTATGCTTTTTGCAAATAGTAGCGGACATCCTGCCCAGCCAGCCACTCCTGGACACGCCTTGTATGTAAGTTCTCAATAAACCCTGTGTCTCATTCGCTGGTTCTGGGTCCCTTCATCAGCTGTCCAGACACAGTGCCATCCCCACTGGAATCAACAGGGGTCTGGCATGTCAAGGAGCACAAGAACAGAGAGCCAGGGAGGCTGTCCTACTCTCCTTCCCTAGCAGGCAGGGCTCTTAATGGCCAGGCCCCTACTTCCCTGGGGGTGGGTGGGCAACCAACTGACGGCAAAGGGGTCCCTGGGACAGGAGAGTGGGAGAAACACCAAACACAGGTGCTTCAGAGGCCATGAATAGCTCCCAGCACCATTCAGAACGAAGTCCCAGTCCTGCCTCACACTCAGGGTCCTTGTGATCTGGAGGAACCTGTGGCCTGATGTCCCACTGCTTCCCTCAGGTACACCACAGCCAGTCATAATGGAGACAGCCCTTCTAGGGGATGCCACACCACTCCCCCTCCCACCTCCACATGGCTGCTCCTACTTCCCAGAGCACCTGCCACCGTGTCTCCCCAAACCTCACTGTGCAGCCATCAGAACCTATCTCACAGACAAGTGACCTAGCAGCTCAGGAACAGGATCTCAGCTCCACTGCAAATCAAAAAAAAAAAAAAAAAAAGAAAGAAAGAAAGAAAAAAAGAAAATAAGACCAGAGATGTATTTTACCTATCAGACTGGCAAAGATAAAAGGATTGCTATGCCAAACACAGGTCTCTTACAAACTGTCAGGGTGCATGTGAGTCAGTGCAGCCTTCCTAGAGGGCAAGCTGGCAATGTGGGTCAGCACCTTGAATGACCACATCTTGTCAAATGGAAACAGCAGGTACATAAAGACATAAATAAAAGGAATTTTACTACAGCATTTACAGTAGCAAAAAACTAGCACCCATCAGTAAGGGGATAGCTAAGTAAGTTATGGTACAAAGAATAAAATACTAGGCCAATTTTGTTTTGGTTTTGTTTTTTTGGCCAGGAGTTTGAGACCATTTGGTAGATGGGATCTTTCTCTGTTGCCCAGGCTGGAGTGCAATGGTGTGATCTTGGCTCACTTCAGCCTCAATCTCCTAGGCTCCTCCCAGCTCAGCCTCTTAGGTAGTTGGGGCTTACTGGTGCGTACCACCACGTTTGGCTAATTTTTTTAGAGATGGGATCTCACTTTGTTGCCCAGGCTGGTCTCAAACTCCTGGCCTCAAGTGATCCTCCTAGTTGGTTTTCCAAAGTGCTGAGATTATAGGTATGAGCCACAGCATCAGCCACTATGAAGATTTTTAAAAAGATAGATCATTACACACTGTCAATTAAAGATGTCCCTCATACATTATGCAGTCAATGTATCTGGTTATAAAACATCTGCTCCTGTTTACCCCAAAAGAATCTGTAATACACACTTAAGTAAAACCAGAGTCTGGTTAAATAGACACAGAATGGCAAACATGAGCTGCTTCTCAGGTCAAGCACTTCCTATAGGAAGGCTTCCTGGATTGCCCCAGGTTGTCTGGCGCCTCTGCCCCGGACTCCTTTCAGGGCACTTCTCAACTTTACTCCATCTCTAAGTAATGCATCTGGTTCCCCCACTAGACCCTGAGTGGCTATTCAGAGCAGGGACCTTCTGAATCTTATTCAATGCTGTACCTCCAGCTCCCAGCACATGGCCTGGCACATAACAAGAGAGGGAAGGTGGATGGGATGGATAGAAGGAAAGAAATTACCAGCTTTACCAACTCACACATTTGCCTTGGGTGGGCCCTGGCCAGGCCACCTGGCACTTTCTCAGGTACCCCACCATCTCAGGTTAGGACTTCTGCTGGGAGCTGGGGCCCTGGTTCTATCTGACAAGAGGCAGAATTGCTTCCTCGGTCTGGGAACAGACAGGCCTTCATCACCACCTGAGGAGCCATTCTCACTGGCAATTTAGGTAGCAAGGTGGCAGACAATCATGTCTGGGTGTGCCATAGCCCTAGAACCTCAATGAATGCAGCTTCGCTCTGAGGCCGGCTGCTCAGCAAGCAGCCTGGAGGCAGGAGCAGCTGGGAGCAGAGTGCACAGAGGGCCTCCCAGCACCCACTCCTGTCATCATCCAACCACCAGCATCCATGCTCTTCGGAAGTTATCTCATCCACTAAGCTTTAGTGACTTTCAGCAGAGTGGTCTTGATGGGGAATTAAAAGGAGGGTCTTTTTAGGTGTGGGGAGCTGGGAGGTCAGCACAGGGTGGGCCCCACAGATGGGGCTGGGGTAGGAGGAACTACACACTTGTGAGAAAGGTCAGCTGAGAGTGGGTGGAAGGGGCTCCCATGTCTGAGTCCTCCCTTAGGGTAGGAGAAGAAGAGGTCCCTCTTGCCCTAGCTTCTGGGTCTGAGGAGGGGGAGGAGCCTGCCTGAGTGCCTTTCTCCTGGACATGGACAGCCTGGCCCCTTGTCTGCTCTCCCTCACTGTCCCTCACAGGTCAGGATATGCTTTGGTCTCCCTGCCTCCTTCCACCTGGCTGCCTCAGCTCCCCATGGACTCTTGCCTCTGTTCTGATATCATCCTGTTCCAAGCGACAAACCCCCCTCTCCCACTGTCTCGACCCAAAAAGTTCTTGTTGGGCACAATCTAGCAGTGTACCTGGTACAACAGGGAAGCTGGCATCAGATGGAACCCATGCTTCCCATGATGTTGGCCAATGACCTGCCAGAGCAGGCCTGCCTAGACTTCGAGGCCACCCACTTCTCTAAGAATGGTGCTCTCTTCAAAGGCAAGTCTATCTGTCTATCCTCAGACCAGGCTTGGATAGGGTTCACCTACCCTTTCTCTAGTGGACCATGGGCCCCCCAGCCTCCCATCTGAGCTATGTTCCATGGTGGGGCTGCTCATTCTGCTCCTGCCTAGCCGGGTAGACTGCAGGAGCAGGGCCGTTGCCACAGAGGGCTGCTTCACACTAGAGCCATGCATGAGACACTGGAGAGTCAGAAGGGAAGAGACTAATGGGGAGGAGAATAAGGACCCAGGTTCCTGCAGGGAATCTAAGAGCCACCTGCCACGGCAGCCTGGAGATCCCACCTTCAGATGCCCTCCCACAGTACCTCGTTTTTTCTTTTGTCAGAGCATCTATCTATTAAAAAGCTTAATTAGTTTTAATTTTAATTAAATAACTATTATAATCGATAGTTTAAAATGGTTGTTAAATACGAAAAGATACAACGAAACACAGCAGTGCCCTGCCCACCCTTCCAATACTCCAGCCGACTCCTTCGAGAAGCTCCTTTCCATCCCCTCAGCACTAACTCTGGAGCTCTGAATTCCATGTTTTTACAATCTTGAGATGCATCAACCTGTGGTATCAGTGATTAATTTCTCATGATGGGCACTGAGGGTCAGCTCTCTTATACCTTTTCTCACAAAGTTTTGCTATACACTTGTATTAAATCAATATTCATTCAAGTCTGTCAACACACACTGGGCCTGCTCCATGCGGGGTTTGGGGTGAGTAGCCAGGAGAAGCTGTACTCAGCATGTCCAGCACAGAGAGCCCTGTGGGAAGGCAGACAAGGGAAACCACTCAGCATTGGGGGAGACACCAGGACCCCAAGAGAGGCAGAGGGCATAGCGTGGGGTGGGGCAGCCAGAGGAGGGGTAGACCTGCTCACTGCCTAAAGCCACAGGGAAGGAAACAGGCTCTACCTATTGCATTTCACATTCAGTAGCATCTGTACAGAGCAAGCCTGGGAGACCTGCAAGGACAGTTAGAAAGTGCAATCAAGCCTGGGACAAACAGGCCACAAGGCAATGAACCTTCAATCATTTTCACTATTTGTTTCATGACTTCCTTTAATTTCCTTGAGTACATAGTTTTTTCTAGTAAAACATGAAAAAAAAATATGTTTATACCTTGAGCACTATAACTCTCCTCTAATGCTATATACTTTTTACATGCCTCTTGCTGGGCTTTTAAATTTTCCTTTTTACTCATCCTTAAATGACTGATCTCTCTAGGCGTAGAATTTGTCCCCCATATAGTGTGAGTGGGTTTCTCTCAGATCCTTATTCATCACCTGGATACCTCAGAATCACCCTCTCAGATGGGAATGCTATCAGCTGAGTTTATATTTAGTGATTCATTATAGGAAAGGGCAGAGTGAAAGGCCTGGAATGTGGGAATCTCAGCAGGATGACTCTGTCCTTTTGGTGTCTACTCGGTTCTCTTCTGTGTGAGATCACAGCATTTTGCATCTTGTTTTCTGATGGCTTTGGCCACCACTCCAGATTCAAGGCCTGGCTGTGGTCTTTCTCCCGAGGCATATGTGGGCCAGGGAGGAGCCTGGTAGCTGCGGGTCCTGCTGCTCTGCAGGAGGGGCTTCTAGAAATAAAGCCCATCATTCAGCCCCAACCTCCCCTCTAGTCTTTATCTCCATAAAACACTGAGGACCATATACTCAGCCTTCTTCCTGTCTGTGAGTTTCCATCACTGAAAGGGGCACTGTCGGCTGACCCAACTGACCTCCTCTTACCCCATGTGTATTACACCTAGTATACTGGCACATGGGAACAGCATCTCCTCAACCAGAGAGCAGAATTGATGGCGGCTTTTCCTTACACTTAAATCTTTTTTTGTTCCTTTATCCTCCCAGAAATCTTATATCTGGCACAAAAGAGGATAGTCTGGGTGTTGGCTTACCCAACACTTGTTCTTATTTTGAAAAATTTTCAAACCAACAAAATTTGCAGAATAATATGATAAATGCCCATATAGACTTCACCTAGATTCATCACTTGTTAGGGTTTCACCAGATTTACACATTTCATCATGGCAGTAGTCATGACAATTCACCTCTAAGCATTTCAGCTCCATCTCCTGCCAACAAGGTCATTCTGACACATTCCTATATTGTCTTTATAAAACAACTGTCCCACACTCAGGATATTTCACAGCAGCACAATGCTCTTCTAATATAGTCTATATCTGATTGTTCCAATTACCCCAGTAAAGATGCTGCTCTCCTATTCAGGATCCAATCAAGGTTCACACAATGGTTTCACTTGACATGTCTCTTTAGTCTCCTTTATCTAAAACATTTCCAGCCTTTCTTTGGCCTCCTGTGATACTAATACTTTTGAAGAGTATGAGACACTTGTTTTGGAGAACCACTGTCAATATGGACTTGAATGATTGTTTTCTCATTATCAGAGTCAGGTTAAAAATTCTTGGTTAAAAAAAAAAATGACATAGGCAATGTAGTGTCCTTCTCAATGCATCCCATGGCTGGTAACAGGAAATTAAGGTGGTGACCACTAGACTGCTCCATCATAAGATCCCATGGCAGATATTTTCCAGTGATGGCCATAGCAATGTCTTCCAACCCACATGCCCTGACTCTAATGGGACGTGATGTCCCATCCCACCCCACCCCACCGTGGTGAGGTCTGTATCCCCTCCCTGGACCTTGGGTGGAACTCTGACTTGTTCAACCAATAGCTGAGTAAATACGGCAAAAGTGGCATTATGCAACCATCAAGGCTAAACTGTAAAACACCTTGTGCTTCTACATGCTCTTGGAATCCAGTTACCATATAATATGGATGCCTAGAGAGCCACACAGAGACCACTTACAGGTGGTGTGACCAAGAGCCCAGCGAAGGTCCCAACTGACAGCCAGCATCCACTGCCACAAGTGTGAGTGAAGACAGGTACAGGTGATTCCAGCCTCCAGGCATCAAGTCTTCCCAGATGAGGCCCAGGAGACTGTGGAGCGGACACAAACTGCTTGTCCTGCTCCCGACTCACAGCCTCCACCACTGTAATCGGATGGCTGCCTGATGTCACTATCAAAGGTGGCTTGTGATGCAGGCATAGACAAACTGAAACCATATCCCTTCCCTGATATGATACATAATCTGAGGGGTGATGCTACAAGACCTGTGATCATCCTATTTCCCAACAATCTCTCATCCAATAGCTTCAGACCAATTCATGATTTTTGCCTAAATTAGTTACAAAGGTGGCAAAAAGGACAGCTTATCCTTCTTTCTGTACTTACTAGTTGGCATTCTTTTGTGAAGACAATTTTCCTTTCCTTACTTTGTTACTTCTGTATGTTTTTATATCAGAATGGACTCAGATTCTCTTTTTAAACATTCGATGTGTTCTAATCCATTTCTGTCATTATTCACTGTGCATTCTAAGTATGGCTCGTGGGAGCCCTTTCAGTCTGGATCCTCAGTGGTACGTAGACTCACATACTGCCATCATTCTGTGAACACGTCCTTCTTTTTCATAAAATAAAATGTCCTAGGCTCACCCTGGCAATTTCCTGTTGTAGCCTTGGAACCAGCCAGTTTTCAGGGAACACTGGTTTCTTTCAAGTAGGAATGGTCATTTAGAAACCAAGATTTAGGTCAAAGGAGTGCTCACTACTACTGATGTGTCTTCACTTTCAGTGTTCTTTCAGGGAAGAAATCTAGGAAAAATACACTTCTTAAAAACCCTGAATTCATATGGATTCTGCTTGTTCCAACCTAAGACCACAAGGCTCTGTCTTTCTTCCTCCATTCCATTTTTGCACCTTCTGTCTCATACAGTGAGAACTCTAGCTCCTAACGACACAAGTGCTCATTTGCTCAGTCTACAGTACCAATAAAATAGCTTGTAATCACCATACCAAGGGAAATCAAGTCCAAGTGAAGCTCAAGGTTTTGTTTCTTCCTTAGAATACACTCTATAGAGGATGTACAGAATGCTATGTTCAAAAGTTACCTAAATTACTTTTTTAACTATACATTTTATTTTGAGATAATTGTAGATTCCCATGCAGAGCTAAGAAATAATTCAGATGATCCCATGTACCTCCCCCCAGCTTCCCCCAGTGGTAACGTCTTAGTAACTGTAGGACAATATCACAACCACCAATCTACTAATTGATGTAATCCACTAATCTTATTCAGATTTCACTAAATTTACACACACTCATTTGTGCTTGTTTAAATCTAGTTCGATGAAGCTGGTTCACCTAACCTAACTTTTTTCCTTCTGTGTGGTTTTGGTATCTGATATATAGAGTTAGGTTCCTTTAAATAATGTTTGTATTCATTTTTTCATCATCTTCGTTGACTTAATTTTTGAATAAATAAAATAACAAAATAATTTTTGAATAAACAAAACATCAACATGGTTCAAATGCCAAACTACATGGAAGGCCAAGGCGGGTGGATCATGAGGTCAGAAGATCAGGACCATCCTGGTGAAACCCCATCTCTACTAAAATATGAAAAACTAGCCGGGCATGGAGGCACATGCCAGCAGGCCCAGCTACTTAGGAGGCTGGGGAATCACTTGAACCCAGGAGGCAGAGGTTGCAATGAGCCAAGATCGCACCACTGCGCTCAGGCATGACAACAGAGCATGACTCTATTTCAAAAAAAAAAAAAAAAAAAAAAAGCCAAACTATATATAAAAAGTCTTCTCCAAGAAGTTCCATCCCATCCCCATTCCTCACTGCAAGTAACAATTCCATTAGGTCCTGGTTTATCCTTCTTGAGCTTCTTTCTGAAAAGTAAGTGAATTCAAACACTTCTTTTTTCCTCTTATTTTAGCAGAAGCACATTTCGGCCTTAGAATCTCAATTAGCAGTTGCTAATTCACAGCCTGGTGACTTAAAATCTTCATGATCTACATGCTCCTCCTACCCAAAGCGCCTTGGATGCTGCTCGGATTCTACTGCAACCTGTTCCTTCTACTCTGCGCACACTCCTCACCCTGCTGAGTCAGCTGGCTGCTTTCTCTCTTAACACATTATGGATCCAGGTTTTTCTTTTCAGACTTTCCTCATAACTCTTTTTTTTCTTCAGTCATTGACATACCTGAGAACTGGTTTACAAGAGAAAAGGGATCTGTCTATCTTAATGAAATAAATGTACTCTATTAGAGTCTGCTTGCAAAATGAATTTCTGTGATATGAAATTCACACATTCATTCATTTTCCAATGAAGTGCATTCCAGCCCACAAGGGGAAAAGTGGTCATAACATTATAATGCATTTAAAAGTGCTGCCTATGTTTTTAAGATCACATGTTCATGAGGGAAGTGAGATATTTTCAATAAAACACTGCCAATAAAACATAAAATGTTAACAATTCTACCTCAACACACTTTAAAAAATGTCACAAAATACAAATACCAAGAATGAGAGCACAACACTGTCACAGTTCTGGCAGGCTGGTCTGTTAACTCACGCACAGTTTCCAAGTACAGATAAACATCCCTGGGGTTCTGGCAATTGAAGCCAGTTTCTTCTCACCAGACTCAAACAAGCTTCATGTTAACTCTTCCTCCCAGTGCCTCGTTGCCACTTCCACATCATGTGAACTCATCAAGTCTCTTTCTAAATACCACCCACACCAGTAACACCTGCACTGGGTTCTTGGGGTCCCCGAACATGTGATTAGAAAGCAGGCCTCTGCAGCAAGCATCTTTGCCCACTAACTCACAGGATGAACATTTCTTGAGCAGCTACAAAGAGGCCGCCTAAATGAGCTGATACTTACCAGTGCTCAGAGTAAGTATCTAGTAAGTATTAGCCATTACCCTAAGCCAGACAAAGTCACTGGCTAATATCCAACAACCAACAGCAAATTATCAGATTCTACAACACATTCTATTTATTTCACCGAAAGCTGCTGTTCTCATTAGACGTCATTAGCATATCAAAAAATATTTGTCGAGTCTGACTATTTTAACAAGAGACAATGAGACGACCCATAATCCTCTTGGGAGAAGAGCAGAAACCCTACAGGTTTTCATGGTGATATTTCTAAGGGACAATCTGTGACAGGATGTGATTTTTCTGACATTTCAAGAAAAAAACAAAAATACAGTGCATTGTTTTTTAGAAGCCCTTTAGCACATTGTATAATTTGGGAAAATACCCTAATCTCCCTGGGTTGGAGTCTAAAACCTGGGATGTAGGATTCTAAGGACCTCTGAATTTAGAGGTGCTCTGTCTGAAGCACCTCTGAACTGACTGGTTTATTTGAAACTGCATGAAGTATGATGCCATCAAGAACCCTCACCAGAAGTTCTGGCAGTCTTTCATTGAAACACTATAAAACTTGAGCCCACTTCTCTCCAGCCCTTTTCCCTCTGCCCCTGGTGTTCCAAATTTCTGAGGGAAGCTCTCCCATGGCTTTTAGGTGCCACTGTGTCACTGTAGCACAAGCAGTGCGCCAGCAACTGCCAGCTGGAGGCTCCATATGCCAGCTTTCCACGTGCTCCCCAACAGTCCCAGGTGTCTAGTGACAGGCCCCGGTCTCTGCTCTTCAGAAGGCAGGCAGCCCTTTCCCTGGCAGAGCCTGTGGTGGCCAGTGCCCTGCTGGATAGGCAAACTGGCCACTGGCTCCCCAGGATCTGCGCAGGGTTAGTACTTCCCCCCAGGGCACCCTTCTCCCCTCTTCCTACTCTGGATTCTGGTGCTGTGATGAGGAAGAATCACCTTTAGCCTGGAGGGTTCAGATGAAAGCAACAGTCACACCAGTCTCACGATGGTGCAGCTGACATAGGGGCTAGGAAACAATGAGCTCTGGGCAGTGGGATCCAGAGAGGCTTACTGGTGGAGGCAATGGCTAGGCTGAATCTTAAAGGGGACACTGGTCAGGACAGGGTAGGGAGAACACATTTAATACAAGGTCCCAGAAGGAACAGAGACCTGAAGGCATACAAGGTGTACCCCAAAGCAGAAGCAGGTCCATTCTGCTGGCAGGAGTATGTGAGGTGGGGTTGGGGGAGCTGCAGACAGAAAGCCAGGAGGGGCTGGGACACACAGGACCGTGAAGAACAGACCATAAGGATGGGGACCATCCTTCTGAGTAGGGAACTGGCAGGCTCTCTTGTGTGGTAATGAGAAATGTGGACTAATTGAGGCTGTCAGACTAAAGGCAAGGAGATTGTGAAGGTCCAGGTAACAGATGATGAGGCAGTATGGATGGAGAGGAGAAAAGGGGAAGTACAGGAATGGAAGTACAAGGAAAGGGAGAGGAAGGAGCCCAGCAGACTGTGAGTCTTCTGCTGTGGTGGTAAAAGGGGACCATTCATTGCATGTTTCCAGGGGATGATGATGGTTTCTATATGCAGCCTCAGGTGATAGGGAGCCCTTCAGACAGAGCTGCCCAATGAGTGCCCTCTCACGGCCACACGGTACAAATCCTGAGTGGGCTTGGCTGCCTGTGCCCTCTCCCTGCCCGGACATTGGCCAACTCCATCTGGTCTGGCCTGTGACCTCCACACTGGCACGTGCAATGTTCTCCTCCTAAATTAATGGCTCCACTCTTATTCCTAAGGTATCTTTCAGGTTCCACTTTACCATGAACACTTTAACTGGTCCCAAGATCAGGAACACATCTATAGGAAACACTTTCTAAACACTAGTGTTACACCTAGAGTAAGTGGTAAGGCACACAGAGGAGCTGAGTTCCAAGGACAGCCTTGAGAAGGACAGTCCTGAGGCGTTATGAGTTCCTGGGACAGCACTTCATAAGTGGCATGGAAGCTGACTCTCTGGAGGGGACCCGACCTGGCCTGAGATCCAGAGTAATCAGAGCAGCGAGCTGGGTTCTGTGGGGCCGGGGCCATCTCCATTTCTGATAGCAAATCTTCCCATCCTTTCAAAAGACGAATCACAGCTTCAACAATGGAGACAAGGGTAGAGATGTGAAGCCAGCCTGCCTCTGGTTTATATCCCACTCCTGCCACTTAACAAGCTGTGTGGCCTTGGGCAAGCTACACACTCTCTGAGGCCCAGGTTCCCACTGGCACAGTGGGAATACCTGCATCTACTTACTAGACCTGTGTGTGACTAGAGATAAAGCCCCTGGTGAAGTGTCTGGTCCATAAGCACTCAACAAAAGGGAGCAGTGGCTGGTCCCTGCATGCAGGTAGAAGAGAATGTCAAGGCCACAGACCTCTGGGAGACGTCATCCTGCCCACTCAGTGGTGATGCCTAGCAGGTGCTGCAGAGGCCACAGAAGCCGCAGAAGTTCTTATCACGGCACTCCAGCCAGCCCCACCCCTATGGATTAGGTCCCTTTGGCTGACCAACCTGAACCAACCCTTAGCTGAACTGGCATCTCACATCCTGAATCAACAGCCATAGGGGAGGAAAGGAAACTCATGCAGTTGGAGTATTTCTGACCACAGACAATGAAGACTTCCCTCCTCAGCTCTTACTCTGCCAACACCACTGGTGATACTGGTGAAGCATGCACTGAATAATAGACTTGAAAGAACAGACAAATAAAGCAAGGCAGGGCGAGAGAGCTTCAGGAGAAAGAGGGGAAAAAAAAGACAAACCTTCTACTCACTGCACTTGAGCAACCACCAGGTCTCATTCAGGCAACACAGGAAGAGCAAGTAGGCCTGCGGTCTGTTCCCAGCTCCAGCACTAGCACTGTTTCTCATATAGAGAGATGACAGGGCTTACATGGCCTCTACTTACTCTTTGAATATCCCAAAATACATTGCAAACCAGGATTTTCGATGTAATGAGGAACGCCTACTGGAAACATACAAGTGTTCACGTGACGGTGGATATTTACGACCAGTCCTGTTCAAGGAAGTAGCAAGAGCAGCTGTCCCAGGACTGTAGATATCTTGCACAGTGCTGACCAGAAGGTAGAGGGACAGCAGCCCCTGTCAAAAAAGCATATGCCCGTGTTGAGACTCTGAAACTTGGAAACATACAAGGGGGAAAGAATAAGCTATCCTCAGCTCCAACAAGCCTAAAAATCACACCTTACCAGGCTCACTACTCACAGGGTGAGGACAGGGCTCCCTTGGGGGAACATGTCATCCTGAGGAGAGGGAGACCTACAATTTGATGAACACAGAGGTGATTTATTTTGCATGCTTCTAGGAGTGAAACTCCTGAGAATCCCTGACCTAACGGCCTCAAGGTGGCTGTGGAGGAAACTTTCGAAGCACGGACGCCTAACAGAGTGCAGGAAGGGCAGGGGACCAAGCAGCAACAAAACAGAGTGGCCCAGGCTGATGAGAACGGGGTCAGGAGAGCCGAGGCACAGACAAGCTGATCCTTTTGGAAAATGTTAAGGACCAAAAAAAGGCCTTTTAAAATTGGATTAGGAGTGATAGAAACAAGAAGGGATAGGCCCATATTGGGGTGAAAGGTGTTCAGTTAACAGATGAGAGAGAGTAAGAGCTACTAAACTCCCATTTTCTATCACGGAGAACAATCTTCACACTGAAAAGGGTGAATCAAATGCTGATATGAGGGAATTGGAACGCACGTCAGGAAAGAGATTGTGAGAGAACATCTAGTCACACTAAATGAATCCAAATCTCCTGACCCAGATGAATCACAGCTCAGCGCAGAATTCACTCACCGAAGAGACTTGCTCACTGCAGGCACTCTTGAGAATTCAGAGAAAATGAGAAGATGCCCAAGACAAGACAGTGTCCAATTCAGCAAAGGGGAGAGAAGGCAGATGCTTTGCAAACTACAGATTGGTGAACTGGACACAGATCCCTGGCAGAACTTTGTGGTCCAGAAATGCAGCCACCAGAAGCCAGCCCAGCCCAGGCTACGGGAGAACAGGTCAGGCCAGACCCACGTCATCACCTTTTGTCTTTGTCTATTCTAAGGGAATAGAAGTCCCTGTGCTCAGGTCTGAATACACTAGCCATATGCAGAATGTGAGAATGTGGCTTCCTACAGCGTGTACACTAAGGCAGCCCGAGGGAGCTGTGCTGAGGAGTGGAAGCCCCAGGGTGTGCTGTGGAAGACAGTTCCTCACAAGCAGGCACAGCACAGTGCCATCCAGCTCCACCCAGGCACCAGGACGTGAAGGATGGGAACAAAACCAAAAGGAGAAGTATTGGATCACCTCCTGCAAGGAGTGCCTGAAAGTACTGGGAGAACGGTTTAGGGGAAAAAAACCAAAGTCAGCCCTTAACTCCCCAACCTCCATACATACAGGAGGCTGCAGGTGGGTGCTGTGTGGCTCTGTAACAGCTGTGGCAACTCCGCAGGGTGGGAGTAGAAGCAACAGGTCCTCAGGAGGAGGAAGTGACTGAATATCTCGCTATACATCCTAGTAGGCATGTTCATATCTTATCTCAAGGAACCCTTAGCAACACTCCAGGAAGGTCCATTAAGAATGAGGAAGTGAGGCTCAGGAAAGTTAACTAATGCAGTTAGCAAGTGCTAAGGACAGGAGTCGGGCCCAGGGATGAACCCAAAACCCGGGCTTTTCCAACGTAGGAACTTCCAGTCAGCAGCTAAGCCATCGCCAGCTGGGGTGACATCAGGAAAACATCCTGAAAAATGCCTTCTAACAGGGGAGATTCCAACAATGATTAGAATGGGTAAAACAGGATTTCAGAAAGCAACAAATGTGATCACTTACTTAGTAATAAATAAGTACAGATCCAAAACAATTTTTTGCCCATCAAATTGACAAACTTAAAAAATGATGAAAATAGAGAAAGGGGAGGTTTTAAACTTATAATAAATTACACAGATTTTAAATATCTAAATATCAAAAGTAATATCTATAAAATTAAACCAACATCAGGAAAATAATGATAAACAGAGGTTAATAATTCATATTATATAAAGAAGTCATATAAAGATAAACTGCCTAACAGAAAACTGGCCAAATGATATTTAGAAGCAAGTCTCAAAAGAAGAAATAAAAAGGCCCAATAAACTTATGAGAAGATGCTCAGCCATATTAACAATTATATGCAAAATTCTGTACCATCACCATGCTGTGATGGTATAGGTGTGGGGCAAGCAACTCCAAAACACTTTTTGTTGGTACATATTTTTGAAGAGAAATTTGGATGTATCCATTGAAATTAATTGTAAAAGATAAAAATAATCTTAAATGTCCATGCACAGGAAACGATTAAATAATGGTAATTCCTATCACACAGTCATCAAAAGGAACAAAGGAGACTGGTGTGCAGAGAGACCTGATGTGCAAAGCTGTCCCAGATGTACTGCTCTGTGCAAGTTACACAATTAACCTGTGACATAATAAACTGTGACCCTATTTGTTAAAACAAACTATGTTTGTATTATTCACACAAATAAGGTTGCTTAAAATGTATGGAAGAATACACACCGGCAGTTAGTTCTGGAGATTAGGAGCAATATTTTGCATGCTTTCATACTGTTTTTAAAATTTTTTGGAAATGTGAATTATATGAGTAATTAACTTAAAAAGTGGAAAGGAAACTACCCAATGCTTATGAAAGCCAAGTGAGACTGGCACTGTCACATGCCACTGGAAGAGTGAGAGCTGCTAAATCCCCTACCACATGGCAACCTGGCAACCAAAAGCCTTATGATGTGCAGGGTCTACAGCCTAGTAACCTCAATTCTTCATCTGTTTCTCCTAAGAAAACAAGTTCAGGCAGCCAGAAAGTTTGTTAGAGTAATCTGTTTTTTTCCTAACGGGAAAAGCCTAAAGCAACTTAACAGCACAATGATAGGGAACTGCTGGGGTAAATGATGGCACATCCACAACAAGAAGCAATACACAGCCAGGTAAGTCTAGAAATAGATTTGATGAGAGAGGGTTCAAAATAGACTGCATTTTAAAAAGGTTATCAAATGGCATGTATGGTTACAATCTCATTTTTGCAAATATTATAACATTAGTAATAATCCATAGCAGAAGCCAGTCTAGGCATGCATACACCAAGAGATTTAGAATGGTTACCTCTCCAGGTGAACTGACTTGGCCAATTTCATTCTATTCTTTGGGATTATCTGTGTTGTTTTTTTTCCTACATGAACATGTGTTACTTAAGACATGACTATAAACAATTTGTTTTTTTTTTAAAAGCAATGCTGCCCATGGCTAAGCTCCAGGCAGATGGTTGGGTAATTCCCATGACACCAAGTACCAAGACAGAGTTTTTAGGACTGAGAGGGTCTGGCTCCCCTGCTGGCACCAAACAACACTCAGTTACACTCAGAGAGGAACTCCATCTACATCCATCCACCTCAGCCCATGCTCTACTACTGGCTGGTCTCTGATGCAATCTGTCCTCACCACAGAGCTGCCTTATAATTCTCAGGTGTTGACCAGGACCTGAGCTGGACTCTGTTGGGGGGAAGTGAGTTAGGTTATGCCACCACCATGTGGTGGCCCTATAAAGAAGCCACAATGGAAAGTGGTCAGAAAAAGCTTCCAGGGTAGGCAGGGCTTGCCAGGTGACCTTACTCTCTAGGGACAGATGATGCTGCTGCAGCATGCCAGGTGTGACTGGAGAAGGGCCTGGAGCCACAGGCAGGGACCATATCACAGAGCCCTGCAGGCAAAGCTAAGGAATCTCAGCTCTCTCCTGAATGCAGTGAGAGCTACTGATGAACTCTAGATAGAGTCTTCCTGCAACAAGTGAATGCTGGATCATGGGTGGAGGAGGTTTTGGCTTCAGTTCAAGTGAGAGATTAGCAAGGGGCCACCATCATGGAGGGAGGATAGAGACAGCATGGGAGACATTAGTTTAATGACATGGGCAGGACTCGGTCACCAGTGGAGTCGGGGTGGCACGAGCATCTGTTTTTCTTCTTTTTGAGACAGAGCCTCACTTTGTTGCCCAGGCTGGAGAGCAGTGGTACGATCTCAGCTCACTGAAACACCTGCCTCCCAGGTTCAAGCGATCCTCCTGCCTCAGCCCCCTAGTAGCTGGGATTACAGGCATGTGCCACCATGCCCAGCTAATTTTTGTATCGTTTCAATTTTAGTATATGTGCTGCCAAAGCAAGCATGACCCAGCTAATGTTTGTATTTTTTAGTATAGACGGAGTTTCATCACACTGGCCAGGCTGATGTCAAACGCCCAACCTCAGGTGATCTACCTGCCTCAGCCTCCCAAAGTGCTGGAATTACAGGCATAGGCCATCTCAGGCGCCTGGCTCAGCATCTGTTTTATAGCCAGCCCCAGCAGAGGCCCACAGCTAATATCAGATTGCCCTTCTCAGCATGTCCCCCTACCCAAGGGCCAAAGGCCAAAGGAAAATACCAAACGGGTTCTCCTGGTCAAACAAGCTAATCAAGGCTGGACAGGGAAGAGCAGAGAATGGAAGGAAAGGAAAAGGCCTTAGAGTACCCATTTTATTAAAATTATCTGTTTAACAGTCTTTCCCAGCAGGGATAGGTGGTAACCTGCACACACGATGGACAGGCACTTCTGGCTCTTCAACCCATAAGTACCTATTTAAGAGGCTTAATGTGCCAGGGGAAAATATCAACACACAATAACGCTGGAGCAGGAAATGCTGCATATTCATGTAGCTGCTGCCGGCTACGGTGTAGGAATCACTTCAAGAGTAGGTACGGATTCAGCCTCTGCTTAAAAGGACCCTAGCAACAATAATGGAAGAAATGACATAAATCAGCAGCAGTGAACATCAACTTAACCATGAGATTAGCCCTTGGCCTTGCATGACAATTTCACCTCTCCTAACAAGGTATGTATTTGGCTTTTCCTGGAGCACTGACCTTTACTACTCTGGACCAGGTCCCATGCAATGAAAGAGAACAGGAGAATAAGAACCTAAGAGTACGCAACAAGGCGCTGGCATGAAATCCCGGCTGGGGTCTGCTGTCGGAGATGACAGGCTTAATGCCTGAGAACTCACTGCAGTGTGGTGGTTCTGGAGGATGCTGACTTATACCAAAAACAAACAAAGAAACAAAACACCTGGAAGATGATATTTTTGAGAAAATCAGAGAAACTAATGTCAATTCTCTGAGGCAAGATGATATCATTTTAGTTATATAAGAAAATGCCCACAGTTTTTACAGATGCATACTGAAGTATGTAGGGGGAAACTTCATGGTCACTAGGGTTTGCTTTAAAGTACTTAAGAACAAAAGAAAAAAGGCAGAGAGACGAGCGAATGCGGCAAAATCCTTAAGTCAGGGGACAGGGAAAGAAAAACTCGGTGCACTGTTCCACCCAGAGTAAAGACCATTGTAGGTGATTTAGTACAGATTCAAACAATCCTCTGAGCAGCTGGCCCAGTACGGTCAACTGGTGAATAAGTGATCTCCTGAATTTAGCCTGCCAAGGCCTATGGAGAGCAAATTCTAACTACTCCCTACAATCCCAAATCATTCATGTGACAACTGGTATACGTTTCTAAGGCTGTTTCTTTATCTGTAAAATGGGAATGACAGGAGTCCCTTCCTCACAGGCTTGTTCAAGGCTGTAACAAATTAGTACATGCGACACACTCAGGTCGCATTAGGCACTTTTGCAGCAAGGACTCAGGCAAAGTCAATGATTACTGTTATCGCCCAGCTCACTGGATCACTGTGAAGGTCAAGGGAGTCCATGCAGGTGAAGTGCTTGACTAGTGCTTTGCATGTGGGACCCCTCAATAAATGTTAACTACTGGGCACCAAGAAAACCAGCTTTGGAGACAGAGAGGTACAGTCTGTTAGTAATATCGTATTAATTCATTTAATTCTCAAAACCACCCTGAGAACTACTATGATTCCTATTTTACAGAAGTAGAGTCTGAAAGACCTGATTATATCTTGGCTCCGAGGTTGAACAGCTCCTGCCAACTCTCGACCTCTCAGTGTTGTCATTTTCATTTGTGATTCTCCCCGCACTCCCAATCCTACTGTCATGAAATCTAACTGGCAGGTCTTGTGCACTGTACTTCGCAAACCGCAGGTGTGCAGTTGATTCAGCAGGGTTCCTGGCTCAGACATCCACCCCAGAGAAGCCTGGCTGCAAGGCCCAGGAGGGCCACAGCCTCTCTAGTGTGCAAGAGAGGTTGCAGTTTCTGCTTCCCCTCACCTCAGAGATTAGTGTGAGATATATGAGAGGATTTCTGCAAAGTAGGAGGTAAGACTGAGGTAAAGAAACACATCTTCAGCAAACGTACCAGAAGCAGGATGCAGAGTAGACTCAGAGGAGGGGGGATGATGTGGTAGTCATGGAAGTAGAGGCAGTGAGGGAGGTGATAATGGCAGTAGTGGCGGGAGAGGGAGCAGCAGCGGCAATCAAAATGGTGGTGGCAGTGAAGGTGTGGAGGTGGTGGGGGAAGAGATAGAAGCAGAGATTGCAGAGGTGCAGGTGGAGGTGGTAGAGGAGGAGGAAGTGATGGAGGAGGAGGAAATGATGGTGGAGGAGATGTTGGGGGAGAAGTGATGGAGGGTGGAGATGGAGGAGGAGGTGATGGTGGAGGAGGAGGGGGTGGTGAAGGAGGAGGGGGTGGTGGAGGAGGTGGTGATGTTGGAAGAGGAGGGGGTGGAGGAGGAGGAGGTAATGGTGGAAGAGGAGGTGGTGGAGGGTTGAGGAGGAGAAGGAGGAGGTGATGGTGGAGGGTGATGGTGGAGGGAGAGGGGTAGAGGAGGAGGAAGTGATAGTAGAGGAGATGATGGTGGTATAGGAGGTGATGGGAGAAGACAGAGGAGGAAGTGACGGTGGAGGAGGTGGTGATGGTGGAGGAGGTGGTGGTGATGGTGTAGCTGGTGGTTGTGGGGGAGGAGAATGAAGTGGTGGCAGTAGTGGTAATGGTGGAGGTGGTGATGAAGGAGGAGGATGATGAGGTAGTGCTGGTGAAGAAGGAGGAAGAATAGGAGGAGGATGAGGTGGTGGCGGAGGTGGAGGAGGACAAGGAGAATAAAGTGGCGGTAGTGGTGGCAGTGGTGGTAGTGAGGGAGGTGGCAAAGGAGGAAGATGAGGTAAGAGTGGTAGAAGTGGAGGAGGAGGTGGTGGAGGTGGAGGAGAAGGTGCTGATGGTGTAGGAGGAGGTGGTGATGGTGGAGGTGGAGGAGGTGATGGTGGAGGAGGTGGTGGTGATGGTGTAGCTAGTGGTGGTGGGGGAGGAGGATGAAGTGGTGGCAGTAGTGGTGATGGTGGAGGCGGTGATGGAGGAGAAAGAGGAGGAGGATGAGGTAGCGGTGGTGATGAAGGAGGAGGAATAGGAGGAGGATGAGGTGGTGGCGGAGGTGGAGGAGGATGATAAAGTGGTGGTAGTGGTGGAGGAGGTGGCAGGGGCAGGGGTGGGAATGGGAATTTTTTATTAAGTGCTTACTGAGAGCTACTCCTGGAGAAACACTTAGTGTGAGCTATCTTATTTCTTCTCATAATGATCCAAAGAAGTAGAAACTTTGTATAGATGAAGAAAGTGAAGTTCAGCAACGAGTAAAATCACTTGGTTGAGGATATTAATGGTTAGTATACATGTTGGGAAGCCAAGACTTAAAAGCACCTAACTTCAGAGCCTGTGACCTTAACCACTGTCCTCACACTACAGGAGAAAAACTGTAGGACTGCTGGACAGGGATACAAGGAGGCAGAGTCCTTGCTATATTATTCATTAGCTGTGTGACCTTGAGGAACAATGACATCAACAGCAGTAGCAAGGATATGTTACAGCAGCTAGCCTGTAGGTTGTGTCCTTTATTACGTAAGCCAAAATGCAACTCTAGTGTCCTCCTGTTAAAGATTAAGGCCCCCAGTGCTCAAGGGCTTAAGTGACTTGATCATAAGGCCAGTAAGTGGTAAAATCCTAATTCAAACTCAGTTCCCTCTCAATCTAAAAACCCAAGGCTTACCACCATACCAAGAAACTCTCAAACAAACTGCCCTGGGCCATTTTCTCATTTGTGCAAAGAACTGGGCTGGGTCAATGGTTATCAATTTCTTTGTATCTTCCTGTCTCACTGATCACATTTATCAAAGGACCTGGTCCTACCAGGACAAGTGCACAAAAGCTCATCTTGCTAAGAAAGGCAGTCATCTCTAAACAATATGCTATTTCACTTCTCACTTTCAATACAAGGCTGAGAACATATAAAATGGTAACTTTTATGGTGGTACCATTACTAAAGAAAGGTGTTAATGGGCTAACCAGTTGGCGGTACCCTTCTTTAGCCCAACCTTTTGAAAAACTTTGATTCAAAAGTCCCTTGGGCTCAGACTTGTCACTCAGCAGGTTAGAGAGTGCTTCCCATAACAGTGGGAGGTGGGCCTTTTCCCCCAGGGAAGCGTTCCTGCTGTATTGTTTACAGGTCATTGTTACCAGCTCCCTCTGAATTCCCACGGCTCTGGCAGCTTCTCTCTACAGGCCTGTCACACTCACATCCTCATGGTGGGGTCCATTTTGAATCTCTGGTGCAGACTCTGGGCCTGACAAAAGGTAGGCCTCTCTCACATCAGCAAGTGGCAGCTCTTCCAATGAGACACACCCCTCACTGAGCACGTGTCTGGAGACCTCCTCCTCTCCAGCACCGGGGAACCTGAACCCTACCTGGAACCTAGCTTCAGTCTCCATGACAGTCCAGTATGAGCACCCTTGACACAGCTTACGGGGCTTTCATGCCAGCATGAGTGAGGCCTCACTTCATCCTCGGTGTCTCTGATAGGCAGTATTTGGCACGACTGACCACATTCTTCCTGGATCCTGGACTCTTCTCCACTCGCTGATGCGGGAGGCAGTGGGAGGCAGTGCATGGCGGTGGAAGAGCAGGCTCTGGAGCCCCAAGGATCTGACTTCATCTGTCAGCTGCGTGCATGGCTTCTGGCAGCTGCTTCAGCCTGCTTCCCGGCTTTTGCATTTGTAGAACATGTGTACTATAATCTACCTTACAGGGTTGCTGCAAGGATTCACGATGACTTAAGTAAGAGGGTCTGGCATGTAGCATATGCTCACAAAATTATAGTGACTGTCATTCTGTAGGACACTGTCTACACTTCTCCATCATGTGCTGGTCATCTCTGCCTCATAAATGCATGCCTAGAATGAAACTCACAACCTTTCCCAAGTGTAGTGGCTCACCTAAATTTTCTCTTTCTCTTAATGGTACCATTATTCTTTCTCAGGCCTGCCTGTTTTCCCAGCTGCACCACCTGTGGCCTCCCTTCCCACAGAGCACCTCGCTGGGGCCGAGCTCTTCAGCCAGAAGCGCCAGTTTCTCCAGGAGCGGTCCCGCACACGACCCAATGACATCCTGCTCTCTGCAAACAGCTCCCACCGAGAAGCCTTCTAGGCAAAGGCTCTCTCCTTCTCCTCCTCCTCCTCCTCCTCCGGAACCCTGCTGCGTCACTGTTTCCTCATTGCATACATACATTCCCTTCTTTATTCCTGCAAACATTTACTGTGCACCTACTCTATGCCAGGTGCTGCATCCCCAGCCCTTGGCGATGAATCACCTGATGAATCAGACCAGCAAGGACTGTGCTCGCAGATGCAGAGCAGACAGCCACAGGCACTGACAAGACAGAGTGTGGCAAGTGCTAGAATACGCACAGGGACAAAGCCTTAGTGGGAGACAGAAGATGGAGTGGCAGGCGATTCTGTGGTGCCTCTGGGGCATGCCAGTGAGGTGTGGCTCCACACCCAGCCCCCATCCTGTGCCCATGCCCCTCGTCTCACAGTACCCAAACAGGGTTTTAGCAGCTCTCCTAAGCAACCCTGTCAGAAGAGGAGGCACTCAGAATTACAGAACTCAGAGGCGACAAGAGCCCAGCAGGCTGGATGCAGACAGATGTGGTCTCGCAGAGGGCTTGCCGCACTCCGGCTGTGTCTCTCCATAAGGCAAGCAGCCTCTCCCTGCTGGTCTGTCCTCCAGTCATGCAAGGAAGAGAGGCAAACACACAGAAGGGTCTGGAAGGACCTGGAAAAGGATGTCCAAGGCCTGTAAGATCCCTGGGCTTTGGAAAGCAGGCCCTGAGCAGAGCCCTGCAGGCCATGAGAGTGCCTGGCAGTGACGGGCAGCAGAGGCCATGGAACACCCCTGCCAGCCTGCCTTCCTCAGCCACAGCCCACTTTCTATGAAGCCTCACATGCTGACTCTCCTGAGCACAGAGCCAGATGATCTCTCAGTGACTGAACACACCTGTAACTAACACCAAGGTCATGAAAGGAAGCCTTACCCCCCACCACCACATGATCCCTCCTGGTCACTGCTGCCCCCACAGGGTAACTGCCATCCCAATTGCTAACGCCACAGATGTGCTGTGCTGCTTTCACCCCTTCCATGAATGGAATCGCAGTTTGCAGGTCCTCTTCCTTAGCTGGCTCCTTTGCTCAGCAGTGTGTCCGGAGTTCCAGCAGCAGCGCCTGCAGCTGTGGAATGCTCAGTCTCATGCAGCACCTCCCTCTCTCCTGTTGATCTTCAGAGCTATCATGAGCGATGCTACCATGGATGTTCTACAGCCTCTCTTCTGGTGAACCTGGGGGTACATCTGCACTAGGTGCAGAATGCTGGGTCCTGGGGCATACCCACGTTCAGCTTTAACAGCACTGGCTAGCAATCTTCCACAGTGGCTAGGCCAACTCACACCCCACCAACAGCATCTCAGAATTTAGGTTACACCATATCCTTGCCAACCCTTGGAGCTGTCGTTTCCACTTTGACCATTCTTCCAAGTGTGTAATGGTATCATGTTGTGGTTCTAATTTGTAATTCCCTGATGTGTAGTGAGGATGAACTCTTTTCATGTTTGCTGACCATACCTTTTCTTGTGAAGTAGAAATCCTGTATGTAATTTCTCCTCCTCTAAATATCTTGTGTAGCTTGTGTTTTTCTATACACCAAGGGACAAGGCAGAGACCAGTGTGCCTGGGATAGGCATGTCTGTTGAGCAGTGTCAGCGAGCAAACGGCAGGGCTGTCGGGATCAGATGATGGTCTTTTCTTAAGAAAGCTCAAACAGCAGCAGGGAGTACAAGGTGGGAAAGGGCTGACTGCTCAGAGGCAGGGCAGAGAGGCGTCTGAAAGGTGCAGGGAGGAAGACTTCAATCCTGGGGGAAGGAGACAAAGTCCAGGAAGAATACATTTCTCCCTTCCCTTTCTTCCTGACTGGGGTTTTGACGCTTATCCTGAAAAAGACCTTCTCTGCTTTATAGCTGCTGAGTTTGGAAAAAGTGAGACCAAGCATTTTGCAGAGCTGGGAGGTCCTCTAGTCACATGGAAGACTGCATACGAGCATCCTCCCATCTGGCATCCTAATCCTCGGCACCTCCCTTCCCTCCCAGACCTGACTGCGGATTTCATGAGGCGGGAGCCACAGCTGTCTGTACCATCTCTGCACCTGGCATTTAGCAGACCTAAATCGATGTGGTGTGAATGAAGGCAGGCCATTTATTGAAGAGGAGGAAGAGGACAGAAATAACATGGAAGAGAACTGGATACTGAGGTCGGGTACTCTGATGGCTGCTTGATACACACCACCACTCACCCCAAAACAGCTGGCAGGTTAGTCCTAAATCCCCATTTCAAAGATAAGGAAACCGAGGCTAGAGAATGTAACAACATGCTCAGGGTCACAAGGCTGCTACATGATTGAGGCAGAACTAAACTGAGGTCTACTGGACCTCAAAACCTACTCGTCCCTACCACCCTACTCAGCCCCATGGTTGACTACAGAAGACAAGGCCTTGGCCAGCCACAAGTGGTCAACTCCATGGGCCCATAGGGTCTCCTTCAGAGCCACCCAGCATCAAGGTTTCTACTAGAATACAATAAAGGGTTCTGGTTCTAAAGAGGCACAAGTCACCCTTGGCCCCATGATAGCTGAATCCAGGCCATGTGTGGGTGAATCCCACTCCTAGTTCTTTTGCTTCCTGCAGAAAATTACAAAGTGTCAGCTGAGCAAAGGCTCTGAGGCCAGGGGTGCCGTGGAAGCACAGGTAAGATGGCGAGGGGTTCAGCAGCAATGACTCACGACAGCACAGGCAGTCAAGGGTCTCCCCTTCCTGGTCCATAAGCCCATATGGCAGATGCACCTGAATGTGTGTTTGGAGTTTCTGAGCTAAGGAATATGGGAGTGGCCAACTCGGAGGCCCATTCCTTATCTATGAGAAACATCTGAACCTTCAGCCCTTGTGAAGCAGTGAAGTGAAAATCCATGGAACATAGCCGTACAGGACACTGAGGCCCTTTGTTTTGGGTTAAATCAAGCTTGTCCAACCCAGAGGCCACAGGCTGCATGCAGCTCAGGATGGCTTTGAATGCAGCCCAACATAAAGTCATAAGCTTTCTTAAAACATTATGAGACTTTCTTTGTGATTTTTAAAAAAAAATCTCATCAGCCATCATTAGTGTTAGCCCAAGACAATTCTCCTCCCAGTGTGGCCCAGGGAAGCCAAAAGATTGGCCACCCCTGGGTTAAATGAAGGCTGCCAGGTAGAAGCCGTTAGCGAGAGTGAAATGCTACAGAAACTGCATGCTGTCTGTGAGTAGTGGTTCGTTGGCTCAGCTGGCCCCGGGGCCTTGTGGTTCACCTGTTCATCCCACTGCCACTGGACTGTCCCCGTATGTAACTTTTAACTGCCACTGTATGTAACTAATAAAACCCTGTGTCTCATTTTCTGGGTCTGGGCTCTTCTTTGACCTCTCAAACATGGTGCCATCCCTACTGAAGTTAATAGGGGTCCTGCGGGAACATGCCCACTTCTGTGGACAACGGCCTTGTTTCGTGACACTGTCAGATGTGCAGAAATACCTGGGGATTGCATGGCCCCAGCCTGCTGGATACTGCAAGGCCATCAGAGAAAAGCCTGATGTAGCCCAGAGAGAAGGCTTCGCCATCCCAGAGAGCAGGTGTTGGGGTCAGGTCACCTTTGATGATAAAAATCCATCTCAGCATGCACACATGCTCATCCATTAATCCAAACCTGAAGCACTATGACATGAAATAGAACCCCAGTATTGCTGTACGCCAGCACCTGCCAGCACACACCAACACTTTTACAGGCATTACTTCCCTTAATCCTCCCAGTAACTCCCAGCAGAAAGCATTAATGTCTCCATTTTACAGATGGAGACACCAAGCTGAAAGGAGGCACAGTGACTGAATTGCTGCATGGGAGCCAAGGCTCCTGGGCCCTGGTGCCCACGCTCCATCAGCTGCACCATACTCAAAGCCCAGGCTGCTTCTTCAGGTGCTGTACAAGGCTGTCACAAGGCCCATGTGTTCTCAACAGCTCACTGCTTTCTGTCGGGAAAGGGAAACAATATTCCTCGCTTAGATCTTACAGCGTGGCTTTGAGGAACAATTACTCAGAAATATTATAAAGCACAGGAGCCCTACAAAATGAGATTTCCATGCTCAAGGATAATCATTTAGGAAATAAATACTACAGACAAAAGATTCCAGAATTCTCTTCCTCCTTGAAAATGAGTCTGGATTTTGTGCAGGCTTTCCTTACCTGCCAGTCTCAACAGGTAGAAGGTGGGGGCTGACCAGCCTCCCCGGGTGGACGGCAGCAGGATTCCAGCCAGCCCCTTGGATACACCACGGCTCAGCCAACAGCCCCAGCCCTCAGCCTCCCCATCTCAACCTGCTCTCACCCGGAACTGTACTCTAAGCTGTTCTGGGTGGTCAAAGATGATGTTGCAGCTTATCCAACTTTCCCCCGAACAGGTTTTTACTGTCAATTCCTAAACTTAAAGGAAATGGGGGAAAAAAGGAAAGGGATGTGATGACTGGAAGGTCCTGGAGCCGTGTGTACAGAAGCTAGAAATGTCAAGGTCTGCGAGTATTCAACAAATTAAAGTGGAATCGTATAAAAGCAACAGCTAATAAAAAAAGATTGTCAGATGCTGTGTTTTCCATCTTCCCAGCCATTACAGGAATAAAATTATCCGAGGAGAAGATCGAAAACCTTTTTCAAAACTAATACAATTAAGCCTCATTCTTCTGCCTCCTTTCTGCCTCTCCCCCTGGCTCTCCTTTAATCCTCCTATCTCCCACACCAATCTCCATTTCCTGAGATGTTGGAGGTACTTTCCTTTTTTTTTTTTTTTTTTAATATTATCACCAGCAAAATGCTGTATTTAAGAATCAGAAAGGAGATCATGCTTTTGCACCTCCTTCTGGAAGCGTTTAATAACTCTTCACAATCATCTAAGAAACCTCGATTTTTAAAAAGCCCACTCCTATATACGTAAGGACTTTGGACTTCACTTAGACGAGAAAGAAGTCTCATCTAGAATTTCCTCTCCTTCAGTAAGGAAGAGACTTGGTTTCTAGGAGGAGAACTAGGGTAGAGATGAGAGAGGAGAATGACAACGGGAAAACAGATTTTAGAGAGGCAAAAATGCTGTGAGGCTCTTTCCCTGCCATCCCAAACAGAGATACGTACACATGTCTCTAGCAGCTAAGTCCAGAGAAGGAAACATGGGGAGCACAGAGGAGGCCAAAGAATTGCACAAATAACAAAACAAAAAACAAAAATAAAAAAACCCTGTGCCTATGAACATATGGGCAACTGTGATAATTAGAGCTATGGCTGGTGGAATCTTTTTTACCCTTTTCTGGGATCTCAAATCACAATCCTTGTCATTATAAACTACAGTCAAACCTGTGCGTGAGGCTGCTCTGTGAAAGATTTGCTTGTTAAGGGCCACTCGGAAAGCGGCTCAGAGGTGCAGTGCCGATCCTCAGACTGTGGGATGTCACCATCAGCACTCTGTGTTCATGGCATGTCAACTCTGGCCATCCCCTAAACACCTGGCAAAGGTGGACAAGCAGGTGTTCATGGGGCATGGAAGATTCTCCCTCATTTCCACACTGCCTGGAAATCCAGAAACCCACATTTCTGCCAGGCTCCACTGTGGCATGCCACAGGAGAAAACCCCTGTGGAAATCAGACCCCTTAAGCAAACTGTCAATTTCAAAGCTCCAAACCGTGACAAATGATTTGCGAAGATTTGCCTGCAATAAGCTGATGGCTCAGGTTGCTTGGCATGCCGTCTCAGGCATGAGGGAGAACAATTTTCTTTTTTAACCTCCCAACCATCCCCTCCCACGTTTTAAGCCATTTCTTTGAAAAATCTGTCATGATCCACAAATTAAACCAAAAAATAAAGTAAGCAAGTTACCAAATGAATTTTCAAGAGTCATTGTAGGCTTTTTTTTAAGGCATGATGATGTGTCTTTAAATCTCATTCATTTCAAAGGCTTATCTTTAGAAAAGCAGTGAGTGTGCAGCCATAGTGCACTTTGATCTTCCCGACTCCCAGGAGAAAATCAATAATACAACTTTAATGTATTTGTATAGCAAGACATCACGTTATTATTATTTTTACCAAATGCAGCTTAACTAAAGTAGAAAAGGTATACTGGGACTCAGCACCGCCCTGTGGTGAAAGTGAATTTTTTTCTAAAACTGAACTACTGTACAGCCAGGCACATTCAACAACAACAACAAAAAAAGTGGGGGTGGGGAGACAATTAAAAACCAATTATCTCCATGAATTCAACTTGTTGAAAGGCCCCATTTGGGTGCCTGCTGCAGAATGCAGGAGGGCATGTCCAAGGAGTGATTGGCATTTGGGCGAGTGGGCGCTGGGCCTGCGGGCTCCTCGCCCCAGCCCCCAATGATGGTGGTGTGTTCTGGTCAGATGCCTTCAGGACCTGGCCCCAAGAAATGCAGCCAAGCAGCAGTCTTACCTTCCTCTCAATACGCCCCAGCTGCTCCTTGTAGAAGGTGTCACGGCGTCTTAGCTCTGCCTCTCTGCTCTCCAGCTCCCTGGCCTGCTTGGAAGAGAACAAAGCCCATATTAGCCAGCAGCAATGGTACTGGACTGGTGCTGCAGGGAGAAGGCACCTGACTTTTCTGCTCACATTCATAATGAGAACAGTAGCAACAATGAATTGAAAACCTTATGATATGCCAGATCATTCACATATATTGTGCTAAATTTTCACAACAAGCCTTCGAGATGGGTAGCCTTTTCACAGATGATGAACAATAACATTTAGGATTATGGGAGTCCTGTTCACAGTGCTCCCACAGTTATTTCCTTTGATCCTTACCCAGTTGTAAAAGGCAGGTGGCATCATCATGATACCCCCACTACAGATGAACAGCCAGACAACAACTGGGGGCCTAAGGAAATGTCGGAAAACTCATAGCTGCTTGTAGTGCTAGAGACTGAAACTTGGTCAATTCAGGGGTACCTGGCTGCAGGGTGTGCTGCTGTGAGCTACACAGCTCTATGCTGGCCTTGGTGTCTTTATGCTTGGAACCACGCCATGCCACAGCCACAAGGGCAGGGATCCAGGCCTGCAGGAAGGGAGCAGAGTCAGCTGGAGGGTCACTGCTCCCTCATCCGCCTGATGGGGATGGCTGAGTCCCTGTTGGAGCACAGGGCCAAGGGCCTCCCTCCAGGCCCAGTTAGGCTGAGGGCTCAGCTCACCAGGGCAAGCGACCTGAGGCAGACCTGCAGTTGAACCAAGCCCACCCTTAACTAGCTAGGTGACCTTGAACAAGTTCCTGACCTCCAGCTTCCTCAGGTATGATGTGTAAAGCTGGAAGCGATGCATAGCTATACAGAAGGTTAAAGGAAACCCCAACAGATATGGGCACTACCTCAACAGGCCTCCACAAGGCGTCACCAGCACATGGCAGGGCAAGGATGTAAGTCCCCTCACTGGGGATACTCATGTCCCCAGAGTCTCCTGGGGCTTCCCAGGACCAGGCCCCAATATCTACCTCTACCTCCACGGACCAACTGTGTAACAACTCCACACTGAGGGTCAGGGTGGACACAGTCACAGGGGCCTGGGAGCTCAGGACTGCCTTTTTTGACTGTATAGAGGAATAACACCATCTGCTCGCTGTCTGTCCCTGTGCTAGGGCTGAGTGTGCTCAGGCACTCTGCTAGGCTCCTGATGGCACTTAATCCTCACCACCTCCAGGAGTACAAGCTAGCCAGCGACTAGGCTAGACTGTGAACCTAAGTTCATACGACTTCCAAGCCCTGAGCTTTTTCCTTTTAAGCCACAATATGTTATCAGCACATGGGTTTGAATCATTCAATAGCACAGGGTAAGATAGGAACCCATGTTTTTGAAAACTCATCTCCCTGGCAATGCTATTCCTGCTGGCATGGAACCTTGCGGAACCACCAGCAGGGAAGTCTATAATAAAAGCTGACCACCCAGCAGTGCCCCTGAGTGCAGAGCAGGAGAAAAACTCAGGTGAAAGGACCATGCCAGGCCAGTGGGCCTGGGTGGCTGGCTGAAACCCTGAGAGTCAAGTTCTCATACTGGCTCTATCGCTGAGTGGCCTCTAGGAAGCCTGAGCAAGATGCTATCTTGTCTGTTTTCCCTTTACCTGCAGAAGGGAGAAGTAGTAACCTGGATCCCCAGGCAGCTGCAGAGGATCTAAAAATGCCAGGAAGGCTTCTGGCATGCCTCTGGAATGCCAATGCTTCAGAAAAGCTAAATACAAACAGTGGGACTGAATGCCAGGAATTTCTCACAGGGCTTTTCAAAGTGTGCTGCTGAAGCTGTGTCCCAGGAATGCAAGCATGGCTAATATGTGCTGGGCCTCTCGGCAGCCCAGCACTTAACTGTTACCAATCCCTGGTGCCGTCAGAGGAGAAGCTCGTCTGATGCAATTAAGCAGCCAGTACAAGAAAGTCTCTGAGGGCTCTGGACCTGACATTTTTTGACCAGCAGTCCCAGCCAAGCAGGAAGATGACATCTGAAGGCAAAACCATTGTAAGGCTCTTCACCTGCCATTCTCTAGGGTCAAGTAAAGCAGCAGAGACAAGGAGGTGCGTCCACACATCCACCACCATCCCACTGACACACTGTGATGCCTCCTCTGGGCCAAGGCTACCAGAAAGTTCATACCGAAGCTTCCAGAGCCTGTGCCAATAGGATGTCGATGTGAGGAATGGGAGGCAGAACTCAAGTGTTAGGTGAAGATGCCTAAGCATCAGCACCTCCTCAGGCTAGAGACTGTTCATACAACAGGAAGAAACAGGACATCACGGTCTGCTTTTCTATTCATGTCCAATGCAACACAATCGAGCAGTTAAGAATGAAATGAACTGTTTAGAGAGGGATGAGGCTGTGCCTCCCACTTGAATGAAAACTCCACTACGTGCACCATATCCCCAGCACCTTGACTTTGTCACAAGTGAGCCAGAAGGGTGGCAAGCTCACTACCTCGGATTCATCCACTACAAAGCACTGCCCACCAGCTCTGCTCATCTCTGAGATTTAGAATGCAATCCCAACAACTGACGATGGACAGGAAGTGACACAAAAAATGGCTGTAGAAACTGAATATGACACAAACGCCTGTGTGTCAGTGCCTGGCCCAGAGCAGGTACTCAGTGACCTGGCTGTGACATATGTAAGAGCACATCGGGCAGCACCTGCCACTCCACACAGCTGCCCCACAGTCTCATAGCGGCTTCCTAGCTAGCACTCATGAGAGGCCACACAGCACGCAACATAACTGTGGTTTCAGTGTCTGAGTGTGTCACTTACCAGAACACCATGCAGGACCTCCATGTGACAGATAGCATCGTAAAGGGACTGAGGACACAACAGGGAAGCCAGAGAGAGTTTCTGCTATCATGAAGCTTAGATCCCAGTGGGAGACACAAGTGTGTGTGCAGATAAATAATTTCAGAGAGAGATGTGCCAGGGAGACCATAAGACAGATTCACTTGTAGGGTTAGCGGGTTGCTATTTTCCCTAAGGAGATTTCTGAGAAAGTCTTCAGGAGAAAAAAACATGGAATTAAGAATCTTGTCTCTAATACAAAGTAAAATATCACCATTGTGAACATGTACTCAGCAGATGACAGTCTTTGAATAGAGAATTGAGAGAATCTGCATGATTTAGTCAAGGACCTCCTCCAGTCAAGATGACACAGTGAGTTCACACTTTGGTGCCTCTACCCTACTCCAAACACATAGCACTGGCAGATAAAATATAGAACAGGTGACCAAAAAGACATGGACAGGTTCAAAAACAAGATTAAATTATCCAACACAGAACAGAAATGCAAAGCAGTGGGTGGGGCTGAAGCACAGGCCTGCTGGCTCCAGGTCTGGAGCAGGCAGAGGCAGTCAGGACCCCTCTTTATCCTGAAGGGTCAGAATAAACCACCTCCACACAAGTAGGGGCCTAAAGCCAGGCTGGCCACCTGCAGCCTAGGGATCTCCCTAAAATAAGAAGCTGATATAAAAAACGTCTGAAGACCTCCACTGAGGGCTGGGGTTTTCAGTTTGCTTAAACCTAGAAATCCCAGAGGGTACAGATCCAGCCCCTGAACCACAAATATACCTAGTGACTCAGTTCCTGCCTCTGCAATATCATTAGGACCACTGCAGAGACAGGCCTCAGAAGGCCAAAATCAGACTTGGTCCCGCACTGGGGTCATGTGTAGGTGACGATAGAAATGTTGAACTTTCTACTCCAAATGAACCTGCAAACCAAATCTCAAATATGTGACAAAATATAATTTCTAAAAAGGCTACCAATAAAAGCAATAACTGAAATACAAATTCACGCCAGATGACATTAATTTTATAGGACAATATGACAAAGGATTTAAAAAACTTTTTATTATACAAAAATTTAAATAAGACAGAAGAATACAATAAAACCCCGGGTAGCCATCAGCAAGCTTCAACAATTAGAAACTAAAGAGATCTTCTTTCATCTCTACCCTCCACTTTCTCCACCCCCAAGTTTCTTACAGATCACTTCAACTACATATGCTTCAATACACTGCTCTAAAAAATAAGGACTTTTATTTTCCAAAACAGAACCATAGTACAACTGCATATCAAAAATAACTTAACATGAATTCCTTAGCATCATCGATATCTAGCCAGTATTACTATCTCCAAATGATAAAGAATTTTAAATATGCATATTTAAGGTTGCTCAAAAAGATAAAACGAAGTAACTTCTGATTTACAAAAAAGAAATTATGAACCACATAGGCTAACCCCCAAAGGTTAAGATTATACATTTAAAAATCTACAAAATAAAAAATGAAGCAAAGGAAAAATTATCAAAGTAAAATGAAGTACAGAGATTTGAGCAAGAATGTAGCAATGGAAGACAAAGATAAAAAGTCGGGAGGATTGCTTCAGTCCAGGAACTGGAGACCAGACTGGGCAACAAAGCAAGACTCCATCTCAACAAAAAAATAAAAATAAAAAGTTAGCTGGCTGTGGTGGCACATACCTGCTACTTGGGAGGAGGATCTTTTGTGCCCAGGAGTTTGAGGCTATGGTGAGTTATAATTGCACCACTGCACTCCAGCCTGGGCAACAGAGTAAGACTCTGTCTTAAAAAATAAAAAAAAAAACTAAAGATAAAAAGTCTGGTAAAAGCTAAGAACTGTGGAAGATGGATTGATGGTCCAGAATGTATTGTTTCAGAAAATGAGCGAGGAAGGCCTGGAGAGGAGGATTGGGTAAAATAGGGGAAGGAAGACAGAAGCCAGAGTAGGAGGCAGGTTAGAGGACAGGAGGTGGGTGAGGTAAGGGAGAAAGACTCTGGTGAGGGGTGAGTGAGGAGGAGTGAGAGGGAGGAGGGGAGGGAGAAGGAGAGGATGGTAAACAGAAAAGATCTAATAGAATTATAGAAATAAGTATAAATAAATCGGTTACCACAAAAAGCACGTGAAGGGGGCATCTAGGATGGCTCCTGATGATCTCCACCTCCTGGGCCTTATGCCCCTGTGGGATCTCCTCCTCTTAAGTGTGGGCTGGAACTTGGGACTCACTACTAATAAACAGAGTATGGCAGAGTAATGGGATGTCACTGCCAAGATTCAGTTTTAAAAGACAGCGATTTCTGTCTTGCTCATACTCTTTCCCTTGTTCACACTGATGAAGCAAGCTTCCATTTTATGAGCTGTCTCCACTACCACTGCGGAGACAGGTGTCAGAAGGCCAAAGTCACATAGTAAGGTGCTGAGGGTAGCCATTGACCAAGAGCCAGTGAGGACCTGAGGCCCTCAATCCATCAGCCCTCAAGGAACTGACTCCTGCCCACACTCACACGAGTGAGCTTGGAAGCAGACACTCCCCCAGTGGAGCCTTCAGGTAAGACATCAGCCCTGGCAGACACCTTGACCACAAGACCTTAGGGCAGAGGTGCCCAGCTAAGCCAGGCCCAGATCCCTGACCCACAGAAACCACAAGAAAATAAATGTTTAATTCACTGCATTTTGTAATTTGTTACTTAATAATTGTTAACTAATATAAGATATGAACTGATTAATCTCACCCTTAAAAGAAAATGATTATCACTTTGGATAAAAGAAAGGAAAAAAACCCTAACAATTTGCTACTTACAAGAAACCTAAGCCCCCATACTAATGGCCTTACAGAAAAAAAGAAATCCTTCACTGGACATAAATATATAGTGTAGTGTCTACTGTTTTATTTTGTTTACACAAAATGTTAAGCATTATATCAAAACTTAAAAATACACACACACACACACACACACACATACACACACAAACACACACACGAAAATAATGACCCTCCCCATAGAGATAAACTACTGGAACTAGACACATTAATGGTCTAGACACTGAAATCAATACAAAGGGACTTTAAATAACTATGATTAATATGTAAATCATAGTAGATTAACATATTAATAGTAGAAAAAAGTAAATATCATGTATGAAGACATGGAGAATTTCCAGGGAGTGACAGAAACTATCTTGCCTCTATTGTTCATGATGAGAAATAAGTCTTTTATATTATAGAGGATTCCTGGTAGATGATGAGTCACTTCTCTCTTGCTACTTTCAAAATCTTCTCTTTGACTTTGTCTTTTGACAGCTTGATTGTCAAGTACTTAGGTGTAGATCCCTTTGAAATCTTGTGCAAAGCCACATACATAGTCTTGGTCTTTTAAAAACCCAGCCATGGTATATAAGCTTCTCAAAGCCTCCTATGGCCACCTCATTCCCTAGATTTTCTTTTTAAGCTTTCAGGTCACCCTACTGTTTGCCCAAATTGTTCTGTACCTCCCCAGGCAGCTATAATATTCAACAATTGCATCTGCTTGTTTTTGACAAATATCCTCTGGGAAAAGGCTGTTGGCACTGGGCAACTTCTGAGTCAGGTCATATAAAGACAGCCTTATAAGCAGGGTCTCTTCCAGGGAATCACCAGACAGGAAAAATAATGACATTTCTCTGGGACTGAGGCTTTGAAGGAGGTCCAACCCTTTTTTGCCCCTTCCGGTGGCTGGCAGGCTGCAGGCCTGCATGTCTGCACTGTGCCTATGAGCCACAGGTTTTCGAGGCTACTATGGAGCTGCAGGGGAGAAAGGGATGGGACACGATAAATTAAAACGCCACAAAGCTCACTTTTCTTACTCAGAGTCTTTCATTTTTTCTTGAACAAATGCTCCTGGATTGCTACAAGCCTTTGGTCAATTTTCAGAGCTCTGAAAAAATAGATTCTGACTACTTTTGCCAGTATTTTCATTGCTTTTATGGAAGAGAATTTTTAGGGGTCCTTATCCTACCAGTTTCACTGACACCACCTGAAACTGTAAAACAGAATGAAATGGAAATGCTAGACATCCATTTCTAGCATGATGTGGTAGGAATTCATGGGTTTATTAGCATACTGGATAGAACAAAGAATCAGTGAACTTGAAAACAAGGCGTTATAAATTATCAAAATTAAAACACAAGAGACAAGAGAATAAAAAACAAAATGGAACTGGGCCCCCAAGATCAACAGAATAATATCAGATATCTAAAGCATACATTTAATTGGAGTCCCAGCATAAAAATGGGGCAAAATAATTAAAATATATGGCCAAGAATTCTCTGGAATTGATTGAAGACAACTAAGTCTAAGAAAACAAATCTAAGAAGCTCAGAAAAATTCCAAGTAGGATGCTTTTGTAAAATTCTTAAATAATTCCTTAAGTAATGGGATATTTTTGAACATATATTGTAATACACCTTTTAAAAATTATAATTTCTAGAGCAACCCTAAAAAAGTAACCCAAAACACACAAATAAAAAGTCAACAGAGGAGATCATGGAATTCTAAAATACTGACTCATTCCCACTCTCCCCGACCAAAAACAAACCTGCAAGAAAGAGGCAAAGAGGAACAAAGAACAGATGGAACAAACAGAAATCAAACATCAAGATGGCTGATTTAAATAGTCACATCAAAAATCACATCAAATATAAACCACTACCTCCACTTATAATAGTTCCTACTGCTATGGTATGAAATTACCAGAAACGTAGTGGCTTAAAGCAATATAAATGTCTTCTTTTACAATTCTAAAGGTCAGAGGTCTCAAACGGGTCTTATTTGACAACAATCATGCTGTTGGCAGGGCTGTACCTTTCTGGAGGATCTGGGGAAGAATCTATTCCCTTACCTTTTCCAGTTCTAGCTAGAGGCTACCCCCGTTCCTTGGCTTATGGCTTCATATCACCCTGACCTCTGCTATCCTTATCATATCTTCTGTCTCTCCTGTCTTCCCTCTTCCCTTACAAGAACAATGAGATTACACTGAACCCACCTGGATAACAAAGGATAATCTCCCCATCACATATCCTTAACTTAATCATGCCGGCAAAGTCCCCTTTGCCATGTGAGAGAACATATGAACAGGTTCCAGATACTAGAAGGTGGACATCTTTTGGGGGGGGCATTATTATTCCTATCACACTCCCCCAACAAGAAGGCAAAGCCTAACTACATGTTATTGGTAAGAAATACCTTTTAAATACAAAGACACAAAAATTTGTGGAAAAAAAAAGATATATTGTGCAAATGCTAAGTATAAAAAAGCTGGTGTAGCTATATTAATATTAAAGAAGAATTCAAGACAAAAAAAGGACCAGATATAAAGAGGGGCAGTTCATAATCATAAAAGGAGCAATTATTTAAGAATAATAATTCTAAATGTGTAGGTACTTATAATGAAACTCCTAAATACATAATGCAAATCTGAGAGACTAAAGAGGAATATAAATAAATCCACAATCACAGTCAAACACTTTAATCTCCTGCTATCAAAATATTCATAGAACAAGTAGACAAAAAAATCAACAAGGATATGGAATATTTGAAGAGTATTATCATCCAACATGACCCAAATGGCATGTATAGGACACCACATCTAACGAACAGCAGGAAATGCATGCTTCTCAAATACACATGGAACAGTCACTGAAATGAACCACATTTCGAGCTAAAAAGTTTAAAAGGATGAAATCACACAAAGTATGTTCAATGATCACAAATGTATTAAATTAGAAATTCTAAGACACCCAGAAAATCCTCAAATGTTTAGAAAATAAGCATATTACTAAATAACCCATGACTCTTAACCAAAAAAAAAAAAAAAGTTGTTCTTAAAAATATACTTGGAAATGACAGATAATACAATTAGCAGATGAGGACTTTAAAACTGCTTATGTAAGCATGTTGAAGGACTTCAAGAAAATGTGAATATAATGATATAAATGAAAGCTATTGAAAGGTACCAAATAGAATTTCAAGAGCTGAAAAGTATAATATTCGAGATGAAAGGGCTGAAAAAGTGAACACTACCTTAGGAACCTGTGGGACAATTTCAATATCAAGTGGTCTAACATATGTGTAATTGAATTCTTGGGAGGGGACAGTGGTAGTGGAAAAATATTTGAATATTTCAAGAATAGATGAAAAATTCCCAGATGTGTTCAGAAGTATAAACCATAATCCAATAAGCTAAACTAACCAACTCAACAATATACACAATGTGATGAATGCAGTAACAGAAACAGAGAAATTGTATATCTGATAATTTACAAATACATAATTGTCCTTGATTTACAAAACAAACCAGAAGCCTTACCCCAAAGACTTTCCCAGTCCAGATGGCTTCACTAATTAATTTTATCAAATATTTAAGAAAGAAATTACACAACTTCTAAGCAAATTCTTTCAGCAAACAGAGGAGAAAACACTTTCCAACTCATTTTATGAGGCTGCTATAATGATACCAAACCAGTACTGCTCAAGAGATGTAAAAATTCTTAACAAAAAAATTGGCAAATCAGTTCCATCAATGCATAAAAAAGATAGTACCCATAACCAACTAGGGTTTATGCCAGCAGGATACTGTATGTTAAAGAATGCTTTAACATACAGAAATCAAACAACATACTTCACCACATTAACAAAGACAATCATATGATCATTCTCAATAGATATAAGAAAAGCATTTGACAAAATATGATATCCATTCAAGGAGAAAACTTCTAGAAAACTAGTAATAGAAGGAAATTTCCTTAAGTTGATGAAGAACATGTACCAAAAAGAATCTATATATAATATCATGCTTATTTGTGTAATATTGAAGGCTCTTCCCCTGAGACAGCAGAGAAAAAGTTTAAAAAGATTTAGAGGATTTGATTAATAAAATTAACAAGGTTGATCTAACAGACATATACCTAGAATCTCTGCTCCCAAAATTAAATATCTACATTCTTTTACAGTTGAATAGACCATTTTAAAAACAGCCCACTCTTGCAGGTCACATCCACCAAAAAAAAAAAAAAAAGAATTTCAGTGCAACAAAAAGGACAGTCAAAATAAGCTGTGGTGACAAGTCTCCTTAAATAATTTTGGATAAGACAAAATAATAGAAATTTCAAAATTACAATAATAAAAGTTCTACATTTAAAAAATGTGTGATACAGCTAATGTGGTATCTGTGAGGTAAATGCACTTAAATGTAAAATTTAGATTTAAGCAAATTGTTCGTTTTAAAATAGGATTCAGATTAAGTGACTTGCTATATTATCACACAGGAGCAGGACTATAAAGACAGGTTCCTGACTCACAGTCAGCAACCTCACATTTGGTTGTCATTCCATCCTGAGCTGTGTGCTTTGACAACGTAAAACTCATTGGTGGATCATCAAACTGAACTACTCTAAGAACATGTATTATAACCATGCTTCTCAAAGGTTTAAAGTGCATTTGAATCACCCAGGATTTTGATAAAAGGTGGATTCTAGCTTCTAGATTAGTCTAGACTCATCAAAATTGGGCATAAGATTCTTTGGGTCTGGGATGAGCTAAGGGTTAAACAGTTTTGTTTTTTTTCTTTTCTTTTCTTTTCTTTCTTTTTTTTTTTTTTATTTTTTATTTTTTTGAGGCGGAGTCTTGCTCTGTCACCAGGCTGGAGTGCAGTGGTGCAATCTTGGCTCACTATAACCTCCACCTCCCTGGTTCAAGCGATTCTCCTGCCTCAGCCTCCCGAGTAGCTGGGATTATAGGCACGTGCCATCACATCCAGCGTATTTTTATAGTTAGTAGAGACGGGGTTTCACCATGTTGGCCAGGATGGTCTTGATCTCCTGACCATATGATCCACCTGCCTCGGCCTCCCAAAGTGCTGGAATTACAGGCACGGGCCACTGTGCCCAGCCCTTTTTTCTTTTTTTAAGGACAGAGTCTCGCTCTGTCCACTAGGCTGGAGTGCAGTGATGTGACCTTGGTTGACTGCAGCCTTCCTCTCCTGTGCTCAAGTGATCCTTCTGCCTCAGCTTCCAGAGCAGCTGGTACTACAGGCACATACTGCCATGCCTGGCTAATTTTTTATTTTTATATTTGGTAGAGATGGCATCTCATTTTGTTGCCCAGGCTTGTCTTAAACTCCTGGGCTCAAGTGATCCTCCCACCTAAGCCTCCCAAAGTATTGGAATTACAAGGGTGAGCCATTACGACTGGCCTACATTAAACATTTCCAACTCCCAAGTAATTGTTTGGTTTTGCTTTGAGACAGTCCTGCTCCTTCACCCAGGCTAAGTTTAGTGGCATGATCACAGCTCACTGCAGCCTCCACTTCCTAGGCTCAAGAGATCTTCCCACCTCAGTCTCCTGGTAGCTGGGATCACAGGCACATGCCACCATGCCCAGCTAATTAAAATTATTTTTGTTTGTTTTTGGAGAGACAGGGGTCTCTTTAAGTTGCTGGGCTGATCTCAAACTCCTGGGCTTAAACAACCCTACCACCTTGGCTTCCAAAAAAAGGGCTGGGATTACAGGCATGCACAACCATGTCCAGCCTGGGTAATGCTATTTTGAGTTAAAATAAGACACTAGAATGTGCCTATGGAAAAATAAATGATGGTTACAGTGAAATCTTAAAGACTCTGCAAGATCCATGATGGGTCTAAATTGTGTTCCTCACAACCCTTACTTTAGATTAATGATAATGCACTCTAATTTTAAAAGATAATAAAAAGTAAGGGCTTAAGGGAACAGGCTTTAGACTCAGAAAGAATTAGATTCGAATACTAGCTCTGTCACTTTCTACTTGAGTGACTGTGGTCAAGTCAGAACTTCTCTATGCCACAGTTTCCTAACCCATACAATGGATAAATTAATACAATCTCTATTTCATGAGGTTGCAGTCAAGTTAAATAAGATTATACACATAAAGTACTAAACAAATAACTGGTACACCATAATTTTCTTCAAAATAAATGGCAGCCAAAAATTATATTCATAATAAAAGTGTTATTATTAAATATTTAATCAGAAAAGAAAATATACCTATCCATGACCATATAAGATAACATATTTTTAATATAAAAAGGCATATCTAAAGACAAATATAACTTTGAGATAATAAGGGCTAATCTTCACACTTGGAACTGATCCCGAGGTGCTCTGGGATGTTATACTCCAGTATCAGTGTTTTATCTTCCTTCACTACACCTGTCTTCCCTCCCTCTTAATACGTTCATCTATGGTATTAATAAATGTCACAGAGTTCTAAAATGTGTTTTTAGATTTTTTATTGATATATACTTAACATCATAAAACTCACCCTTCTAAAATCTATAATGCAGTGGGTTTTAGCACATTCAAAAAGCCGTGCAACTAACACCACTATTTCATTTTAAAACATTTTCATCACCCCAAAAAGAAACTTTGTGTCCAATAGCAGGCAGCTCCCATTTTTCTCCTATACCTAGCCCCTAAATGTCCATCAGCTAACAGATGAATTTTAAAATGTGGTATATCTATACAATGGAATATCATTCAGCCAGAAAAAAGAATGAAGTACTAATACATGCTACAACATAAATTAACCTTTAAAGCGCCATGCTAAGTGAAAGAAGACAGACATAAAAGATCATATATGATTCCATTGATATGAAATGTCCAGATCAGGCAAATCCATAGAGATAGAAAACCGATGAGTGCTTGTCATGAACTGGGGGCTGGGGCAGGGGTGATGGGAAGTGACTATTAATGGGAGCAGGGTTTCTATCTGGGTGATGAAAACATCTTGAACTGAAATTGTGGTAATGCTGCACAACTCAGTGAATACACTAAAAACCATAGAAATGTGTGCTTTAAATGGGTGATTTTATGGTTCATGAATATCTCAATAAAGATGTTAAAAATACGTAAGATTACCAAGGAAACGAATTATATTGAAATAAAGTTATTAAAATGTTAAGAAAAAAAGGCCTGAGGTGGGGAGACCAGTAAGAGAGCTGATGCAGTAATCCAGGTTGGGGAGCACAGTGAGGACTGTACTGAGGCTGGGTTGGGGGCTGAGGGGGTTCAACAGGAGAAGGCTGACTGATTATACACATGGGGAAGGGAAGGAGGAAAACATGATGATCCCTCCAAGTTCTGGCTGAAAATGAGAACTATGTCTACTTATGTTGTAATGATAAATGAAATTAACGCACCTTGTGCTTGTATGTCATCTACACACAGCCACATATATTCCCACAGCTAATACAGTATTCAGCATGTGGATATATGCTCACATAAATTTCCAAATTATTGCCAGATGCCAACTTGGCATAGGTATGTTCTTGTGTTTATACAGAGAGATGTCCAAAGAACAAATTGTGTATTCATTTTTCTGTTTACTTGCTTGTACTTTTCCTAAACTATAAGTTCCTGGAGGCTAGAGGCTAAATTGTGTTACCGCTTTATCCCCAGTGACATGGAGTAAATAACAAAATGGTCAGACATGGTGGCTCATGCCTGTAATACCAGCATTTTGGGAGGCCAAGGCAGGAGGATCACTTGAGCTCAGGAGTTCAAGGCCAGCTCAGGCACTATAGCAAGACCTCATCTCTACTATTAAAAACAAAAATTAGCTGGGCATAGTGGTGCATTCCTGTAGTCACAGCTACTTAGGAGGCTGAAGCAGGAGGATCACTTGAGCCCAGGAGATGGAAGCCACAAGTGAGCTACGATAATGTCCTTGCATGCCACCCTGAGCAACAGAGCAAGACTGCCTCAAAAAAAAAAAAAAAAAAAAAAAGGTATAAAATGAATGATGTTAACAAGTTGATTTTGGGAGGAGGAGATGCTAATCATTAAGACAGTATAGTACACTATGATGATTAAGAGGCTTGGGTTCAAATTCTGACTCTAACAATTATTTGCAATTTCTCTGTGCCTCAGTTTCCTCATAGGGCTGCCATAGGGTTTGGTGTGATTCTGCCCTGCTGTAGGGGTCCTGGCAGTGCTTGGGCTTATGTGCTCTGCGTCTGAAGAAGAAACTACCACCAATAATCCCTCCCTCCCTTCCTTCCATAAGCCAGCTTGGACAGGTGCACAGCATTCCACGAGGTTGGCACAATTCAGCAGGGAGATGCAGCTGATTAAGGGACTGCAGAAATGCAGACCTTCCTTCATTGACATCAAATGGGTCCTGCTGAGGCCAGAGCCCAGAAGAGGGGGTAGGGGCAGAGATGAACAGGCATTGTTGACCCTAGGACTAAGTCCCAGCTTCTTTGAAGGCACAGATAAATCCAGAGAGGCTGCTTCTCTAGGGTCATCTTCCTTACTTTCCAAAACCACCAGTGCCAGGAGGGAGAGGCAACTCAGAAGGTGCCCTGAAGAGGGATGCTCAAAGCCTCGTCTTTGTTCCTCATTACACAATACACATTTTCCAAGAGTCACTGATGCCTCACAAGGAAACTTTGAAAAAACATTCTATTACAAGACCATCTGCTGAAATACTGTAGGCTCTCTACAGCCCCCATTTCCTTTTATTACCAGGGAAAGCCACATGAAAACTGGTCTCATTCTGAAGGCTTGTGTCTGCTCATACTGCTTCCTTCCAAATCTCCACTCACAGGCTGTAGTGTTGAGACCGCTCCCCCGCCCCATCTGCACTGTGGACATGGTGCCTATGGCTGGGAGGATGAGGGAACAGAGGCTTCAGGTGTGAGGGATCACAGGACAGATGGCCTCACGCGAAACCAGAGCCTGCTCTCCTCCATGTTGCCCAAGTAAGAAAAGAACAAGACAGCAGGGAAGGAGACAATGGCAATGCTCAGGAACAGTTAACTCTGTGTATGTCTGACATGTTTTATCCAGTAAGTACCACATTCTCTGCAGCCATCTTTCCTCTTAGCAACACGTAGATATTGGTCAGGGTAAAAGTATAATCTTGGTCATGACAAAACAAAGATCAGTGACATCTCACGAAACAATCAGGAATGACTATAAAAGCAACAGTGACCATTTATTACCAGTTAGTAAATAATTCCTTAAGTGCTCCATTAACTTATATAATAACCTAGTGAAATAGATACATATTATTAAACACTATGTATGTATGTATGTATGTATGTATGCATGCATGCATGAATGACACAGTGTCTTGCTCTGTCACACAGGCTAAAGTGCCATAGCAGAATCTTGGCTCACTGCAGCCTCGACCTCCTGGCCATAAGCTATCCTCCCACTTCAGCCTCCTGAGCAGCTTGGACTACAAGCACACCATGCCTGGCTAATTTTTTTAATTTTGGGGAGATGGGGTCTCACTATGTTACCCAGGCTGGTCTTGAACTCCTGGGCTCAGGCAATCCTCCCACTTTGGCCTCTTAAAGTGCTGGAATTACAGATGTGAGCCACTGCTCCTGGCCTAAACCCATTTCAAAGGCAAGAAAAATGAGGCATAGAGTAATGAAGTCACCCAGGGCTGCACAATCAATACATGGCAGAGGTAAAGTTTTAAAGTAATGGGCTTCATCTCCTGGTGTAATAAGATCCTACCTGGTATAATTTTCCAAACAAGGCTATCTTAAGAAATCATGATATCATCTCTTCAATGTCTAATAAAGTTCTAGGGCACAGAGATGATAAGGTCGGAAATGAAATGTAGAACCACTCTGGTGCACAATTCCCTTTAGTGGAGGGCTGGGAGGAACCCCAGATTTGCACAGAGCAACAACAACATGGGAGCTTGTGCCGTTGAAAGCCCAAAGCGATGTCCATTTCTCCTCAGGAAGAGCAGGCCAGCGGGCCCCTCCCCTGCACGTGCTTGGCATCCAATAGTCCTTACCTGTCGGCATCCTCAGCATGCTGTCTTCCTTGGCCTGGCCATGAATTTTGTTCCTCCAGAGTGGAGCCAGGCTGGCCCAGGCAGAACAGCTAAGCCCTGATCTACACAGAGACACCTAGCTCGGACAGCACCTCCGCATCCCTGGAGATGCCCTCTCTCCTCTCAGCATCTCCACACAATCTTTGCTATGGCACTTTGCCTCTCCCGGTCAATGTCCCCACTGCTGTTTCGCTCTTGTTTGCACTGACATCAGTACCAAAATTGTACTGAATGCTTGTGGACCCAGGACTGTTCTCAGAGACTGGGATCCTGCGATGAGTGAGGCACACAGGAGGGAATGGACAGATGAACATAAATTAATGAGTGAATGTGATATCAGATGGTGATGAAGGGCTGTGGAGAACAGAGTGGCGGTCCAGAGAGGCGGGGGTGAGGGCTCATTCACAGGGGGTGACCAGAGAAGGTCCCTCTCAGGAGGTGACATTCAAGCTGAGAGCTGCATGACAGAATAGAAGGCCATGGCAATCTTGGAGAAGTTCATTCCTAGCTGAGAAAACCAATGCAAAGGCCTCTGAGTGGGAACAAACGTGACATGTTCGAGGGACATAACGAACACTGTAACAAATAGCTGGGAGTGGAGTGGGGGAATGGTGAGAGACAGCATGAAAAACAGGCTGAGGCCTGATGGCGCAGGGCCCCGCAGCCCTGGTGAGGTGGTGCACTGCCGTGTATGAGCACGGAGAGCCACTGGAGAGCTCTGAGCAAGAGAGCGATATGATCTATTTATTTATTTTTTAAATCTAGCTCATAAAAGCTGAACTGTAAGGCTGCTGCCCAAGAGGACAGCCTGATTATCTCCCTTCCCACATCGTACACTTGCATGCATAGGCACACAAAATATTAACTGCGGTTGTGACAGCTGTAGCTACGCAAAGGTGGCAAAGAGAAACCTTTACAGAGGAAATAATATGCGATTTTCTAGCTGAACACCTTTTAAAAAGTAATGCTGGAGAATAGAACCCCTGCCTGTGAGGGAGGTAGGGGCTGTCTTTAGGTGCAGGGTAACAGCATGCTGCTTGAAATAAGCAAGAGTTGGGTAAAGCAGAGCTTACTCATGCTTCTAAATCTGCAGGCTGAAAGAGAGAGATGGGGAGGGAGAAAAGGAGCCAGTGATTCAGCTCTGCTGCCTGCTGCTTCTTACTGCAGCTCCAAACAGTAAGAGTTCAGAGAAGTTGCTCAAACATGACCAGCAATAGAACTATAGTTTCTTATAGAGAACAAGAGCGATGAACTGCCCAGGATCCAGGTGGGAAATTCATGAACTAAGCAGAGCCAGCCAGGTGTGTATGGTCTTCATGCCCAGAGCAACCCCAGTATGCCCTGCCCCACTCTGACAGCACTTCAGACCTCAGGGTTTGTATGTCGATGAGTCAGAAAGGTTCTCTAGAGAGCTGTGAAGTTAACAGAGTCAGAGAAGTGGCTCCTACCTGGCCAGAGAAGAGGCTGCCTGGCCACAGTCACATGCTCAGCTCGTAACTATGTCAGGCAAGTAGGCAGTTGCCCCATACCTACTGGAGGGATCCTCTGTGGGCAGCAATGTCCTGCCACTGCTGTTGGTACTACACCTGGACTAAGAGGACAATGCAGAGAATAGGGAACTGTCAGCTTGCAGCTGGTGGGGCCTCACTGGCCACCTCCGTCAGATAAACTGTCCTTCAGGGGCCTCAGAGGCTGGCCAAAAACCTGTTCCAACTGCCTGCAGATCAATCTAGGATCCCCACCTAGGCTACTTCTCTAGAGAATGGATATTAGAAACTGAAGAAATGCTTTTCTTTGACCTAGACTCAACCAGCTACAAATACTGCCCATGGCACAACGGAGCTCTCGTCCCTTCAGACACACCAGGGCTTCCAGGGCCCGTGCTTCTGGCTCCTACTGTTCTTTGCCAGAAATGTCTCTTCTTCTATACTCTGCCAGTGCTCTGCTGTTGCCGACTCTCAAGGACCCAGTCAACGCTTCCTGCAGCACCCTATTAAATCCCGTGTTGGAGTCTTGGGGAGGTTCTGTCCAATTTCCAAATAGGAAGCTGTCCTATATCAAAGTGGAGGTCAAATATGTGTGCTTTCTCTGTCCTGAAGCAGCCAGGAGTAGGCACCCTACTTGGGCTCAGTCAGTCATCATCACACAAAACTGAACCTTGAATAAATAAATGACACAGAAAGGAGGGACTGATGGAGACTGGCTTGACAGAGACCACAGAAACAGCAGCAAGAGTACAGTGACGCAACTGGTAGGGCTTCATGACCTAGAAGCTCCCCTGCTTCTGGCCCATTCTCCAGGCCTGGTCCTCCGGCTCAACGCCCACAGGTGAGCCCCCAACAACTCTCCAATTAATTCTCTCTTTGCTTATGGTAGCCAGAGCTGGTTTCTATGGCTGTAATCAAAATCCCTGAATGGCTTATTTTTTCTTCTCTCTCCAACCAAACAGAACTGTATTGCCTATCTATACTCTCACAGCACTTAAATATATCCTATAATTATTCTAATTATTGTTATACTAATTGGTCTAAAGCTATTGATCCCCCCGCAAATATAGGAGCTTCATGCAAGCAGCAACCCTGAGTTACTTCTGTTGGTGTCCCCATGCCTGGCATGAAACCTGGTAGGCACATGATGCATAAATGTATGTTGGACAGAATTTACACTTTCAAAAGATGCATTCATATTTCATGCATATGATGAATTATTAAGTAACGTTATTGGTAATTCTAGCAAAAGCAAAACACAGACCACCTAATACAGTCCTGTAATTTTCAACAATATTCTCAAGAGGTTGTAAATTTATTCTCCAAGGACTCATCATTATTATACAACTAAGTATTGAGTGGATGCTGGACAAGGGCCCTGAACCTGATGGCATAGCTATCAGACAGCAAGGCTGGGCTTGGCGTAGGTCCACAGAGTTGTGAAGCCCGAATTCTTCCCACTCGCCACACGGCTTTTCAATAGGTCTCCATCAAAGACATATCGCATGCAACTCCTACCCGGGGTGAAAGGTTAGCGGAAGTGTTCTTCTTTCCTTTTTGCTGTAGGCCCAAGTGCTTGCTGCCAAAATGGGCAAGTTCATGAAACCTGGGGAGGTGGTGCTTGTTCTGTCTGGACGCTACTCTGGACACAAAGCCGTCATCGTGAAGAACATTGATGATGGCACCTCAGATCGCCCCTCCGGCCATGCTATGGTGGCTGGAATTGACAGCTATCTCCGCAAAGTGATAGCTGCCATGGGCAAGAAGAAGATCACCAAGAGGTCAAAGATCAAGTCTTTTGTGAAAGTTTATAACTACAATCACCTAATGCCCACAAGGTACTCTGTGGATATCCCCTTGGACAAAACTGTCATCAATATGGATGTCTTCAGAGATTCTGCCCTTAAACGCAAGGCCCGACAAGAGGCCAAGGTCAACTTTGAGGAGACATACAAGACAGGCAAGAACAAGTGGTTCTTCCAGAAGATGTAGTTTTAGATGCTTTGCTTTGGTCATTAAAAAATAAAAAGAAAAAAAAAGTGATGAAAAAGCACAACGATAAAGGGGATATCACCACTGAACCTACAGAAATACAAACTGCCATCAGAGATTACTACAAACAGCTCTATGCACATAAACCCAGTAAACCAGAAAGAAATGGATAAATTCCTAGACCCTTGTACTCTACCAAGACTCAACCAGGAGAAAGGTGAAACCCTGAATAGACCAATAACAAGGGCTGAAGTAGAGGCAGCTATCATTTGCCTACCAACCAAAAAAAGTCCAGGTCCAGATGGGTTCCCAGCCGAATTCTACCAGACGTACAAAGAGGAGCTGGTTCCATTCCTTCTGAAACTGTATCAAACAATACAAAAGGAGGAAATCCTCCCTAATTTTACGAGACCAACATCATCCTGATATCAAAGCCTGGCAGAGACTCAACAAAAAAAAGAAAACTTCAGGCCAATATCCATGATGAACATAGATGCAAAAATCTTCAATAAAATACTGGCAGACAGACCGCAACAGCACATCAAGAAGCTTATCCATCAAGATAAAGTAGGCTTCATCCCAGGGTTGCAAGGCTGGTTCAACATATGCAAATCTATAAACATAATCCATAATCCAGAACCAAAGACAAAAACCACATGATTATCTCAATTGATGCAGAGAACACCTTTGACAAAATTCAACAGCCCTTCTGCTAAAAACTCTCAATAAACTAGGTGTCAATGGAATGTATCATAAAATGATAAAAGCTATATATGACAAACCTATAGCCGATATCATACTGAATGGGTAAAAGCTGGAAGAAATCCCTTTGAAATTAGGCACTAGACAAGGATGCCCTCTCTCACCACTCCTATTCAATATAGTATTGGAAGTTCTAGCCAGAGTGATCAGGCAAGAAAAAGAAATAAAGGGTATTCAATTAGGAAAGGAGGAAGTCAAATTGTCTCTATTTGCAGATGACATGATTGTATATTTAGAAGACCCCATCGTCTCAGCCCAAAATCTCCTGAAACTGATAAGCAACTTCAGCAAAGTTTCAGGATACAAAATCAATTGGCAGAAATCACAAGCATTCCTATATACCAATAAGAGACAAATAGAGAGCCAAATCAAGAGCAAAGCCCCATTCACAATTGCTACAAAGAGAATAAAATACCTAGGAATACAACTAACAAAGGATGTAAAGGACTTCTTCAAGGAGAACTACAAACCCCTGCTCAAGGAAATAAGATGGAAAAACATTCCATGTTCCTGGCTAGGAAGAATTATTATCATGTAAATGGCCATACCGCCCAAAGTAATCTATAGATTCAACGCAATCTCCATCAAGCTACCAATGACCTTCTTCACAGAACTGGAAAAAAACACTTTAAACTTCATATGGAATCACAAGAGAACCCGCATAGCCAAGACAATCCTAAGCAAAAAGATCAAAGCCAGAGGCATCACAATGCCAGACTTCAAACTATACTACAAGGCTACAGTAATCAAAACAGCATGGTACTGGTACCAAAACAGAGACATAGACCAATGGAACAGAACAGAGGCCCCAGAAGCAACACCACACATCTACAACCATCTGATCTTTGACAAACCTGACAAAAATAAGCAATGGGGAAAGGGCTCCATGTTTAATAAATGGTGTTGGGAAAACTGGCTAGCCATGTGCAGGAAGCAGAAACTGGAGCCCTATCTGTCACCTTACACTAAAATTAACTCCAGCTGGATTAAAGATTTAAACATAAAACCTAACACCATAAAAACACTAGAAGAAAACGTATGCAAAACCATCTAGGACATAGGCATAGGCAAGGACTTCATGACTAAAACACCAAAAGCAATGGCAATAAAAGCCAAGATAGACAAATGGGATCTAATTAAAATTCAGAGCTTCTGTACAGCAAAAGAAACTATGATTAGAGCAAACCGGCAACCAAGAGAATGGGAAAAAATTTTTTCAATCTACCCATCTGACAAAGGGCTAATATCCAGAATCACAAAATACTAAAACACATACAAGAAAAGAAAATCCCATTCAAAAGTGGGAGAAGGATATGAACAGACACTTTACAAAAGAAGACATGTATGAGGCCAAAAAACTTATGAAAAAATGCTCATCATCACTGATCATTAGAGAAAGGCAAATCAAAACCACATTGAGGTACCATCTCATGTCAGTTAGAATGGCAATCATTAAAAAATCTGGAGACAACAGATGCTGGAGAGGATATGGAGAAATGGGAACACTCTTACATAGTTGGTGGGAATGTAGATTAGTTCAACCATTGTGGAAGACAGTGTGGCAATTTCTCAGGGATCTAGAAATAGAAATTCCATTTGGCCCAACAATCCCATTACTGGGTACATACCCAAAGAACTATAAATAGTTCTACTATAAAGACACATGCACACGTATGTTCACTGTAGCACTGTGTACAATAGCAAAGACCTGGAACCAACCCAAATGCCCATGAATCATAGATCGGACAAAGAAAACGTGGTACATATACATCATGGAATACTACGCAGCCATAAAAAAGGATGAGTTCGTGTCCTTTGTAGGGACTTGGATGAATCTGGCAACCATCATTCTCAGCAAACTGACACAAAAACACAAAGCTAAACACCACATGTTCTCACTCATAGGTGGGTGTTGAACAATGAGAACACGTGGACTCAGGGAGAGAAGCATCACACACTGGGGGCAGTTGGGGGGGTAGGGGAGAGGCAGTGGGAGTGGGGAGGGTAGGAAGCGAAAACATGGAGACAAATACCAGATATAGTATGCACCTAAAGTTAAATTAAAAAAAAAAAAAAAGACACGTCGCATGCAAGGCACTGTGTGAATGATTCTAACAAAGCTGTTGTTGTTCATAATATTGTTTAGAAACTGTTTTCAAATTTAACACATTCATGCAGATCTTTAGTAGTGGGAAACCTTCTGTCTTTCAGAGAGGTATTGAGTTTCTGGAAAGAGCTGAGTGTCTGTACTCATGCCAAGGAAGGAGACAAGGTGTCCTCAAGGGGGCAGAGCCAGCCACAGAGTATGAAATGTGCCCCAATCTCAGGAGGAAACTGTCTCCCTAGTATGGCTCTTTAACTAATAAGTCCTTGGAGTACAGGGTTTTTACTCTGCTTTGAGCTCTGACAGACACATGTATGAGCATGTGCACATGCACATGTATGTGTGTGTGTATGTGCGTGCAAGTGGGTGCAGTCATGCACACATGCAAGGGACTAATTCCCATTGCCTATGAGTACTATGTCACTATGTGCCTCGTCTCTCTCAGTAACTTTCTTAGCCACTTGGGTAGCATCTAGCACAATATGAGGGCTGTATCTGAAAAGTGCATGAGCCAAAGTGATGACCGTGAAGGCAAGAGGCTAATGTGAGGTCCTCCCCATACTTTCCATATCTGTAGACCTTCCCCTCTTGTGGTCCCTTTTCCCTCTGAGAAGCGGTGTGGTGGCCCTAACTCAGTCGGCTCTAATCATTTCTGGTCCCATGCCAGCCCTCCCCCTTTCTCTGGGTCAGACTACCAGGAGGCACTGCTTAAGTCCTGTTCCACAAAGTGGAAAGGGTAAGTAAAGTACAATGACATATGAAGATGGCAGCAATTTCAAGAACCAAAAGGCTCTCCAGTCTTCCTGTATCTTCCTCCTGGCAAAGGCAAGAAAGAGTAGCATTCTTCCTTTGTAAAGCAGGCCCTAAGGACTTCACGGCTCAGAATCTGAGAGGTTTAAGCAGGAAACAAGCAGCACACATGTACAGGAAGGATCCTGCCAGCTTCCATCACCTATTCCACAAATATTCAAAAGCAGCTACTGGATAACTGGCACTGAGTGGATGTTATGGAGATGCTAGAGACGGTGCACACCAAGCCTGCAGATGAAGGTGCTCTGCTATTGCTGAACCAAGGACACTACCCCTGGATGAGGCTAACATTAGAATAAGGAAAGGCAGTAAGGTTCTACAGAGAGGAAGAGAGAGGAGATGTGCATTCAACAGCCTACGATAAGTCCTAGATAAGCCATCATATACATTAAATATTTCATTAGATACTCAGAGCCAGAGAGACTTCATTTTGAATCCCAGTTCTGAACCTTGCTAAGTGTGTGGCCCTGCGAGAGTCACCTTGCCCCTCTGAGCCTCAGTTTCTCCATCTATACTGGGGAAAGGACTAACAACATTAAATGTGAAAAGCTCCTGGCATCTCATAAGAGCTCAATAATCATTAAGTCCTTTTTTTCCCTCTTCTTTAATCAACAGCTGTTGGCTAAATACTTTTAGACACATTTGAAAAGCATTTATCCCACCTTTTTATCCCTTGCTGCAGGAAGATCTCAAAACAGTGACAGCTGCTACACCTACTGCGTGAGCCCCTCACACTCCTCACTCAGCACGCAGATTACATGTTCATTGCTCATCTGAGACCAAGAGCATTTTCTCGGACATTAAACCAAACACACTCTTCTTTCTGATGGCAGAAGTCAGGGTTTTGCAAAAGATGGCTTGAATTTTCCCTTCTTCAGTATCAGCAGAGTTTCCCCTTTTGCGTGGATATTTAGAATGATTCTGAAGCACATATATTGAATATGAGCCCGTTTCCCAGCTTGGGGGACACAGGGCCAAATTCTGAGTCCAACAGTAAACACATGCATTTTCCACAGCAACAGATTCAGCCCAGGGCTAACCACCAACAGCCTCAGGACAGACCTCTGTTAATTTAATCATGTTCTGCTGAGCCCTGCTGTGTACGAGATGTTGCAGGCACTGAGACAGATGAAACAAGGTCTCCACTCATCACTTACATTAGGGAGAGAGATGTAAAATAATTGCAATACAGTACTTAAAATATCATCACAGAGGTGGCTGAAGAGGCAAGCTTGCCCAACACTGCCTTAGCAGGATTGAGTAAGGCCTGGAGAGGAGGCAACATGCTAGTTAAGACTGGCAGGGCTGCCCAGGAGAGAAATGGGCAAACCACACAGGATGTGGCCCCTGAGCAGGCCCAGGTGCACTTAGGCACTGTCATGTGAGCAGCTACACTGCTGCTTTACTGGAGCCCAGAGTAAGTGAGGAGTGACAGGGAATGAGGCCAGAAAAGGCAGGTGAGCCAACGCCCACAGGACCCCAAACATCAGGTCAGGAATCTGGATGCTGTCCTCTGAGTAACAGAGGGGAACTAGGAGTTTCACTGAAGGACATTATGACCCAGCACTGCCTCTTCCTACAGTCAGTCTCCATCCATGTTAAGAGCAGACTACAGGCCGGGCACGGTGGCTAAAGCCTGTAATCCCAGCACTTTGGGAAGCTGAGGCGGGTGGATCACGAGGTCAAGAGATCGAGACCATCCTGGTCAACATGGTGAAACCCCATCACTACTAAAAATACAAACCATTAGCTGGGCATGGTGGTGCGTGCCTGTAATCCCAGCTACTCAGGTGGCTGAGGCAGGAGAATTGCCTGAACCCAGGAGGCGGAGGTTGCAGTGAGCCGAGATAGTGCCATTGCACTCCAGCCTGGGTAACATGAATGAAACTCCGTCTCAAAAAAAAAAAAAAAAAAAAAG